>NW_024424119.1:48229364-48445336 GCF_017311325.1 Ursus maritimus | reverse complement strand
CCCCCCCCCCCCCCCCGCCCGTATCTGCACGTTTCTCTTGATCAGCCCTGCCTTTTGTGCATCTTCCCTGTCTGACTACTAGGGTCTCACATTCCCGCACCGATGTGGGCTGTCTCCGTATGTGCTTAGTGAATGGTGCCGAGGCCTTGTGCTGGACCTTGGAGGTCCCTGCTTTCAGGAACCCCTTGCCCCGTGGGAGAGCCACGTTGTAACGGAGTTTCACAGGCCCGGTGGTGTGTTTAATGAAGGAAGCGTAGTATTGCAATGCTTAGAGGAGGGACTAGAGTTGTCACCCTTCCTGCTGGAAGGGCAAGCTAGCCTCTGAGGAGCTAAACTGTACCTTTCGCCCCAAGTGCCCTTGGCTTCTTCTGATGCAGAGTCTTGGTTCTAATCATTGCCCTTTAAACTCTTGGGAATTAGTAAGCTCTTGTCACGGGCCCTTCTTTTAACCAAAGTTGGTAGGGTTTTCAGAGCCCATCCATCCACAGGGTCAGTGTGCTTTTTGGGGAAGTCGAAGGCAAGGGACAGATGAGTGATTGACTTAGTGACTCAGCATCATACTCTTGATGCTGCTTTTTGGAGTTTTTCCTGAGGATTCTTACCCAATTTTCAATTACCCAGCAGTCACAGTTGATAGGAAAACCTAAAAGTATGTGTAGGTAAAACCTCCAGTCAGTAAGTAGATTCCTCCAAGCCAGCATGCGGGTACAGGGTGTGGTATACGGAAGACAGGGCCTCACACCGCCAGTCTCTTGGAGTCAAGCACCCTGGGGTCTGATCCCAGCTCCACCACTTGCTATAAAGCTTGGCAAAGAAACTTCCCTTATCAGAGCTTCATTTGTACCCTCTACAAAAAGAGTGTGAATGACCCTGTCCCCCGGGGTGAGAGTATGGATTTGTTGAGATCCTGCTGATGAAAAAGATCGCTTTTCGGGTCTCGTAAATAGTAGGATCTCCACATGAGTGAGCCCCTAGTCTGTGTCTGTCTGGTTCAGACCCACAAAGGGCCTGATATGTTGTGTCCCTCAGGCACCATGACGACCCTGGATGACAAGTTGCTGGGGGAGAAGCCTCAGTACTATTACAGCAGCAGTGAGGACGAGGACAGCGACCGAGAGGACAAAGGCGGAAGCAGGGGTGCGCCGGCTGGCAGGTCGATGCCTGCAGATGCTGATTTGGCAGGCGAAGGCATCTCCGTTAACACAGGTACTGCTAATCCCTGAGCTCTGGGATCAGGTTTAACAAATGTGCATGAAATACCTCTCAGTTAGAAGTCTCACTTCCACAGAGAGCCTCGTGTCATCATTTCCCTGTGCACACTTCTAGCCGTTTCAGTGCACAATGCAAACGTGCGTGCACAGCATACATAGACTATGAACACACACACAGTGAACACAGACTGCCTTGCTTTTGAATACGGCTTCTCAAATTAATAGTTGTTTGATATCATGTAAGTCATAGCTATGCATATAGTGTATGGTAGTGTACTGTGTGGCATTATAGACTCCTAGAAATGGCATATTTATACTTTGACATTTTAATATTTCCAAATGGTGGCAGTTGAAGCGGCGCTTTTATATGTAACCAGCAGTATGGTTTTCCCCGTACACTTGCCCTCCTACCGTGTTAGCAGAAGCTGTGATCTCTGCCTCCCGATGGATGACAAATGGTAACTTGTTATAGTTTTATTTTCTGTCTTTTCAGGGGGATCTTGAGCTTCTTTAAGAGATATTTTCATAGCCTTTCCTCATTTTTAAAATTTGGTGGTTGGTCTTTTTAGGGAGCTATATCGTAGGGAAACTCATCTGTGGTATGAGTTATAATTATTTCTGTCAATTTATTGTCTTTTGACTTGACGTTCTTTTCCTAGCAGAAAACTTTTATTTTTATGATGCCTAAAAACATTATTTTATACTTTCTTACTTTTGTTTCTTACTGAAAAGGTCTTCACTCCAGGATTACAAAAAGATTCTCCCATGCTCTTTCTTAGTATGTTCATGATTTCTTCCTTTCTTTTCTTCCTACCTTTCTTTCTTTATTTACACGTAAATATTGATTCATCTGGAATTCATTTTGGTGCAAGGTATGTGGTATGTCTTCATAGTGTTACCCAGTGGTTTCAACACCATTTAGTGAATAAACTGTCTTTTTTCTGTTGCTTTGAAATGTCGGTTTTATCATGTACTGAATTCCTGTCTATATTTGTGTCTTTAGCTGCTCTTTGTAGTCTCTTGCACTGATTTGTCTTTTTTTTTTTAAAGCAAATACCTGGGCCTCTCTCTCAGAGAGGCAAGTAGATCCAAGTGGGACCAGGAATCTGCTTTTTTTTTTTTTTTTTAGATTTTATTTATTTATTGACAGAGAGAGACAGCCAGTGAGAGAGGGAACACAAGCAGGGGGAGTGGGAGAGGGAGAAGCAGGCTCCCACTGGAGGAGCCCGATGCGGGGCTCGATCCCAGAATGCTGGGATCACGCCGTGAGCCGAAGGCAGACGCTTAACGACTGAGCCACCCAGGCGCCCCTGATTTGTCTCTTACTGTGCCGTATCACACTGTTTTAATTACTGTGTTACAGGTTTCAGTATCTGGTTGGGCTGGTTCTCCCTCAATACTCTTCTATGTCATCATTTTCCAAACTTTTTTCTTTCTTTTTTTTTTTTAAAGTAAGCTCTATACCCAGCACGGGGCTTGAACCCCAGCCCCAAGGTCAGGAGTCACATGCTCTACTGACTGAGCCAGCCAGGTGCCCCTTAACTTTTGCTTTCTTATTTGTCCAAAACAAATTTAGGAGCATGCAGAGAGTGCATTAAATATATAGATTAGCTTAAGGATAATTGACAACCTTGTGATATTGGGTCTTCCTGGTCAGGAATATGGTATCGCTTTTCCATTTGATCAGGTCTTTCTTTGTGTTTCTTGGTAGAATAATTTTAAAGTTTTCTTCGTATAGATTTGTATATATTTTTTCCTGCAGTAACAAATGAGCTCCAAACCTCAGTGGCTTGTGAGAGTGAAGGTGTATTTCTCGAATGTGTTATAAGCTGGTTGTGTGGGTCAGCAGCAGCCCTGTCTCTGCTTCATATATCCTGTCATTCCAGCGACAGGGTTGGATGAGCAACCCCTGATCGGGACGTGCCTTTTCATGACCACGTCTAGCAAGCAAGAGAGGACTGTTGGAAACATGTAATGGCTCATAAATCTTTTGCTCAGAATCCATTGGCCAAAGCAAGTCACATGGCCAAGCCCAACATCAGTGAGCAGGGAAGGCATATACTCATGCCACAGGATGTCCTACAAATCACATGGCAGGGTGGTAACTTGAATAACAGAACAACCCGCCACAATCTTGCTATAAAAATCCAGATAATACAGAATGCATGAATGTAGGAAGAAAAAAGTAGTGTTCTGTCTCACTAGACCCCTTGGATCCCCCTACCTAGGGATAGCCTCTGTTAACCGTTGACATATCCTTCTAGTCCTTTTGTTATGAACATACAAAGGCACAGTTGCATGAGCAAATATCTGTACATACTTATACATACGCATACAATTCCTTTTCTAAAAACTGGACGATCATACCGTGATATTGTTCTGCATTTTGACCTAACATATTTGAACATCTTTCACGGCAAGAAACATAGAGTTACCCCATTCTTTCTACGAGTTGCCTTATTTTCCTTTGAGTAGATGAATCACAGTTTATTTAGTGCACCTCCTGAAGTTGGGCCTTAGCTCATCCATTTAATTATGGAAGCCACGCGGCAGTGGACGTCACCGTGTGGGGGCCACGCTGCCCTGTGTGCGTGTCGCCGTGCAGCCGACGGAGCAGGCTCCAGGCGGATGTGAGCTGGCCCGTGATCCTCTGCCCGCTCTTCTTGGTCACCTCCACATTCACCCCCCTCAGGTCCAAAGGGGGTGTTAAATGACTGGCGCCGCTTCAAACAGTTGGAGACAGAGCAGAGGGAGGAGCAGTGCCGGGAGATGGAGAGGCTGGTCAGGAAGCTGTCGATGACCTGCAGGTCCCATCTGGATGAGGAGGAGAGGCAGCACAAGCAGAAGGACCTCCAGGAGAAGATCAGCGGGAAGGTAATTAGCAGCCCCCGGGCTTTCGCCGCGCTGCCGCTGGCGCCCCGTGGGGCTGTGTCTTCCATTCTGAGTCCGCTTTGTCACGGGTTAGCTGAGGTCAGCATCTCCTTCGCAGCGCTCTTCGGGTTGGCCCATTGAGAGTGCTCAGTAAATGGGAGTTTTCTGTCCTTCACTGAGGCCTTGCCTTGGGCCAGGAATAACCCTCTGCGGTTGGTGGCATTACCCCTGTTTTACCAACGATGAAAGCGATGCCTCGAGATGAGAGGGGCCTTGGCTCAGGGCATGCAAACGGTAAATGTTACAGGACGTAGGATTCTCGCCCAGAATTTTTTGCTCTTTCGGTGATGCTGCTCTGTTTCACCTGAAGCCTGTTCATGAGAATTTAGCGGAACAAGGCAACACAGTAGAAGCAAGTGGACACTCTGGAAGATATTTGGGACTAGGTCCCTGACTCTCTTATTTCCCCCATATCAAAAGGACTGTCTATTCCCCCCACCCGCCCTCTGGACATGGACGAATGTCTCGGAGTGCCTGAGATCATTTGGCTATGGCCCAAAGCAGCTCTTGGCTGGAAATACCAGCCAGGATCAGGGAGCACATAAAAAGATTGAGTGGGAAGTCATTTGCCTGGAGCAGGAGGAGGATATCGGGGCATGAGACTTTCTGGCCATCACGGCTCGGAAAGAGCCACTCTGGCAGGCCGCGATAGACCGGAGAGTTGGGAGCTGGGGGGAAAGACGATGCTGGCCGTGATGCAGAAATGTCCATTCTGATCTACTGTTGTCCCCTGGCCACCCTCTAATCTGTGCCATACTAGGCAGAGCTGGGCTTTGTGCAGGCGCGAGGATGTCTTGCCGCACCAAACCAGAAGGAAGGTACTTTCGTAACATAAGCTGGCTGCAGAGCCGTGTGCCCGCTGCTCACAGGGCTTCCTTATACTGAGATCAGAGCAGATGAAGCAACATATCACATGACCCCATGGGGCAGTTGACAGAAGCTGTCCCTGTCCTGCTGGGTTATATGCCGTGGAACAGAGCTGGAAACTGGCTCAATGCCAGAAACAGGGTACTTAAGCAAAATATGGCACATTATGTGTAATACTAAAAAAAGAATATTTAAAAATGTAAGGAAATATTTATGATGTAATGATGCCAAGTGGCAAAAGCAGGTTATGGCTTAATTGGTACACCCACAGCTGCTGTTAAAAAAGCAAAAATGATTTCAGCATGTGACTGGTAATAAAAAGCAAAGTACAGTTTTCGAGAGTGTATGGGACTGTGTGTGGGGCGGGTGCAGAGCAAGAACTGCGAGTGTTCTTTCTAAAATTCCTTAATATCCTGTTGTCTTTTTACCAAAAATGACACAGTGGATAAAATAATCAATCCATTGTCAAGACTGGCCAAAAGAAACAATCTCGTGAGGTCATATGAACTGCCTTTTTGGATGGAGAGGCATCCTAACGCAGTAGTTAAAAGATTGGGTTTTTTTAAAAAAAATCCAGTTTGAATCCTGGGCTCGTACCTCCGTGAACTGGCGCCCATCATCTCAAGCCCTCGAATCCCATTTGTAAGATGGTGACAATAACAGTTCCCTCCCGATGGGGTTATCGTGAGATTTCTTGGGCTTTCCTGCATACAGAGCACTTAGCAGGGTACCTCACATTCCGTGAGCACGGGGTGCATACTAACTACCATCGCGGAGTCGGGTTTGCCTTGCATCTGCTCACGTGCTGGTCGTCCCGCAGATGACTCTGAAGGAGTTTGCCATGAGGAATGAGGACCAGGATGACGAAGAGTTTCTGCAGCAGTACCGGAAGCAGAGAATAGAAGAGATGCGGCAGCAGCTTCACAAAGGGCCCCAGTTCAAGCAGGTTTTTGAGATCCCCAGCGGAGAAGGGTTTTTAGACATGATCGATAAAGAACAGAAAAGCACCCTCATCATGGTCCATATTTATGAGGATGGCATTCCGGGGACCGAAGCCATGAATGGCTGCATGATTTGCCTGGCTGCCGAGTACCCAGCTGTCAAATTCTGCCGCGTGAAGAGCTCGGTTATTGGGGCCAGCAGTCGCTTCACCGGGAATGCCCTTCCTGCCCTGCTGATCTACAAGGGGGGGGAATTGATTGGCAATTTTGTTCGCGTCACTGACCAGCTGGGCGAAGATTTCTTTGCTGTGGACCTTGAAGCTTTTCTACAGGAATTTGGATTGCTCCCTGAAAAGGAAGTCTTGGTGCTGACGTCTGTGCGTAACTCTGCCACCTGTCACAGTGAGGATAGCGATTTGGAAATAGATTGAACTGCTGGTCTAATTGCATAGATTTCTCATTGTTTGGGCTGGAAGACACATGTCTGTGTATTTATTTTTGTTCCTTCCTGTGCTGTGTGGCTTTTCAGCTGTTCTTTGTAGTCCCTTTTATTATATGTAAAGTCAAGAAATTGTTAGATTAAATTGGAATGCTGAATCACCTTGTGGCTAGCAGTAAAATGACTTAAAATTGTATAAACAGGAAACCAGGCTTTTGAACTGTTTACTAAGATTCTCTAGCATGACATCTCTGTTATTGTTTCTCGTCAATATTTATATAACATCCTAAAGACAGTGTCCTGGAAATTGTCTTCAGATGATCTCAGGGGTCTCTGCCAGGCCTGGGAGTATAATTCTGTAGTCAGCGTGTTCTTTGCAACATAAATAGTGTGTCTCCTTCATCAATGATCATAAATTATATTTACTTGTAATCAGATCCATAGTCCTGGAAGGCAGTTATGTTTTTACCTTAGACGCTGTTCTCTACCAGGGTCTTGTTTAAAGGTTCCAGACAATGCATGTTTGCCCTGTCAAGAGGGGTGATCTCTGCTGTTGGAGCCCGTGTCCCGCTCAAGCATTATTAAGTCTTGAATAGGAAGAAAGATTGATGCTGACTGTCCTCTTGATGCTGGAAGGCCAGCTTGATTTAGAAATCAGAGCTGGCTTGGAGCTGGGAAGCCTTTTTAAAGGAGGACCTTTCAATAAGATACTCCTCATTTCTTTGCCCGTCCTTCTCTTATTTAACGATGTAACTTTTTGCTTTACTATAGCTTTTTAAAAGGCTTTTTTTTTTTTTGCATATTGGGAAAGTAATATTTAATAGGGGAACATTTGCCAACAAAATACAGAATGAAAATAAGAAAGTTAGAATAATATCTAATCCTATCGTCTAGGGTAAAACACTATTAATGTTTTGGCATATTTCCTTCCATTGTATTTTCTTTGTATACGTAGGCATTTTGCTTGTGTTTAAACAAAACAATGGGATCATTCTGAACATACTGTTTTATAGTATGGTCAGCTAATATAGATCAAACTTTTTTTCATATTATTAAATAATCTGTAACATTTTAAAAATGGCCATTGATATTCCACTGTGTAGATGGCGCTGTAATTTGCTTCGTGGTTGTCTCTTAAAAAGAAAAACAAAGACTTTTCACTATGGAAGTAATAGATGTCCATTGTAGAAAATGCAATAAAAATTGTTAAGCTAAAAAGAGATTTTAAAAGTCCTATAATTCTGCCAACCAAAAATTACCTGCATTATCATTTTTATAGGTATCCTTCTAGTCTTTTCTATTTGTATTCATATTTATAATAATGATTGTCATTTGTATGTTTTTCGCTTGTTTTTTACTTAAAACGGTATACATTCTAAGGCCAGGGAAAATGTAATCTGGAATTAAAAGCTTAACTTTAAAATTCAGTTTTGCTTTTCCTGGTTATTCAGGAGTGGACTAACTGTGGAAGGGTCTTGAAAATATCTGTCGTGGTTTATCAGTGGGAAGAAGTGGATGGTTTTCTGCTTTAAAAAGCTCTCTGTAGGGATTATTTTTGAAATATATTTTAACATGTTTTAATAATCATCATACTTTCTTTGTATCCTTAGCCTCTTAGTAATAGATTCAGATCAGCTTTATCAGTTGAAAAATATTAACATGGGGTGGGGGATTGGGATAGGCCAGTGATGGGTAGTAAGGAGGGCACATATTGCATGGAGCACTGGGTGTTACAAGCAAACAATGAATCGTGGAACATTACATCAAAAACTAATGATGTACTGTATGGTGACTAATGTAACATAATAAAAAATTATTAAAAGAAAATAAAAAATAAAAAGCTCTCTGTAGAAAGCGTGGAAGCAGCAGAGACAACTGTTGTCAGTGTTCTTGTTTATTTCCCTCAGTCTTTTTTTCAGTATTTTTAATAACACTGAGAGCTTATTGGATTTAGTTTTGTGTTCTATTTTATTTAATATTATATCGTAAATACTTTGGCATGTTATAAAAATTCTAAATAAATAATTTTTAATGGCTTCATAATAATCCATCATATGGATATACCATGATTTATTTAACCAGTTCCTTTTTTTTTTAAGATTTTATTTATTTATTCGACAGAGATAGAGACAGCCAGCGAGAGAGGGAACACAAGCAGGGGGAGTGGGAGAGGAAGAAGCAGGCTCATAGCGGAGGAGCCTGATGTGGGGCTCGATCCCATAACGCCGGGATCACGCCCTGAGCCGAAGCAGACGCTTAACCGCTGTGCCACCCAGGCGCCCCTATTTAACCAGTTCCTTAATACTGGGTATTTTTTTTTTTTGAGAGAGAGCACACATGCATGAGTGGTGGGGGAGGGGAGAGGGAGAGAGAGAATCTTAAGCAGGCTCCACGCCCAGCACAGAGCCTGATGTGGGCCCGAAATCACGACCCTGAGATCATGACCTGAGCTAAAACCAAGAGTCGGATGCTTAACTGACTGAGCTACCCAGGCGCCCCAGTATTGGGTATTGAGATTGCAGTTTTTCATTAAAACACTTCACGTCTTTGCATTTGGGGATGTATTTTGGATTGTTCTCTTAGTATAGATTTCAGGAAGAGGAATTCTTAGGTGGATGGGCAAGAACATTTACAAGATAGTTTTTGTTTTTTTTTTAAGATTTACTTATCTAGTTGAGAGCAAGAGAGAGACTGCCTGAGCAGTGGGGAGGGGTGGAGGGAGAGAGAGAATCCCAAGCCGACTCCGCACAGAGCATGGAGCCCAATGCGGGGCTCAATCTCACGACCCTGAGATCACAACCCAAGCCGAAACCAAGAGCCAGACGCCCAACTGACTGAGCCACCCAGGTGCCCTGCAAAATAGTTTTTAGAAACCATCTTCTGTTCCTGTTGGGACATGAATGAAAACAGGCACTTGCAGAACCTTAACTTTGCCGTTCAAGAGCAGAGATTCTACACTGGGTGTTATATGCAAATAATGAATCATGGAACATTACATCAAAAACTAAGGGTATACTGTATGGTGACTAACATAATAAAAAATTATTAAAAAAAAAGATGGAGAGTCTAGAATAAAATGAACAGACATAGAATGGGGAAATCCTCGAGAATTAAATCTCTTACTCAGGTATAACAGAAACAGCACGGGCTTGGGAGTCAAGAAAGATCCAAGTTCGAATCCCGTCACTCAGTGGTGTAGCTCCTAGTGAAGTACTAGACTTCTGGAAGCTCAGTTTCCTCACCTCTGCATGCGAGCCATATGCTTCACCTCTTCTGCGATTGCGGTTCTCAACATCTGGTTCCACAGCGGAGGCAGCAGCTTCACTGGGAAACTTGTTCGCCATGCAGATTCTCAGGCTTCACCCCGGATCGACTGCGTCAGGAATTCCGGGAGTGGCCCAGCACCCTTGTTACAAGTCCTCCAGGTGCCTCTGAGGCTTGTTCAGGTGTGAGAATCGCTGATGTGCAGATTCAGGTGAGTGACAGCAGTGATCACAAAAAAACTTACTTATTTGAGTAAGGGAGGGAAGGAGTTGAGACCAAACGCTCAGAGCTCTTCTCTCCTCTCGATGTGATTCTCCCTTTTTAGCCATGGAATTGAGGAAAGGAAAGAAACTGCTGCTTGTCTATCACAAACTATATCCCTGTAGTATTCCAGATTTCACTTTCCTCTGGAACAAGAGTCCCATGAAGGCACAGGCTTTGTTTTCTTCCCAGTGTGTGGCATGATTACTCTTCACTCCAGGAATAATAGGCTATACATGTACTAGCTTTGTGGGCAAGATGCTGAACCCCTCTGTGCCTCAGTGTCCTCATCTGTGAAATGGGGATGAGCAACAGGAGTTCTTTCACATAAAATATTTAGAACACCGCCTTCAAATAAGTGTTTCTATCATCCCAGTGCCCACTACTGTGCCTGACTCTTGCTAAGGGTCAGTAGGCATTTAATAATGAACGTTGTTGGCTAACTGAACATAATAAAATGAATAAAATTAAATTAAAATTAAATAAAAGAACGTACTGGCCCACTGAATACCAGCAGCCTTTCAAGGTAGGAAATAAATAGTAACTTTTCAGACATGAAGAAACCAAGATTTAAGGTTGTTAAGTGACTGTTCCAGCTTGTGGGCAGGGCAGGGTGTAAAATCTGATCTGTGTAGTTCCAAAATTTATACTGTTTCCACAGTGTGATGTTAGTTTTGCATGGAGAAAGCAGGTGATCAAATGACAATAAAACAGATAAATTTAAAAAAGCAAAAGGGGGGAGCACCTGGGTGGCTCATTTGGTTTGTGTCTGACTCTTGATTTCGGCTCAAGTCATGATCTCAGGGCCATGGGGTCGAGCGCAGTGTTCAGCTCCCTGTTCAGCGTGGAGTCTGCTTGAGGATTCTCTCTCTCTCTCTCCCTCTGCCTCTTCCCCTAACCCCCCCTCCCACAAGCTCACTCTCTCTCTCTCAAAGTAAATACATAAATCTTAAGAAAAAAGAAAAAGTGGAGAGAACAGGTTGGAGGAAGAAAATTAGGGAGAGAATTTAAAGAGAAAAAGGAGTTAAGCTGGGGGGAGCCTGGGTCCCCTGGTCCTGCCTGCATTTCACATCAGAACCTCTGCCCATCCGGGCTGTGGCTGTGACCTGCCACAGGGGTCCTCTCCTCCCTGCCAGGACTCCACAAAGTCCTTCCCCCCAAAGTCTGTCTGGTCTGTACCCCCAGAACCATACTGCCAACCCATACCCACCACGGGTGGCAGTGATCTGGAGAACAGTGAGCATGAAATCTCACACTCTCAGCAGCCAGCTGCGTTCCCTCGGACAAACCTCTTCCTCTCCCCAGGCCTTAGTTTCCCCATTTGTAAAATAAGAGGTAAATTATATGCTCGTTTAAGACCCGTCGGGCTCTCAACTTTTATGAATTCATGCATTTTTAAAAATCACTTTGCATTTTGAAAACTTAAAAAAAACTACAGGAAAATTGAAAGAATACTACAGTGAATACCCATATACCCTTCACTTAGTTTTACCAATAACATTTTACCGCTAACATCTTGCTCCACTTGCTGTATCTCTGTTTTTTGTGGAACCCTGATAAGTCTTTCCTGTCTCTTCAGGAAGAAGCAGTCACACCACTGTGGGTGCTACTGTGGGTTATGGCAACATTGGTTAAGAAAAGTTTTGAGGGGGGCGCCTGGGTGGCTCAGTCGGTTAAGCGTCCAACTCGTGATTTTGGCTCAGGTCATGATCTCGGGGTTGTGAGATCAAGCCTCGTGTCGGGCTCTGTGTCCAGCGGGGAGTTGGCTTGAGATTCTCTCCCTCTCCCTCTGCCCCTCCCTCAACTCATGCACTTTCTCTCCCTCTAAAATAAATAAATAAGTAAATCTGTTAAAAAAAAAAAGTTTTGAGGGCTCAATGCCTGACTCCAACAAAAACTGGCCATGGCTTTGCTTTCCCACCTAGCTAGTGGGATGACCGTAGTTTGCGTGACAGTCCCATGAATTAATACCAGTAAAGTACTTAGCACTTCGCTTAACACAGGAACGTCTCAGTAAGTCATCTGCTGTTCTCCTTTTGTATTTAGTTTAATGAAAAATGTAGGGTTTTCCATAAGTGTGGGTTGTAGAAATCCTGGTGGCTTGAATGACCTTGTCTCCCTTTCCTGTAGGGTAACCCCAGCTTCAGCATGTGTGGTTGTCCCAGTTGAATTGTAAGTATTTGTTTACACAAAATACTGTGAAGTATTTGGGGACAGGGACTGTATTCTACCTATCATTTCCGGTTTCTGATCCGAGGGGAAGGAAGTGCATGTTGGCTACTTCAGTGGGGAAAATCCCCAAGGCTGACGTAGGCTGGAATTCACATTAGGGTAGAGGGTTAACTGTTATATTGCTTTTCGAGAAACGTTGCATGTTTTTGGTCAGAGGTGTACTACCTATGCTCTCTGAGACCCAGATTACAAATTCAACTTAAACTCCCAGTCCGGCCAAAGCAAGAGTCTGTCAAAACCGGTACTGACTTGGTTTTGGCCACATGGTGGCAGCAGAGGAGAGGGAAAGAATAGTTTTGGCGCTGTTGGTAAACCCAGCCGCAGACTTGGGATTTAGGGGCTGAAGGTGACCATGTACTAGTCGTTTTAGAGAATTTATTTTTAGGAAAAAGGGCCAGAAAATATTACATGCACACAATTTGTTAATGAGTAACAGAGCAAACAAAATATTATTTGATGAATACAACATGCATGCACTTAACTTTCACACTATAGTCAGTTAAGGCTGAGAGAAAAGCTGGCCCAGGAGGAGAAGAGGAAGGTAGGGGACACCCACTAGTCCCAAGTGAAGAGTCCCAAGCTCTCTAGTTCAGAGCACAGGCTTTGTGTTCAAATCCCAATCCTGCCATTTATCCTCAATGACTGCTTGTCCCCTACCCGTGATGGTGAGAGTGACCAACATATCATGAGACTTACTAGGTGCCAGGTCATTATTCTAAGCACTTCATTATTTATTTACTTATTTTTTAGTTTTAATTCAATTTAATTTTTTAAAAGTAATCTCTACTGCCAACGTGGGGCTCGAACTCATGACCCCAAGATCAAGAGTCTTGTGCCCCACCCTCTGAGCCAGCCGGGCACCCCTATTCCGAGCACTTCACATGTATTTTCTTGGGTAATTCTCATAACAACCCCAGAGAGATATTATTATCCTCATTTATAGTTAAGCAATTTGCCTGAGGTCAACCAGCCAGTGAAGAAAAATGTCGGGACTTACAAGAACTCAGAACTCAGAAGTCGGGGGTGGGGGTCTTAGTACTGCTTGGCAGCCTTACCTCTGCACAGGCTGTGATGATGTCCACCCAAAAAGGCTGCTGGGAAGAGATGAGGGGTGCCTGCCCTGTGGTTGGTGTTATGCACTGAGCTAACTAAGACACTGATTCCTAGTAATTTCTGTAAATTCAAGAGAGGAGAGAGAAATAAGATACCTCATACTTATCTGAAAGGAGCGTTGGTAAGAATCATGGAATCCTCTGCCCTCTGGGGTTCATGGTAGACCTTGCTGTCCATCTTTTCCAGAGTTGTGTATTTCCTACAGCCTTTGTGTTACTTCCCACGAAGCTCAGCCTTTCTAAAGGCAAGGATGCTCTCTCCCTTTCGGCAACCTCAAGTTTTATAGGATTTAGGGCAAGGATTCTGTGAATGTGCCCTGGAGACCCCTTGCATCAAAATCACGTAAGGTGCTTATTTAAAATGCGGTCCCAGCCCTCACTCCTGACCTGCTGATGCAGGATGCCTGGGGGTGGAGGGTAGAATATGCATTTTACATAAACAGGCCAGGTGATTCTGATGCATGGCAAATAGATTTGGAGGAAGAATGGGGTGAGGGGAGGGCTTTTGCAATTCCTCATTTCAGCCCAGAGCCAGATCTCCATTCGAATACTGATTCTACCGCAGCTTGGAGCCTTGGGCAAGTTACCTCCCTGAGCTGCAATTTCCTCATCTATAAAATGGGGATAAATAATGTGTGCTGCACGGTATTTTTATGAGGATTAAATGGTATGATGAATGCAAAGCCACCAGCACCGAATCTGGCCTGTCATTAAGTAGCTTCCTACCTTGTCATTGTGGTTTCTGAGGTCTGTGGTTACAGGTTTTGTGATGTGTGTGGTGATGGTCTTGGTCATGGTTTCACCAAATGTAAGTTGTTCTGTGGTCCTTGGAGAGAGGAAGGGGTGGAAATGGTGTCTGTGTGTTTGAGGGGGGTGTCTGGCTCCTTGCCAAATAGAGGGTTGTTTGATTAGTTTTGCTCGTCTTATTTTTCCAGCCCTTGTCGATTTCAGTTTCCCTTCCCATAAGAGAGCAGCTGACAGTGTGCCGGGGTGGTTTGAATTTGAATGTGGGAATGAGCACAAAGTCTCCAAACAAAGCAACCAAGAGATGAACTTGACTGTGCAAAGAGAAAGTGGATTTGGTTATGAGATCTGAAAGGGGGAGCCATGACTCCTACTTCCAGGCGTTCCTAGTCCAGTGGAAAAGCTCTCAAAGAATCCTCAGTAGATTCATGCTCAGGACAAGGGCATCAGTCCCGAAAAGCAAACAGAGCAAGCAATATGCCTTGGTAGATCAATCCTCGGGACACTGAAGGGGCTGGGACATGCTGTGTTGGAGAAAAAGGCAGATATCAGAAATAACTCTGGGAGCTTCATCAGCTTGCTATTACTATGTAGCCCATCACCCCAAAACTCAGTTGCTTAAAACATGTGTCATTTATTTTCACTCCTGTGTCTTTGGGACAGCTGGGTCCTGGCTGATCTTGGCTGGGCTGCACTTGCATCTGTAGGTTAGATGGGGCTTCTGCTCTACACTGGGCTTACCTGGGTCACTTTGACTGGAGCAGCTCTGCCCCATGTGCGTTTCATTCTCCTCTTGTGGCCAGTGGGCTGCCTGGGCATGTCCTTCTCGATGCAATGAAAGAAACACCAGAGAGCAAGCCCCATATCAGAGCTTCTTTTTCATGCCTGTGTCTTGCCTCATAATATTCTATTGACAAAGCAAGTCTGTGTCATTGAACCCAGAGTCATGGAGGGCAAAGTTGTGTGGCCAAGGGCATGGGTTCAGGGATGGGCGAATGGGGGCCATTGGTGTAATTGACCAGATTCCTCCCTGAGTTTCCTCAACACTCCTTTACTCCTGATCTCAAGTCATTGCTTCCTCTTAGAAGCTACTGCTGTAGCACTTTGTACCTGTCTCCTGGCTGGGATCATAATCCGTGCTGCCGTTACGTAAATGAGTGTAAGACCTGTGTGCATAGTCCTGGCGCCCGCCCGGTAAGCGATAGTAGGAGAGAGAGAAGACAGCAAACAAGGGACCAAAGTAGGAGCCAGTGACAGAAATGAGAAAACAGGAGAGACACATAAAAGTAAAGGGAGTGGAAGCAACAAACCGAAAGAGACGTGAATAGGGTGAGTTAGGGGATCATCTGAACTAAGCTGCTGGCTCTATGAGTTTCTTGGAATATTGATCTATCCCAAGTATTTTAAAGCAGCCGTATCTGCATTGAGAAAGTCTTGTGTTATTTTTTTGTGTGTACTGGTTGCATTTTCCCGGTGGCAGCCCTTGCCTGAAAGGTTATATAGGATTATAGAAATTTCCTTTGTGCCCGTAGAAGGAGTAATCAATTTCCCATTTATGATTGGAACTTCTTTCACTACTGAGATCTCTCCAATTGCTGCACCTTTGAAACGAAGGCTGCCTTGCTTTTTAATGTGTGAAGATTACATTAGAGGCAAGGGTGTAGAGGCAGACTCAAATTCTTTTCTTAAAACGCAATTATTTATTTTTTTCTGGATGAGGTGGGTCATTGTGCTCCATGTTATTTTGAATAAACTGAAAAGTTGAAAATATTGATGCTGGGAGGGTGGGCTAGATTGATTTCGAAATGGCCGGAACTCAGGAATGTGGTGGGTAAGAAGCAGTCTCCCTGTGCAGCATAAAGACTTTCTGAAGAGGGACTGCAAACCCCCTTCAGCTACAACAGCCTCGCTGGGATAAGCATAAGCGTTTCTGGGGGAACAGCCTGGGAGCAGGAAGTATAATCATTTGCATATGCTTATTTTGCTTAAGGTGTTCAAAATTGTTCTCTTTATGTGAAAAAGATCCAGAGGAATATTCTTTAGTGGATTTAAGAACTCCTTGGCAGTCTTTCTGGAGATGGGGGAAGGATTTATCCTCTTTTCTTCAGGTCAATGTCAGCTGCTAGGTCTACCTAAAGTAAAGCAAGAGGCCAGATCTAGGTAGGAGTGGGTTGGAGATGGGGCCCAGGGACCCACATGCCTGCTGACTGAGGCTATTTACATGCCCACCGTTCCCTTCTCTTGCCTGTCCTACTGGGGGTATGGAAATGGAGCCCCCTTCCAGGGTGTGACCAGCTCTTTGGGATGATACCTGAGCTGGATGACCAGGGCGGGGCTGGTGGCCCAGAAGAAGGAAGTATTGGTAATCTCCCAAACCCCTTATGCAGAAACATTACCTGGAAGACGATCAGAAGACAGACAAAGCAACAGCATATCACACATGTATTCTCTGTGCCAGGTTCTAGAGACATCGAGAGAACTCAGACAAGGTCCCTCATGGTGAGCTCACAGGGTGCGACAAGGTCCCTCCGGACACACCCTATTCCCTGGGTTAGGGCTGATGGTGCGGGTGCGGACTGGTTGATGAGTATCATGGCCAGTATGTTTGTGAAACAGAGAAGGTAGAGGGAGAAGTGGGTTTGAAGCAAGGGACAGGCTATCGGTAGAGTAGCAGAGACCTGGCATCACAGCATGAACAGATAATCAGGGGAGCGGGTGGGAGGAAGGGGGACCAGGAAAAAGTGGCCTCAGTGTCATTGCAGGGCCGAGCTATGGAGTCTGGTGGGATGAGCAAGGAAGCCTGGAAGTTGCCACTGTGTGTGTGAACTTGGGCAAGTCCCTTAACCACTCTGGGCCTCATTTCCCCAGTTTATAAAATGAAGGGATTGGATTAGATTAGGAGAAGCACCAAGGAGGTGGAGAAGGTGCCTTTGACTCTCACCTCAGCTAGACTGTGCTGCTTTTTTTCACCTTCACTTTATATATATATATATATATGATGCTTCTGTGTAAGATTTTATTAGAAAAATGTGTTTTTTAAAAAATTTTGTTTTTGCTTTGTTTTGTTTTGCTAAAATGGCTAAAGATCTTTAAGCTCCCTTTGAGATCTAAACAGCATGGTGTAGTGGTTCCAGGAGCAGGTGGCCGCAGGCTTGTGAGTGGGAGCTGGAAAGGCCTGTGGGTAAGCCAGGATTGCTACAGCCCTCCTCCTCCCTGGAAGGGGAAGAGCCTCAAGGGGGAAGCTGAGGGGGGTGGGGTGGGTGTAGATTTCTTGGAGAGACGTGGGCATAAAAAAATAATCCTATTTGGTAAAAAATTGGGCATACCATGAAGCCTTTCAGACCCCATACGTGTCCTCACTTAAGCCAGTGCGCCTGCCCTGGTCTGGGGTTTCTTCTTGTAAGTTCTTCCACTGAGGCCCCCAAACCTGGGGTCTGGATTCTGTGGGGCCCCGTTAAAATGCACCTGAGCAACTCCAGTAGCAGAAGGGCTTGTTCTGGTTCTGCGACCGATGAGCCCGCCATCTTGGAGTCTCAGAGTCCTCATTCGTAACGTGGCAATAAGAATGCCCATGCTTTGTGTGGGTAAAAGCAAATGAAGCCCTGGCACATGATAAAGGCCTAAAAACTACCTCTTCCATCTGCCCCTGATGCCTGTAGCCCATCCCTTCTTTCCTGCTTTGCTTCATTTCATGAATTTGTAGTGCATGCCCACTGCACGCGCCTTCTACAGAGCTCCTGGTGTGGCCGAACAGGTGCATCATAGAAAACAAGTACAAGAACAAAGAATCTAAACTACGGACAGCTCCTAAATGCTTATTAGCATAAATACAATCATTTATTTGTCTCAGATGTCCAGAGTGCCTCCTACCTGCCAGACAGGGTGCACTGGGAGAGGTCAACCTCTTGACACATGGGTATGTGAACTTTTATCTGCGTCCCAGACAGTTGAGAAGTCAATTATTTGGGAATACATGGTGATGTGATGGAAAGTAAGGTGCCAGTCCCCTCAAAGTAAGACGTGGGGATTTGCACCCTCCATTACAGCTTTAGGTCATCCGAAAATGGTAGCAAGCTCACTGAGTACCTTGGGAATGAGTGTTGGAAGAAGGAATGATGAGGCAGAAAAGCCCCAAGCTTTGCCCCCTAAAAATTATGCAAATTTGGAAAAGTCAATTCTTGTCTTTGAACCCCATTTCCTCGTCTGTGAAACTGGATCATAATATCCACTTCCCTGGTTTGTGTGGGAATAATGTAAGACTGGGCAAGGCTCTGCTTCATAGCAGGCGCTTGGAAAGTGATAGCTATGATTATGATTTTGCAAAAAGCACAGAACAGATGCACATTCTTGAATTGCCCCTGTGGGTGATGGAGTCTGTCCTCGGTGGGGTCCAAGGGCTTAGGAGTCAGCCGCCGAGATCCTTCGTCCAGTGAAAAGGGCTCGGAGTGCTCCCTGCACGTCGCGGTTCCGGAGGCTGTAGATGACGGGGTTTAGCATGGGGGTCACTACGGTGTACATGACAGTGGCCACACGGCCCCGCTCTGCCTCATACCGGGATGTGGGCTGGAAGTAGACTGCGATGACTGTCCCGTAGAAGAGGCTCACCACTGCCAGGTGGGAGCCACAGGTGGACACAGCCCGGAGCCTCCCAGACG
Source organism: Ursus maritimus (assembly GCF_017311325.1). NCBI lineage: Eukaryota > Metazoa > Chordata > Mammalia > Carnivora > Ursidae > Ursus > Ursus maritimus. The sequence continues at coordinate 48,426,679 of NW_024424119.1, read as the reverse complement.
CTGAGGGCAGCCGGAGCACCGCGGCTGCGATGGCCCCATACGAGGCAAGAATGAGCAGGAAGGGACTGACCACCACTGCGGCGCCCTCGGTGAAGATGAGCAGCTGGATGTGGCGGGTGTCGGAGCAGGAGAGCCTTAAGAGAGGCTGGTGGTCACAGAAGAAGTGGGGCACTTGGTGGGAGGCACAGAAGGACAGGCGGGCCATGAACAGGATATGCAGGAGGGAGTGGAGGTGGGACACCAGCCATGCGGTCCCCACCAGGGCTGTGCACACGGCCCGGGACATCCTTGTGGCATAATGGAGGGGGTGCCGGATGGCCACGTAGCGGTCATAAGCCATGGCGGCCAGGAGACAGCTATCAGTTACACCCAGGGCAAAGAAGAAATACATCTGGATCAGGCAGCCAGCCAGGGAGATGGAGCGGTCATGGGCCAACAAGTTGGCCAACATCTTGGGTACAGTGACGGAGGTAAAGCAGAGGTCAGCAAAGGACAGATGGGCCAGCAGGAAGTACATGGGTGCGTGAAGGGCTGGACTGGCCCTGATGGCGGCCACAATGAGTCCATTACCCAGGATGCCTGCCACATACAGGACCAAGAATAACACAAAGAGAGGCCGCCGCTGTCCAGGACTTGTTGTCAGTCCCAAGAGGATGAATGGGGCTCCCTCTGAAGACTCATTGGCAGCATCCATGGCTGGGCTGGTTCTTCCCCTAGAACCGCAGGGGTTCTTTCTACTGCTGGGCCATCTCCCCAGTGTCTAAGGAAAAGGGCAACTACATTTCTCAAGGCTTTCCGGCAATGGGGAAAATCATGGGTTTGGAGTCAGACAGCCCTGGTATTACACACAGGTGTGACTGTGAGCAAGTCATGTTACCGCCCTGAAACTTCTTCCATTCTGGCTTTAGGTTTCCCATCTGTAACATAAGGGAGCTGAACTGGGCGATCTTCTACGCCACTCCCAACTCGGATACTTTGTGATTTTAAGCAATGACAGAACAAAAGATGTTGCTCAGGATGGATACTGGAGGAGGAAGAAAGTATGGAAGAAAAGACAGAGAGGATCAATACAGCAGGGAAGAGCTCTGACCCCCAGGCACTGATTTCTGCAAAGTAAGAATGGGGGAAAACAGAACAAAACAAGATGGGAGGGAGGAACATACATTTCAGAACCCCGAGGATAAAGAGAAGAGCCCCATACCTCCCGGGGCATAGAGCACAAGGATCTAATGATATTTCGATAACTGGGCTGCCTTCAAGTGTTCATTGGCAGAAGATCATAGAACACAGTCAAGCAGTATCTTCAGATTCTGAAGGAAAAAAAATATTTTGAATGTAGGACTCTACGCTAAAGCAAAGTAATAATCAAGTGTGGGAGAAGAATAAAGATATTTTCAGACTTGCCAAAAAAAAAAAAAAAAAAGAACAAAAGACTCCGGATGACTCCCCATATACCTGGAGAACTTTCCCATGAAATCAAGCACTCTTTGAGAATCAAACCCTTTGTGAGAAACTTGCACAGACAGACAGATGCACCTGCCAGATGGCAACTTGTTTTAACGTCTCCCATTTTTTTCCTGTCTGAATCTCATTGCAGAAATCTTGAACAGTTTTCTAAGAGAGAGTCAAAAGACTCCGGATGACTCCCCATATACCTGGAGAACTTTCCCATGAAATCAAGCACTCTTTGAGAATCAAACCCTTTGTGAGAAACTTGCACAGACAGACAGATGCACCTGCCAGATGGCAACTTGTTTTAACGTCTCCCATTTTTTTCCTGTCTGAATCTCATTGCAGAAATCTTGAACAGTTTTCTAAGAGAGAGTCTTAACAAGAGAGGGGTTTTAGAACATAGGTTTGCTGGAGCCTTTGCTGAGACCACCCCTGCAGGGGAATGATCTCCTCATTTCTTCCTGTGTCCTTCTCTATTATAAATACATACATACATACATACATAAAGGCCCTCCCTACCCTAGTGTCTTCCTTTTTTTTCTCCATTGGGCAAGGAGAATCCTCTGGCTTTGGCTCCCTGTAAAGCATTTTCTCAAAGTCTCAATCATGTGCCCCCTTCCAGCAGGGTGAGTGGATGGACAGTAGGATGGAGGGGACAAGCTCTTTGTAAAGTGGCATTTAAAAACTGACCTGTTCTGATCTGTGTCTACATTGGTCCCCGTGAACATTAAATTGCACTGAGCTATTTGTAGAACACCCACGTGTAATCACGAACACACCCGTGCAAACTTGCAGACATGCGCGGCCTCAGGTTGGTCTGGTCTCTGCAAATACACAGGCACGATCTGTCATAATACAGAAACGTGGACCCAGCACACGCGTCACACCTAAGTGGACAAGTAAAACCATGAGACCCATGGAGTCAGAACATCACACATGTAAATAGATGGTCAAATACAGTCACGAAATAGCACTGAGGCCAGAGAGGGACGATCATTCACATACCCCTGTTCATGGAAACTCACAGCACCACGTACAGCTACTGGGACCGCCGTGCACACTTATACTTCCTCCGTGTAGCCGCTCTCCCAGTGCGCGCTGGTGCCCACGCTAGTCACCTGATCCCCCGGCCGATCCCATTCTCATCACGCACAGCCGCAGGGGCTCACAGCCTCACACTTCCATGCACATGGTGACACTCACACAGGCTCAGGCCGGGTCACTGCAGAGATGTGCCACCCTGGAGGGGCGCACCCGTACACACACTGCCCCCCCAATGACATCGTTGTACAGTGACGGTAATGCACAATCACGGCCTCACACAAACAGCACGCACTCTCACACTCACACGTGTCTCATGCTCACAGTCGCACGTGGGAAGACAGATCTGCACACTTTGTCCCAGTGTCCCCTCTGGCCTCGCCGCATTGCAGGGGGGAACAGCAGTGGGGGCCCCGTGTGCTCTGTCACTGGAGTGTCTGAGGAGGGAGTTATTGGCCACAACTTATGGGGTTTGGGGCCCTGGGAACACTTTAGCTTTCCCCCGCAGAGGCAACACCGCGCCTTCCCCAGGCCCTCACCCCTGGGGCAGGAGGCAGCTCAGCTCTGGGCCTTGTTATTTTTCCTCTCTAGGGCCCAATTTGATGGGAGGAGGGGTGGTTGGTGCCGCCTCCAACTCAAGGGACCTTCAGGAGCTCATGCACAGTGAGGGTGCCGCCCCTCAGTCCCTGTCCTGTGAAAGCCAGAAAGAAGGGTCAGGCTGACTCCTGAGCCCCAGGCAGAGTGACTGGGGCCGGGGGCAGGGGAGCCCGGGGTCTACAGCAGTAGCTTCCTGGGCCACCCTTCCTGTACCCTCCGCTGTTGCCGGTGGCTTCTTGTAGGAAGTGGAGGAGTGTGGGAGGGATTGGTGACTGGCGATGTGTATGGCTGTGTGACTGAGGATTGGATGCCTGCGTGTGGAGAGAGTGATTGTGTCTCTGTGCAAGCAGCTCGAGTGCGTGTCTGAGTGTGCAGCTGCGTCTGTGTCTGTGCGGGTGGCCAAGCCCAGGAGAGTGTTTCTTTGTGCATGGATGTTTCTGTGTTGGGGAGGGGCCTGTGTTGCTGGGTGTGTAGTCGACAGAAGGGAATGGTGCTGTGTGCAGCATTCCAGGCAGGAATGGCTTTGCATGACTTGGTGTCAGAACAACCATAAAGGGTGGTTTGGAACATGAGCACTTTCAGTGATTCCCTAGTGCCTGCTCAATAGAGTCCACATTCCCCTACTCGAGACCTCACCCATGGTATCCTTCTCAGACCCTCAATCTTCATCCTTCCCTCTACTTTTTTTCTACTATGTCCCTCTCAAGCCAGTTCAGTTGGTGTCCTTAAAGTCTACTGCACTCTGGGCTCATTTCATGGCCACGTCTTTGGGTCCATTTGTCCTTCCCGCATGGGCTGTTCTTTCCCAATTCCCACCCACCCTGTAAGGTCCACCTCACCTTGTGCAGTGAGTGCCCTAAATCAGACCCCCAGTTCCACCCCCCCAAGCCTGCTCTTGTCCTGACTGCTTATCTTGGTAAATGGTTGAAGGAGGTTTAAAAGGGAAATATTTGAATAGAATTGGGGAAATTTACTGGACATTTCACTTTGGGGTCGAGAATCTGTTTCTTTTCCCTTATCCTCCTTATTGGGCTGTTACTGCCTTCCAACCCTTCCCCTTCTCTTTTGTTTGTTCTATCAAATAGGCCCAGCGTAGTAGCCTGCAACCTCACGTTAATGTGTAGGGTTTCTGTAATTAGTGCATTATTATTATTAAATTATTTCTGCAATTATTATTGTCATTATTGCTGCTCCACTGATGCTAACCATGTGGGAGGACCCATGGACATCCTGTAGGGCCAAGACAGTGGAAGGGACCAGAAGCCTCTAGTAACTTCCCTGATTGTGGTGGGGCCTATACACATCATGAGAGCCCAAGAACATGCACAAAGAAGAAAAGACCACAGAGGAGGTCTTTAAGCATAAACATTATGGAATTGGGGGCAAACTTCATATTCTCAGTCTGGAGGTTGCCAACTTTTCTCATAATGCTTCCGATCGTTGTCATGGCACGTGAGTTGTTACAGTGGTAAGGAGGCAAGGACTGGGAAAAGATTATCAAAGTCTGTGATGGGAGGAAGGATTTTAATGTAGGTGAACTTTTATCGTAATATGCTGACCTAGGATATTGTACCCTCTGCCGTTGAGATGCGAGCTCATCAGGAGGTGACCAACCATTCTGATTTTCCCAGCACCACACAGGTTCTTAGGACATGGGACTTGGTATACTAAAACTAGGACAGCTCTGGGCAAACCAGGACAAGTTGGTGACTCTTTCAGGAAACCTATAAAATCCTCTAAGATATGAAGAGACAGTTTTGTGCATATCCCTCCCTCCATGACACTAGGACCCCCAAGAAGACCACCGGTACTGAGAGGGAGCGTCCTGGTCCTGGTAACAAGGAGCGTCACCTTCCTAGGGAGCTAGGCTGAACTTTCGGTCTTCCTGTAGCCTTGGTGCCCGGGGGCTGATTTCTCTTTGAACGGAAATTGGAGTGGTGAGGTGGAGGAAGGAAGAGACTCTGTGGGAAGCCATTAGAGTTTGAAACCACATCTCTCCACCCCTGGTCTCATCACAGCCAAATCAGGGGAACTGGAGGGGGTATCAGCCAGGAGCTGGCATTGGCTCTGGCCATGCTCCATCTTTCCTCCACTACTGCTCTAATTCCCGGGGTCCATTCCTGTCCTGCTCCTCTGCATGGAGGGACTTCCCAGGCAGAATGCAGTGCTTTAGCCTCACCCATGTGTAACTGAGTCAGGAAGACAAAGTCTGTCAAAATTGTGAACTCTGGGTAGATGAAAATCCCAAGAGCATTGGGTCAGAAGGGTCCAGAGTGACCCCAAGCTGAGAGCACTGTGGTTACCCAAGAGGTCAGGGTTATGGCATTCCCTCTCCTAACACTGATTCTGCCTCTGGATGTTGTAATCTAAACACAGAGCAGTTTATTGTACTGGACCACGTGCTAATCTGAGTATGTTCCTAACTGTGAATGAAATGTAAATGCACCAATAACCGTCTTGTACCTCTAAGCATGAATCATTATCTATAACACAAAATAAATTTTAAATTAAGATCCAAGACATGTCAATTTGATACTTAAAATACTCTTCTCATGTCTAACTCTCATCTACTTCCAAATCTAGATTAAGTGCAATAATAACTTTAGACCATGACCTAAACTATTCATGAACCTTATCCACACATCAATTTAATTTATCTAACAGATCTCTGATATGGACTACACTCTAACCCAAATGTACTCTAGCAGTAAAAGTGAAACCTGAACTCCAGCCTTAATTAGTCCTGTACTCTAAAACTAACCCTCAATTATTTCTAATCAGAGCTCAAGTTTATCCAAATTCCGACTCCCAAATTTATCCCAAACCTACTACTAATTAAAATCAACCAAATGTATATAACTTCAATTCAATCCTTAATTTATCTGATTCCTTTTAAATTCCAAATCCAGCCCTGGCTCTGTCTTTACCCTAACTGTAGCCTTTTCTTCCTTTCTTTCTTTCTTTCTTTTTTTCTTTCTTTCTTTCTTTCTTTCTTTCTTTCTTTCTTTCTTTCCTTCTTTCTTTTTCTTTCTTTTTTTTTTTTTTAAAGATTCCACTTATTTAACAGAGAGACAGAGACAGCCAGTGAGAGAGGGAACACAAATGGGGAGTGGGAGAGGAAGAAGCAGGCTCCCAGCGGGGCAGGGAGCCCGATGCGGGGCTTGATCCCAGGACTCTGGGATCACGCCCTGAGCCAAAGGCCGACGCTTAACGGCTGAGCCACCCAGGAGCCCCTATCCTAACTGTAGTCTTAAGCATAACCAGAACCCTAGTCCTAACCCTATTCTAACCACATCCATAATTCTGACCCTTTCCTAATCTTATCATATGCCTGACTTAATGTAGCAGGGGCCAGATTCTAACCTAACTATTGGATTTTAAGGAATGAGGCTGTGTTTGTTCCTGTGCTGTTCAGTCAGTTCCCCGAGAGATGGAATATATAGGCTAATAGGGAGGGGTGTTTGCTTTATCAGATTCAGTCCCATTCTTTGGCATGAGTGGGTTCTGAAGATGCTCTCTTGGGGTCAAAGAGAGCAGGAGCAGCCTCACTGGTCATGAAGAACCTTAAAAGGGCAGGAATCTAGGAACACTTGGAGCCAACACAGTTTTTACCTGGTGTTTCTGGGAATCAGCCTTCTAGAAGTACAAGGGGCAAATACTTCCAGCAAGTTCACCTGGTAACATCTAGGGCCTCAAGTTTTGAACACTGAGGGACCTAAGGCAGCTCACCAGCCACATTAACCTGACCTTGGTTCTGGCTCTAGGTCTTGTCCTAGATTAACCCCCTTGGGAGATTCTTGCCCCCCTTCTGCAAGCTTCTCCCCCTTTCTAGTCCCTTCAGCAATGGCGAGAGACACCCAAGCAGAGGTTCATCTATCTTTACCCACAGTGACAGGGGCCAGAAAGCATCCTCTTATCTTGTCATAGTTCTCACCAAGCTCCTTGGACCTCTTACTGGTGCTCTGGACCAGGGCAGCAGAATCGGCTCCAAGACCTCCTGACTGCCTCCTTGACTTCCTTGTTGCGGAGGCTGTAGATGAGTGGGTTGAGAGCTGGGATGACAAGAGTGTAGAACAGAGATGCCATCTTGTCAGTGTCCAGGGCGTAGCTGGAGCTGGGACGCAGGTACATGAAAATGAGTGTCCCATACAGCATGGCTACAGCCGTGAGGTGAGAGCCGCAGGTAGAGGCTGCTCGCTGACGGCCCTCCGCCGAGCGCATGCGAACCACAGCCCCAACAATGAAACCATATGACACGGCAATGACCAACACAGTGGCTGTCTGGATGAAGCCACAGACGGCGAAGAGGAGGAGCTCGTTGAGACTGGTGTTGTTGCAGGAGATGGCCAGCAGCGGAGGGATGTCACAGAAGAAGCTGTTGACCTCCCGGGAGCGGCAGAAGTTCAGGCGGAAGGTGAAGGTTGTGTGGATAAAGGCACTCACTGCCCCGCCCAGGCCTGATGCTCCCAGCAAGGCCAGGCATACACGCCGCGACATGGCTGTCGTGTAGAGAAGAGGGTTTCCAATGGCCACGTAGCGGTCATAGGCCATGGCTGCCAACAGGCAGCACTCGGCATCAGCCAGCCCTGCGAACACAAACATCTGGAGCGCACAGGCTGTGTAAGGGATGGTGGCGCGGGGCAGCAGCAAGTCCACTAGCATCTTGGGGCCAATGGCTGAGGAATAGCAGGCATCCAGCAGGGAGAGGTTGGCCAGGAAGAAGTACATAGGCATTTGGAGCCGGGCATCCACACGGATCAGCAGCACCATGCCCACATTTCCCAGCAGGCTCACCAGGTAGACTGGCAGGAAAATCAGGAAGAGGGTCACGCGTAGGTCCCAGCGATCCGTGATGCCCAGGAGGATGAATTCAGCAGGGGTAACCCAGGTGAAGTTCTCTGTAGTCATCCTGCTGGACAGAGACTAAGGAGAGGTAAAGCAAGAGGGATGTAAGAGATAGGTTATGCCCATCATGGAGGACGGAGGAGAAAGCACTGGGAGGCAGGCAGACTCAGGCTTCCATCCTACTCATGTAACAAGATTGCTATGTGTCATTGGAGAAGTCACATAACTTCTCCAAACGTTCCTTTCTAACTCTGATGAGTCACTGCAACATAACCTTACTGAGGGCAGAAATCTTGTCTGTCTTATTCCGTTTTGTATCCACAGTACTGAGAACATTGCCTAGCACATAGTAGGTGCTCAACAAATGTTTGTTAAATGAACGAATGATGGGTAGGGTGATAGTTAGCATCTGGCCAAGGATGGAACACTCTGTGACTCCAGATGCATTCTGCTTCCCAGTTTCCTAAGGAGGGAAAGAGACAATGAAATGGACAGAAAGAGTCTCCTGACCCAAAGGGTAACTAGCAATGGGTCTTGAGGTTCTGGGAGGACACATTTCCTTTGGAGTAAGACCTGGGTGAAGAGAGTGCAGAAGTGGTCTAGTATCTTAGGGAGACAACAAGGAGTGGACAGAACAGAAGGTTTGAATGTATTCCAGGGCCAGACTCTCCACCTCTCCGAGCCTCAATTTTCTCATCTGTGTAATGGGAAACAAGGGTGCAAGGATTAAATGAGATAATGCATGTGAAGGACCTCTCTTCCACAGGGCCTGGTACACAGTAGGCATTTTCATGAAGGATCAACGAACTGAACTGAGCTAATGCCTTGCTTCACTACTGGAAGGAAGCATCTTTCAGGCAATCAAAAGTAGTGTAGTTTCCAGAAAGTGTAACATCGTTTCACACTCTTGTGCCTTTGCACTTGCTCCTTCTGCCTGGAATCCATTTCCTCTTTGTGTGTTTAGCAAAGTGGATCTCCGAGGCTTACCTAGTGCACGCCAAGGGAATGAAACTACTCCCTTGTTTGTGCCCTGCTGCACTGATGCTTATGTCTGTCATGGCACATCAGCCTTCTATTCACACATTTTGTGTCTTTCTCTCCTGTGGGCTTGGAGCTCCTTGATCCAATATTCATTCAACCAACATTTATCGAATACTACATCACACTAAGAATGGCCCTGCAATTCATTTGTGTATCCCCAGGGTTGGTGTATGATCAGCGCTCAGTAAGTGTTAGTTGCATGTATAAAAGTGAAGCGTATGAACATAAGCAGCACACAGACTTGGTTTTGAGTCGTTTCCACTGCTTTCTGGTGTGTACATTTGGGCAAGTCACTTCTCTCAGCCTCTTTCCTATGTGTATGCTAGGAATCAGACTATTTCTGTTGGAGGGTTCTAAGAGGCTTTAGGTGTGCGGCATGGGGCCTGGAGCTAGGTAAATGCTCTTCCCCTTCCTTAGAAGTTTAGGAAAATCAGGAAGAGGGTCACGCGTAGGTCCCAGCGATCTGTGATGCCCAGGAGGATGGGCATGTGAAGGACCTCTCTTGTGTTTGGCACCTACTTGTGCCTGGCGAGGAGGATGATCTTCCTACAAAGCACAGCTTGGATGAAAAAATTTCATGACGTCACATGTTGGTCAGGTCGTGCTGGTGGAAATGTAAATTGGGACATTTGAAAGAGAATCTGGCAGTTAAAGACCCACAGTGTGCATACCCTAGTGTCTTAATCTGCTGGGGCTGCTATGAGCACCCTAGACTGTGTGGCTCAAACAACAGACATTTATTTCTCAGGGTTCTGGAGGCTGGGAAGTCTGGGACGAGGGTGCCAGCATGGTTGGCTTCTGGTGAGGGTTCTCTTTTTGACTTGCTGATGGTTGCTTCCTTGCTGTATCCTCAAACGGCAGACAGAGCTGGAGAGCAAGCTGATCTTCTCTTACAAGGGCACGGACGCCATTATGAGGACCCCACCCTCATGACCTCATCTAAACCTGATTTCTGTCCAGAAGGCCCCACTTCCAAATACCATTACACTGAGGGGTAGGACTTCAATATATGAACTGGGGAGGACACAATCGGTCCATAACACCTAGTAATTCTCCTTCTGGGTGTTTATTTTGAAAACTCTCACACACGTATACAAGGAGATATGCTCAAGGGTACATGCACTCCTGGACTGTTTGTAATGGACAAGCATTAGCCAAGCCTAAATGTTTATCAGTAGGCGCATGGGAGTTAAACAGGAATGGATTCAACTTCTACGTATCGGTGTGGAGAAATCTCAAAAACACATTGGCGTGAAAACATGACTTTCAGAGAAATATACAAATTGATGAAAAAGCACAAGATGATTTTTATGTATATGTATGTACATTTTTATGTATATGAACCATACTGCTGGGCTCCAACAAAAGATGGGATCCCAGCTAAAGAGACACAGGGCATTTCAAAAATTTGCTTCACTTTTGCTTCATCCACACATCCAGAACTAATCCTTCTTATCTTTCATGATGCGGAGTCACTTTTTGCCAGGAAGCTTTATCTCAACACCCAACTGCCCAACCTCTCATGCTGGAACCCCGGTGACTGGACCCTGTATTAAAACCCTCCTTCATTGTTTTATAATTACCTAAGTGTTTATCTCTCTCATCTCATCAAGCTTTTGGGACTATGCCTAATTTTTCCCTCTCGTCTTAGGGATACAGAATTTTAGGGACCTTCCTCTCCTTAGTAGGGTCACTAGTGGAGATCAGAAAGCCTCTAGGGGTAGAGAAACTACATCTTCTCCATGAACAAATCCACTGGATGACTGACATTCCACATTCAGAATCCAGTTGGTAGTCAACCTCTTGTGTGTCTCTGTGTTCTGTCCAGAAAACAAACACTACTTGCCTTCACCAAGTGAGGAGTAGAGTTGCTTCAAGTGCCTCTCCATTTCTCCATCTGTAAAATGGGGATAATGAAGCTTCAGAGCTTTTAAGTTGCTTTGAAATTTTTGAGTGCAAGGATCCCCAAACTTCATGTAGCTATTATGGAGTGTGTGTGTGTGTGTGTGTGTGTGTATGTGTGTATGCATGCACATGCACAAAACACAGAGTCAATTCTCTATTAATTTCTCTCTGTTGCCCGTGGAACATTCTAGGGTATCTTTCCTTGAAGGTGAGAAAGCTGAATTCCAAAGAATGGGGACTTGTTCCAAGATGCATAGCCATGAAGGGATAAAGCTGGGGCTTAAACTCATGTCAGGCTCCAAATCCCACTTCTTTGTCTCCAGGCAGAGACTCTAACTAGATCGCTTAGTAGATCACCCAAGCCTGTGGTTGCCACTGTCTTGTCTCTGGCCTCGCATCTTTAGATTGGGCAGATTGGGCCAGATCAGTGGTTTCCGGTCTACTCTATGGACTTCTGTCATTGGAATTACTGGTGAAGCTTTGGGTAAAAATAAATGGTTGTGCACAAGTGTCCAGAAAGTCTGACTCAGTTGATCTAGAGCAGGTCTCAGAAATCTGTACTTGGAAAAAATGTTCCCGGTGATTCCGGTGTGCAGCATGATTTGGGATTCCTGAGCAGCAAAACTTCTTAATCTTGAGTGTGCCTAGGAATCACCTGGGGATCTTGGCCCATGCAGATTTGGCCTCAGAAGCACTGGGCGGGGGCTGAGATTCTCCATTTCTAACCAGTCCCCCGATGCTGCTGATGCTGCTGGTTTGGACGCCATGCTTTAAGGAGTAAGACCCTAGGTCATAGTGGAGAGCATTTTCAGCTCTGATGTCTTAAGATTCTAGCTTTCTGGAGGCTTCTTTTCCTGCTAGCTCCTTTCTCTCTGCTGAGCTCTGTTTTGAGTCATCCTCTCTCTCCAGGCTCCACTACACTCAGGAACACATTTCAGTTTGGTGAGGATGGCCTCCTGGCATTTCTCAGCACGGGGCTTGGCTATTTCCTCGCAAGCCCGAGTTCTTAGCCCATTCCTCCTCAGCACACAGGCATTCAATTCGTCTTAGTCCAGATACCAGCCGCTGTCCCCATGATGGTGTGTGGTTACTGGTTAGGACATACCTAGGAAGTGGGAGTGGGTGAGGAGATCTTCTGGCAGAGCAGCTCCGATCCAGCCTTTGGGGTGTGAACAGCAGAGGCAGGTAGCAGGGACGTCCCCAGTCCAACATAGGAACAGGGGGTACTTATACTCTTCTTGCGCCCTGGGAGAAGGGCCTCTTTCTGTTTTCATCCTGACTCCTTCCCTCTCTGCTGTCCTAGACTCTGTGGAGACTCCCGCTCCACATCCTTTGGGGACTCCACGATACCTGATGGCAGGGGAATGCCAGGGGTGACTCACTCTTTGGTGCCTGGGGAGGATGGAAAAGTTTGGTTAAATGGGTCCTCAGGTTCCATGTGGGCCAGACAGTCATGCTGCTTGGGGAGAGGGGTTCCCTTGGCTCGCTTTCCCCATCCATTCTTTGGGCTCAATATTTTTTTATTATGCTTTCTGATCTCCACCAATACAGATCCTTCTTGTGGTTCCCCTAACACTTAACATTGTTCCTCTTGCCCGAAATGTCCAGCCTCTTCCTTGTCTACCTGAAAAACTCTTTTTGTTGCAGAACGAGCTCAATATCACCTTCTGCAGGAAGCCTTCCTGCCTCCGCTGGAGAGACACTGTTTGCCCTGTGTGTGTCTTACAGAAGCATATACGTGAGCATGATTCTGAGACGGACGAGGGAAGGTGACTGCACAGGATGCAGCGCAGACTGGAAGCATCCAGAGGCCAGGGCCAGCCATGGAGTCAGCACTCAGGAAATGAGATCCATGATCTTACGGTGGGCCCAGGCATAGGTGATTTTTAGAAAAGATTTTATTTATTTGACAGAGAGAGAGAGAGAGAGAGAGAGCGAGCACAATCAGGGGAGTGGGAGAGGGAGAAGCAGGCTCCCCACTGAGCAGGGAGCCCAAGGGGGGGCTCAATCCCAGGACCCTGAGTCTGGAGCCATCCACCAGAGTTCCCAAGTGGTGAGGATTGGTGAATAGATACATTGGCCCCCTCCATTTAAGTGAACGTTCTAAATATGCCTTGGTGTGTGTGGACACTGTCTGGTCTAACCCCACCTTTCCCCCCGTCACTGTGGAAGCCAGGCTGCCATCCTTAGGGGCAGGGCTACCTTTCCTGGGCAACATGCATGGTGTGCGCAACCAGGCATATTCATAAAGCTGCAGCCACATTAACATCTAAGGATCAGGCCACAAGTGGAATCCTTACACACGGGGAAAAGCTTCTCATACACGTTCCTACTACAGATCTGTCTTTTTGGCTTTAGATACCTGCTGCTCCCGTGGTGTCTGGTCACAAGATGGGCACTTGATAGAAGGACCTTTCTACAGTGGGCTCACTTGTGTGCCCGGCAAAAAGTGTGAATCCAGCTGTTGGGTATGTGGGCACGTGGGCAGCTGCCCCTCTCTGGCTCGTCGGGATTGCCATGGTGCCATTGCCACTCCGGGGAGGGGATTGGAAGGCACTAACAGCAATTTAGGGAAGAACAGGCTAGGACTAGTACTCTTAATTCATCTGATATTATTAATGCTGATCCAGAAACCTGGCCTGTGGCACATTCTATCAGTAACACTGGGCATGGATATACTATACAGGCAGCCAGCCCATCAAACTGCTGACCAGAAGGGTCCTAAAACTACCACCTGCAGAGCCATGGGTGATGGCACTCAGATTTGGGATGGGTTCATGTAGCCTACACTAGGTTATGGATATTTGAGCACCTGGCACAGAACAGAAAAACCACTCAGAACAGAACCAACCCAATTGCACCAGGGGTATGGGATGAATATCACTGGAACTATGCAGTCATTCTGTCACATTGAAGGATAGTACTAACTGTCTGGCCTGGCCAGGTATTTATTGGGTAGCCCCAAATGGGACCCAGTGTTGTATGGCAAGAAATTTTGGCTATGCCTTCCACCTGGATGGTTGCTGGGTCAGTACATCCTGGGTTTTCCCTGGGCACAGGGGAGAACCCACCCCTTGGTAACAAAAACTGCCAATCTCCCTCTCCTCAATGGCCAGATGTTAATTTTTTTCTACTGGTATGATCATTTTGCCGGGAGGACATTAAAAGGTAGAAGCCCTTACTAAATTTACAAGCTTTAATGATAGTTGGTAAACAAGTCTTAAATGACAGGCGGTAAAACCTGTCTTTACTGAACACTGAAACGCTCTAAGGAGACAAGCTGTCCTCCCAAATAGAATGGACTTGGCCATTATTACTGCCTGGCAAGGAGGCACCTGGGCTATTATGTAAACAGTGTGGTGTTTGTTCATGTCTGATGAGTCCGCTAATGTAGACTTTCTTTTTTCTCCCCCCTCCCTTTTTAAAAAAATTCGGGTATAGTTGACACACAATGTTATATTAGTTTCAGGAGTACATCATAGTGATACAACGTCTCTATATGTTATGCAATGCTCACAAGTGTAGCCGCCCTCTGTCACCATACAACACTGTTACAATATCCTTATGTATCATCTGTATTAAATCACACCAGGACGCAAGTGAACGCCCTGAGTGAACTGACCCCCAGCGCAGGGGACTTAATAATTATCAGCGGTTCGGCTCGTGGGGTTCTACGTGGAAAAACACGTTACTTATTTCGGGAATCATTACCTTAATCGGTGTTTTCTTTTGTACGTCCCTGTCCTGTTGCTATGGTATCTGCTTCCGGTGCAGCCAGATAGCCACCCAACAGCCACTTCCATGCTAGCAGCCCCCTTTGCAGACCGCTCTGGCCACACTGCGGAAGCCGAGGACGCGTGAGATGGTGAGGACGCGTGAGATGGTAAGCCCGGGTCCCAGGGGTGGAGTGTTGGAGGCGGTCACGGAGAGGACGTGACCTCCGGTTGACCCTGCCGTCCGCACGTAGCTCCGCCCACTGTTCCCACCGTGGGAGCCATTTTCAAGGACGCAGCCTTGAGAGAGGGAGGTGCTGTCGAGTCTCTGGACGGCAAAGTGACCGAATGCCTACGAGGCCTCTCTCTATGCAAACGTCTACGATTCCGGATGGCGGGTGCGGATATCTACTTGCGGCGCGCACAAGACGTGCCCTGGGTGCAAGTTCTCTGGCTTGTTGACGCTGCCGCCTACCGATCCCAGTGGCCTCCTTCCTTCGTCTCCCCGTGTCCTCCGTGTAGCCAGGCCAGTTTGCGAGCCAGCAGGTGGGGATCCTGTCCCTCTCCTCCGCGGCAGCTGAACCGTGCTTTCCGTAAGTGGAGGGTCTGCGTGGGGGTGACTTTCCTATTCCCCTTCATCTTTCACAAGACTTTTATTTATTTTTTTAAATTTTATTTATTTGACTGAGAGAGAGCACAAACGAGGGGAGTGGCAGGCAGAGGGAGAAGCGGGCTCCCGACATGGGGCTCGATCCCAGGACCCTAGGATCATGACCTGAGCCAAAGGCAGTTGCTTAACCGACTGAGCTGCCCAGGTACCCAAAACTTCTTCCTAATATATTTTTTCCACATCTGATTAGTTCTTCCTTTGCTTATGGTAGACCTGAACGGATATTATAGTTCGCAGAATATTGCCACAGTTGTGTGCAAAACAGAAGGTTGCTTCGAATCTTTGGTTGTGAATAATAGTACTGTGAACATCCACGTACAAGCTTTTCTGTGTGGACATGTTTTCTTCCTTAGACACCTAGGAATGGAATCGCCATGTTACATGATAACTCTGTGTTTAATTTTTTGAGAAACTGTCCAACTGTTTTCCAAGTGGCGGCAGTATTTTAGTTTGACTGCCAATGTAGGAGGGTTCACCTTTCTCTCTTTCCTTGCCAAGATTTTGATATTGTCCACTTTTTGGATTATAGCCATCCACGTGGAAGTGAAGTGGTATGTGGTTGTTTGACTTGCGCTTTCCTAATGACTCACCACGGTGAACATTTTTCAGGTGCTAATTGACCCTTTGTATATTTTGTTTGGAGAAATGTCTATTCACATCTTTTGCCCATTTTAAAATTGGGTTATTTATCTTTTTATTGCTGAATGGTAAGTGTTCTCTATGTATTCTCAATGAAAATGTTATCAGATAGATGATTTGCATGTATTTTCTCCCTTTCAGTGGGTTGTCTACATTTTTTAAAAAGAATTTATTTATTTATTTGACAGAGGGAGAGAGAGAGTACAAGCAAGGGAGTGACAGGGAGAGGGAGAAGCAGGATCCCCACTAAGCAGAGAGCCCGATGTGGTGCTCAGTCCCAGGACCCTGAGATCATGACCTGAGCCAAAGGCAGACACTTAACCAGCTGAGCCACCCAGGTGTCCCTGTCTACATTTTTTAAATTGAAGTATAGTTGATACACAATATCCGGGTGTGCAACATAGTGATTTGACAACTCTGTATGTTACACTGTGCTCACCACAAGTGTAGCTACCATCTGTCACCATACAACACTATTACAATACCATTGACTGTATTCCTTATGCTGTACCTTTTATTTCTGTGATTTATTCCTTTCATAATTGGAAGACTGTACGTCCCACTCCCTTTCCCCTATTTTGCCCATTCTCTACACTGTCCCCTCTGGCAACCACCAGATTGTCCTTTGTATTTATGAGTCGGTTTCTGTTTTATTTTGTTCACCTCTTTTGTTTTTTTATTTTTATTTTTTATAATAATTTTTTATTATGTGATGTTAGTCACCATACAGTATATCCTTAGTTTCTAATGTAGTGTTCCATGATTCATTATTTGCATATAACACCCAGTGCTTTGTTTTTTTAGATTCCACATATAAGTGAAATGATATGGCATTTATCTTTTTCTGACTTATTTCACTTAGGATAATACCCTCTAGATCCGTCCATGTTGTCACAGATGGTAAGCTTCCATTCTTTTTTATGGCCTAGTAATATCCCATTATAGCTAGCTAGCTATCTGTCTATCTATCTATCTATCTATCTATCACATCTTCTTTATCCATTTATCTATCGAAGGACACTTAGATTGCTTCCATATCTTGACTACCATGAATAATGCTGCAATAAACATAAGGGCGCAGATATCCTTTACAAATT
Organism: Ursus maritimus; assembly: GCF_017311325.1. Lineage (NCBI taxonomy): Eukaryota > Metazoa > Chordata > Mammalia > Carnivora > Ursidae > Ursus > Ursus maritimus. The sequence continues at coordinate 48,409,679 of NW_024424119.1, read as the reverse complement.
AATGTTTTTGTTTTCTTTGGGTAAATACCCGTTAGGGGAATTAGTGAATCATATGGATTTCTATTTTTAATTTTTTGAGGAAGCTCCATACTGTTTCTCACTGTTGCTGCATAAATTTACATTCCCACCAACAGTGCACGAGGGTTCTTTTTTCCCCACATCCTTGCCAACACTTGTTATTTCTTATCTTTTTGATACTAGTCATTCCTACAGATGTGGGGCGATATCTCATTGTGATTTTGATTTACATTTCTCTGGTGATGAGTGATGTTGAGCATCTTTTCATGTGTCTGTTGGCCATCTTTATGTCTTCTTTGGAAAAATGTCTATTCAGATTCTCTGCCTGTTTTTAATCAGATTATCTGTTAAGTTTTTTTAAATTTGGTGTTGAATTATGTAAGTTCTTTATATATTTTTGATATTAACTCATTATTGGATATATCATTTGCAAATATCTTCTCCCATTTAGTAGGTTGTCTTTTCATTTTGTGGTTTTCTTGATTTTGATGAATCCCATTTACCCATTTTTTTCTATTACTGCTTGTGCTTTTGGTGTCATATTTAAGAAACCACCGCCTAATCCAAGGTCAGAAAGATTTATTCCCATGCTTTCTTCTAAGGGTTTTGTAGTTTAAGCTCTTAACATTGAGGTCAGTGATCCATTTTGATTAATTTTTGTATGTGGTTTGAGTTAAAGGACTAGCTTCATTCTTTTGCATTTGGCTATCCAGTTTTCCCAGCACTGTTTGTTGAAAGTATTATTCTTTCCCTGTCAAATTGGCCTGGCAGCCTTGCTGAAAATAATTGACCATAAACGTGACTTGTGGACTCTCAATTCTATCCCTTTGATGTGTCCTTGTGCCAGTACCACACTGTCTTTAATTACTACAGTTTTGTAGTAAGGTTTGAAATCAGGTGATGCAGATCTTTCCAAATTTACTCTTCTTTTTCAAGAATATGTTAGTCATTCTGTGTCCCTTCCATTTCTATGTAAATTTTAGGGTCAGCTTGTCATTTTCTGCAAAAAGATAGCTGAGATTTTTTGTAAGGATTGCATTGAATCTGAATTATTGGTTTTAATAGGTTTTTTCGTGGACTCCTTAGGAATCTTTAAGTATATAACATCTGTCATCTACTAATAGACATAGTTTTACTTCTTTCTTTATAATCTGGATGCCTTATATTGCCCTTTTTTACGTAATTGCTCTAGCTGGAACCTCTGTTGAACAGAAGTGGCAAGAGTGAACATCTTTATGTCATTCATTTTTTTTGGAAGATTTATTTATTTATTTTAGAGGCACAGAGGGAGAGGGAGATAGAGAGTCCCAAGCAGGCTCCACACCCAGTGCAAGCCTGATGTGGGGCTGATCCCATGACCCTGAGATCACGACCTAAGCTGAAACCAAGAGTTGGATGCTCAACTGACTGCCAACTAGGTGCCCCTATGTCATTCTTGATCTTGGAGGGGAGGAAGAGAAGAATAGATAAAGGGATAGTGGAGCTCACAAGAAAAGCGGACCATGTCCAGGTGACTAGGGTGGGCTTGTGTAAGAGGGTACTGTTTGCAGATGATGTGGGACTTCAGTAAGCTGTATGGGCCTGGAGAAGAGGAAGGGCAAATGGAGGGGAAAACAGCATTAGAAAAAAGGCCCTGAGTGGAAATGTGGATGGTATATATGAGTGAATGATAGTTCATTCAGCATCCTATTTTTAAATAATTGTATGACATGAGAGGAGAGGAAACTCCTGTAGAAAGTAAGAGAGATGTGAGGGAGAGAACTGCTTCAATATTTGATATCATTCTAGAAGTCATACATTGTTTCGGTAAAAAAATAACATGCTGCATACTGAAAATCACTGAATTGTATAGTGTAAAATGGTGAATATTTTAGCCTACAAATCATATCTTATTAAAACTGTCATGAAGAAGGAACACATTAGGGGCACTTGGCTGGCTCAGTCAGTGGAGTTTGAAACTCTTGATCTTGGGGTTGTGAGTTTGAGTCCCACATTGAGTGTAGAGATTACTTAAAAATAAATCTTAAAAAAACTTAAAAAAAAAAGAACACATTATATTGAAGTCAAAAACCACTCACTGTTCACATGAACTCTGCATAAAGAAGGATTTTCTAGTAACACCTGCAAAAGTGTCACAAGGAGGAATTATTTTATTGGTTTCATATATGTAAATTGAAAAAACTTATTTATGTCAAAAAATCAAAAAGAAAAATGAAGGGTGAAAAAGTGGTTGGGGAAAGTTTGCATTAAAAAAAGTGTTCAGCTTAAATCTTTAATATAAAAAGGACTTCTACAAATGTTTAGTCAAATTACATGAAGAAATAATTAGCAGAAGAAAAAATAAAGTTTATCTATAGACTTCAGAAAACAATAAATTAGTAAGCAAAAAAAATCAGTTACAAAAAGGAGGTTGCATTTTTCACTTACATTTGCAGTGAGTAAGTAAAAAATGAGAACACATTGTACCTGTAGGATGCAGAGAAAGGGGTACTCTCAGAGAACATTATTTGGAATGTAAATTATTACGAGTTTTGTAAACTATTTTGGCAACTTGTATCAGCGGCTGAAAAATATTCTACCCAGCAATTCCACTTCTTAAAATTTATTGTCAGGATATGGGGAAACATATATATATATTTGGTTTATTAACAATGATCTTCATTGCATTATTATCTATAATAGTAAAAATAACAGACAACATAATCATCCAAAATGGAAGATTATACATAAATATGGCACCTACTTCTGCTATAATATTAATTATGAGAAAAAGGGGAGTTTCAGTGCCCCTACTCCAATGTCTTCATAAATCTCTTGGACTCCAGGGTTTTTAATCCACCTAAAAAATACACTTATTCTTTGGAGATGTTTTCTGAGGGCCCCGATCTAGATGTGGCCACATCACAGTGTGCAAACTCTGCTAGTTGACCAGTTAGTTTATATTAGGAGCTGCATAGGGAGAAGCTTTGGTCTTTTGTTTTCACATCAGATTTATAGTGATTTCAATAAAAATTTTTTCAGGCCTGGGGCACCTGGGTAGCTCAGTCCGTTAAGCATCTGACTCTTGATTTCAGCTTCGATCGTGATCTCAGGGTTGTTAGATGGAGCTCCACATCTGGCCCCATGCTCAGTGCAGAGTCTGCTTGAGATTCTTTCCCCTCCCCCTCCCTCTGCCCTTCCCACCTCTCTCTCTCTGTCTCTGTCTCTCTCTGTCTCTCTGTCTGTCTCTCTCTCTCTCTCACACACACACACATGTGCGCGCGCGGGAGGGCGGGGGGAGGGCAGAGGGAGAAGCAGACTCCCTGCCCCATGCAGGTTTGATCCCAGGGTCTGAGCCAAAGGCAGATGCTTAACCGACTGAGCCACCCAGTTGCCCCAATAAATAAAAAAAAATGTTTTTGGGCCTTTGAAACTTTAAAAAAACTGTGAAAATGCTTATGAAGATTTAATAATAAAGTGTGGAAAACAGTCATCTTGTAAGGCCATGTGAAAAATCAGCATCTTAATATAAAATAAATGTACAGAGAAAAGGACCACAAGAATTTATGTAAAGTGTTTACCGTGGTTTCTTTTAAGAAGGCATTTAAAAAGATTTCTTTATATTTTAGACATTTGCTCTAATGACACAAATGGTTTTTCAGTTGGAAAAAAAATAAACTAGAGTGTAAAAAGTAAAGAATAAAGACTGGTCACAATTAACAAATAAAAAAAACCCAAATCACCTGCCAGAGATAAAGATCTAATCCCAGATGGTTGATACTGGGCAAATCTCTTAATCTTTCTATGGCTACATTCCTTTTCTAGAGTATTTTTGTCTTTTCAGGCCACACAGATTCTGGCACCTTGGTGTCATATCCTCCAAGATAAGGCCGATCCCCATGAATGAGTTTTCTTCCAAGGCAGGGTCAGAACTGGTCCCTGAAGCCCAGTGGCTTCACCAGGGTCCTGACCTGCCTTGTCTTGCCGACATTTATTTCCCTCCCTCCTCCCTTCCTCCCTTCCTTCCTCTCTCTCTCTTCCTACCTTCCTTCCTTCCTTCTCTTTTTTTTTTGGTATCAGAAATACATCTTCAAAAAATTGAGATATAATTGACATATAATATTGTATTTGAAGTGTGCAATGTGTTGGTTTGATACATTAACATGCTGTAGTATGATTACTACATTAGCATGAGCTAACACCTTTATCATGTCACCTAATTATCATTTCTTTTTTTGTGTTGAGAACTATTAAGATCTAACATCTTAGCAACTTAGAAGTATATAATACAGTATTGTTGACTATAAGCATTATGTTGTGTATTAGATCTCCCCTCTTTTTTGGGGGGAAAAATTTATAAGCCTACACTGCACTCCTGTTGAGACTTCTCCTAGAAAACAGGTGTTTCCTGGCACTTTGGATGTTCCCAACTCTAGACTGAATCTGCTTGGATACATATACCTATTCATCAAGTCACCTCATAGGGACTGCTGGTCACTCACTTTCTCCAGGCTGAAGTTCTGTCTAGTTCTGTCCAGGCTAGTTTGTCCTATTCCAGTCCTGCAAAGCCTGTCTTCACTTTCTTGCATCTGCTTGTAAGGCTAAGCTTCCATCCTGTCAGGAATGTGAGTTTTTCAAATTTATAATGGAAAAGTCTTGAGAAGAAGGCATGTTGAAAATCTGAGCTTCTACTCTGGGGAAGGACTCTTTATGGGGTGGAACATCTTCCCCAGGCAAGGAGTTGCCACAAAGCCCCCTTCATGTCTCTGTTCCTCAGGCTGTAGATGAAGGGGTTCAGCATGGGGGTGACCATTGTGTATACCACAGATGCCACCATTCCCGTGTCTGCTGAGTAGGAGGATGAGGGCTGGAAATACACCAGAAAAAGTGTCCCATAGAAGAGAGTGACCACTGACAGGTGAGAGCCACAGGTCGAGAAGACTTTGTGCTTCCCCGCAGCCGAGGGGACCCTGAGGATGGTGTGCATGATGTGGGCATAAGAGACCAAGACACAGGTGAGAGGGACCACACCCGAGAGGGCTGCTTCCACAAACATCGTGACCTGAAAGATCTGGGTGTCTGAACAGGCAAGTTTGAGGAGTGGGGGTACATCACAGAAAAAGTGTGGGATGGAATGGGAGGCACAGAAGGAGAACTGAGACATGAGGAGGGTGAGTGAGAAGGCCAGGAGGTGGGCACAGAGCCAGGATGCGGCGACCAGCAGCAGGCAGCGTTGGGGACACACGATCGTGGTGTAGTGGAGAGGAAGGCAGATGGCCACGTAGCGGTCATAGGCCATCACGGCCAGCAGGAAGTCATCCAGCAGGGCCAAGGCTATGAAGAAGTACATCTGCACGAGGCAGCCGTGTAGGTGATGGTGTGGTGCTGTGTGACGGTGTTCACGAGCACCTTGGGGACAATGGTGCAGGAGAAGCACGTATCGATGAGGGACAGGTTAGCCAGGAAGAAGTACATGGGGGTGTGGAGGTGCTGGTCAGAAACTATGGCCAGAATGATAAGCAGGTTCCCCAACACGGTGACCAGGTGCATGGCCAGGAAGAGCCCAAAGAGGAGAGGCTGCTGCTCTGGGTGATGAGAGAAGCCCAGGAGCAGGAAGTCAGAGATGCTGGTGTGGTTTCTGATTTCCTTAAAGTAGAGAAATTGGAGGAGAATTTTGCTTAAATAAAGGTAGGCTCTGAATAGTACAGACTGCAAGGGCTTTGATCTGTTTTCCTCTATTCTTTGAGGAGGCCACTGAAATTCATGAGCAGTTATGATGGCAGGTGGGCAAATATGGACAATTTGAGGACTGTGGACTATGGTAATTAGGCATCATGGTAGAGTATAACTTGGTTTCTAGATTCTTGTCCTGCGTGTGTCTGAACGAGGCTGAACTGGTTTTCATCTGATTGACTCTCTCCAAGATTTAATTCCTTTTTCAACTTTAGAACACTTTTTCAATCTTATCGCTCTACTGTGGAGTCCTTTGGAGTCATGCATATCCTAAGATAGCAGGTAACACAAGATGATCCTTCTGTGTGTGAGTGTGTGAGTGTTTGAGAGAAATGGAAGGTGTGCTAGGAGTGTGGCGTGTCTTTGTGTTTGAAGACTATTCAGTGAGTTACCTGGGTATGAAAACTCCTTTAACTGAATAATGAAGGGAGTCAATGAAGGGAGCGCTGTTTCCATGATCATCATCAACTTCTCTATCAAAGTCATGTTTTAAGATCAGAGTCTTTGAAGAGTCTAGAGACAGGGAGTCCTTTATCTGCTGTTCTCTGAGTGTGTTCTTGGGCAAGTTACTTAAGCTCCCTGAGTCTCTGTTTCCTCATTTGTACAAATGTACTTGCTTCATAGAATCGCTGAAGCTCTTGTGATAACATCAGGGAGGACTGGCTTTGATTAACGGGTGATTGTTGCTGTCACTGTTGGTAGGAGTTGATAAGATGTGAGCCTGGGACCCGTGATGCAATGGTTAGCAGCAGACAGCCTGATTTATAGCTTTGCTTCTCACATGCCTTTTTTCACTTTGGTAAGTGTCCCCTTTAAATTTGTTTTTGTGTTTAGATGCAGAGAATGATGCCACTTGATAGGTTTGTTGAGGGGACAAACGCGGGATCAATGGAGGTTTGTCTTAACGAATAAAGTTTCATTAACATCATGAAACCATGAAATTCTTTGATTCATGATGTCATGGTGTGCACTCAAAAAGAGGAATCCCAATGTCCCTGTTTGATGGTGTGAAGGAATACATGTGCTGAAAGGCCAGGGCGGCATGAGAAAATGTCATATTTGTGGAGTGTGGGCATTAATATACCCCTTTCTGAGGTCTGACAAAATTTCTCCACTCTTTATGTGTGATTTTGAGAAAGTTATTTTGCCTTTCTGCTCTTCAGTTTTCACATCTGTTTAAATGAGTAATAGTAGAGTTTACTGTACATAGTGGTGAGGATGAAATTAGATAATGATTATGAGATAGTTAGACCAAGGCTGGCGCATAGTAAGTGCTCAATAAATATTAGCCATTGTTGTTACTGTTGTTAGTACACGAGGGTGCTCCATCCCAAGTCATTGCTCCTGGCCGCTGCCTGAGAGGAGGTGGGCTTGTGAATTGTGACGTGTGAGATAAGAGTCACCATCATCATCCCCATCACTATCCTTGGGTGGTTATAACTTTTCTCAGAACTGTCCCTGACAAAGCCTCTGCTTTGGCATCTGGAAACCCAGCGTAAACGTGGTCAAACAACTTAATCAGGCAAAGCCCAAGTATCATTAACTGTACAATGGGAAGAAATAAGTATATTTTATACAGTTATTCACTGACTCTGATTTAAAAAAAGAAAGGGTGTGAACAGGTTTGATGCCTTGTGAATGGTGGCAGTGGATGAGAGTGTGTATAGGCCTAGGGTGGTGGCCGAGAACGATTATGGGAACCATATCGGCCTGAGTGCACAAGACCTGGTGCTGTGATTGTGAGGTCGATGATGAACATGAAAACGACGTGCCCTTTATTGATAAAGTACTTTTCTGTTTGCAGAGTTCTCATATCCAGGGGTTTTGTGACTGCGCAGGTGCTATGTTCTGGTCACTGTGGACTTGAGGAAGGGTAGCCTGAGCCTCGCTCTCCATAGTGACCTCAGGCTGAAGCAGCAAGAACCTGGTGAACATCTGAGTTAGGTTCTGCTTATGGAGATTAGGAGAACTGGGAAGTGATCAGCAGAGAGAGATGTAGGAAAGAAAAGGGGAAAAGGAAAAGGAGAAGCTCTAATTGTGTGTTGTGTGTGTGTGCACGTGCACGCGCGTGCATGCATGTGCATGCATGTCTCGGGTAGATGGTGGTCTTCTTCCCCATCCCTGTGCCTGGGTGCTTACCTGGAGATGCTGGCCAGCCTCATACCCTGACCCTGTCACCGCAGAGGTTGGATTCCCTGCTCCTTTGCTTCTCTGGGAAGACGTGATTGGAGCCATGGAGCCCTTCCCTCTCTGCTGCAGCTGCATAGACTGAGCACTCAGGAGGACTGCCCACTATTCACAGGCAGTATCTCCTGGGACCCAACCTCAGACTTCCTAGTTAGAGACAAGATGAGGCAATTCTAGACTGGGGCCCCTCGAGTCCCCTCGGTGTCTGTTTACCCCCCTTTCCAGGCGACTAGGGCTGGGATCCATGGAGGCACTTGTAATTGTTCCCTTGGGTGAGGTGCAGGTTGGATTTGTCATCTTCAGCCTGTCCCCATCATGGAGTAAACACCTTCTAATGAGAGCTTAGTCCTCGTGGATGAAACATGGTAGGTTCCAGAAAACGAATAAAGAGAAAAAAATAGATTGAAGGTCACAATTGTTGCCTTCAAATGGCATGTTGAAGGGGGGGCATTCTCGTTCTCTAGGACCCCAGTAGCCAGTAAATGGTCAACATGTAGAATCTACAGAAGGCCACAGTGCTGGGTATTTGTGCATATACATACTTATCGTTGTTGTAAATCTGTTTTATGTACAGAAGTGTTACTTATAGGGGCGCCTGGGTGGCACAGCGGTTAAGCGTCTGCCTTCGGCTCAGGGCGTGATCCCGGCGTTGTGGGATCGAGCCCCACATCAGACTCTTCTGCTATGAGCCTGCTTCTTCCTCTCCCACTCCCCCTGCTTGTGTTCCCTCTCTCGCTGGCTGTCTCTCTCTCTGTCGAATAAATAAAATCTTAAAAAAAAAAAAGTGTTACTTATAAAACATGCATGTGTGGGGCACTTGGTGGCTCTGTCTGTTCAACATCCAACTCTTGATTTCGGCTCAGGTCATGATTTGGGGGTCATGAGACCGAGCCCCAAGTTGGGCTCCACGCTCAACTGGGAGTCAGCTTGAGATTCGCTCTCTTCCTCTGCCCCTCCCCACCTCTAAAATAAATAAAGAAATCTTAAAAAAATAAAATATTAATGATGAGGGGGTAAACAGAAGGGGGAATGAACCATGAGAGACTATGGACTCCAGGAAACAAACAGGGCTTCAGAGGGGAGGGGGTTGGGGAACTGGGATAGGCCGGTGATGGGTAGTAAGGAGGGCACGTATTGCATGGAGCACTGGGTGTTATATGCAAACAATGAATCATGGAACATTACATCAAAAATTAATGATGTACTGTATGGTGACTAATATATCATAATAAAAATAAAATATATATGTGTCATTTAATAAATGATAATAAAATAATATCCATACTCTTTCCTTTCAGATTTACTATTGTAGCAATATGTTAGAATGACAGTATTTCTATCACTTGGAGTCCCCCTTTGTGCTTCTCTGAGCACATTTCTTTTCCTCCTCTATTAGAGGAAACTGTTATTGTGAGTATTGCTATAGTTTTTCTTATAATTTTACCATACATGCATATCTGATGAAACTATTCATTGTCTGATTATGCATGTTTTTGTCCTTTATGTGATTGGAATTACATTTTTTGTTTTTTTTGTAACTTGCTAGTTTTTGTCAATGTTACATTTTTTGAGGTCCATTCATGCCTGTGCATGGAGCTGCATGTCTGGTGCAAGCCAGTAATCCCCCGTCAGCTGTATTTTTATGTATTTCAGAATTTTTGTGCTTGAAGTGGTATGTTATGGCGTGTATGACTGTTTGAGCTGGTTTCGATATGGCACTCCATTAACCAAACACACGCCATCTCTGCTGCAGAATGAACGACTATCCATACCATGTAGGACTAGTGAAGACTGGAAGTATCATCATTATAGGTCACATCAGGTGGTTGTTACTGAGCTTGCTACAGACCTTTGAAAAAACTGTTACCAGAGCTTTTGGGATGTCAGAACTGCAGATGTTATGGTGAGCGATTAGTGGTATCTCTTCTGTCTCTTTAAAACTAATTCTTAAAATCAGTGAAATATAAGATACATACACAACACTGCACAGAATGTAAGTATGTGGCTCCGTGAATTATTATGGGGCAAATGCCGTGTGTCTCCTCCCACATCAAGAAGTAGAAGTTCTTCTTGCTGCCAGTCACTGCCCTTTCTCCTCCTCCGGGTCAAATAGCCACTTTTCCCTAACATTTTATTTTAGTTTTGCCTGGTTTCAAACTTTGTATAAATGGGATCACCTACTCTATTCTGTTTTGTGTCTGATTTCTGTTACTGAACATTTGACCTCGTGAGATTCGTTTAGAGTGCCATGTGCAGCTATGGTCCGTTCGTGTTCATCATTGTAAGATGTTCCATTATACGTGGATGTTAGGCATTGCTCGATCTATTGTTGAAGGAATATCCAGTTTTTGACTCTTAGGAAAAATGATGTGATGATCACTGTCATATGACTTTCTTTCCTGTAAGAAACGCAGAACAAGATCGACCATGTTAAGCACTAAGTGTACATTTTAGGACTGTTGAATATATTCACATCGTTGTGCAACAGATTTCCAAAACATTTTCATCTTGCAAAACAGAAACTCTCTACTTATTGTTCAACTCCCCATTTCTCCCCACCCCAGCTTCTGTGTCTATGAATTTGACTGCTTTGGATACCTTATGTAAGTAGATTCATATAGGGTATTTGTCTTTTGGTGACTGGGTTGTCTCACTTAGTATGTAGTGTCAAGTTTCATCCATACTGTGGTATGTGACAGGATTTCCTTCCTTTCAAGGCTGAATGGTAGTCTATTGTATGTATATGCCACATTTTGTTTACCCGTTTATCTGTGGTTGGACATTTGGGTTGTTTCCGTATCTTGGCTGTTGTGAACAATGCTGCAGTCAACATAAGAGCGCAGATATCTCTTCCAGATCCTGATTTCAGTTCTCTTATACCCAGAAGTATAAGATTTTTAGTCATTTTTTTCTGTTTTTGAGAGTGCCTACTTATTTTTTCTTTGCGTTTTCTGTTCTCTTATTTTTCTTGATTTTTCTTCTTGACTTATTTAACTCTTTAAGTATTCTGTATGTATAAATCCCTTGTTTATTGTATGTGTTAAAATATTTTTTCCAGCCTGTTTTTCTACTCACTTTTAAGTCATATTTTTAAGGTAATACATGTTTTTCATTTTAATTTCATTGAATTCACCAATATTTTTCTTTTTGTTAGTGCTTATTTCATTTCTGGTTTAAGATATACTTTTTTTTTTTTTTGAAAGATTTTATTTATTTATTCGACAGAGATAGAGACAGCCAGCGAGAGAGGGAACACAAGCAGGGGGAGTGGGAGAGGAAGAGGCAGGCTCACAGCGGAAGAGCCCGACATGGGGCTCGATCCCACAACACTGGGATCATGCCCTGAGCCGAAGGCAGACACTTAACCGCTGTGCCACCCAGGCGCCCCTAAGATATACTTTTTAAAAATTTTTTTTATTATGTTAGTCACTATACAGTACATCTCTGGTTTCTGATGTAAAGTTTGATGATTCATTAGTTGCGTATAACACCCAGTGCACCATGCAATACGTGCCCTCCTTATCCAAGGTCAGGAAGATCTTTTCCAGTGTCCTCTCTTAAAAGCTTTCTCATTTTGCCTTTTACATTTAGGCTTTTAATTCATCTGGAATTTTTTTTTTTTTTAAGAGAGGGAAGGGGGATGGGGAGGAGCAGAGGGAGAGGGAGAGAGAAAATCTTAAGCAAGCTCCATGCCCAGCACGGAGCCCCGTGTGGGGGGCTCCATCTCATGACCCTGAGACCACGACCTGAGCTGAAATCCAGAGTTGGACGCTTAAACAACTGAGTCGCCCAGGCACCCCATCTGGAACTGATTTTTGTGTTGTAAAACTAGTGTCTAATATTTTTTACATCCAGACACCCAGTTGTCTTAGTATCCATTCGCCGTTTCTACACTGTCTTGTAAACTATAGCTTGATAGCTTTTATATCTGGCAGAGAAAGGCTTCCCACTTTGTTCTTCCTTGAAAATTTCTTGGCTAATCCTTTTTTTTTTTTTTTAGATTTATTTATTTCTTTGAGAGAGAGCATGAGCAGGAGAGGCAGAGGGAGAGGGAGAGAGAATCTCAAGCAGACCCCCTGCTGAGCAGGGAGCCTGACGTGGGGCTCCATCTCACAACCCTGAGATCACGGCCTGACCTGAAACCAAGAGTCAGTTGCTCAACCAACTGTGCTGCCGAGGCACCCCTTGGCTGTTTCTTTTTTCATTTTCTTTCACATTTTTAAATATGATTGTCTCTTTCCAAAGACATATAAAGAGTGACAGATACACCTACACTTGTTGAATTGTTTCCTTTTTTTAGAGAGAAAGGGTGAGTGGATGAAGGGAGAGAGAGAATCTTAAGCAAGCTCCATGCTTAGCATGGAGCCTGAAATGGGGCTAGATCTCATGACTTTGAGATCATGACATGAGCCAAAATCAAGACTCAGATGCTCAACCAGCTGAGCCACCCAAGTGCCCACTTGTTGAATTTTTAAATGAACTGAATTGATTCAAACACTTCAGAGAGGAAGTTTTCATAATTATAGGGGCTCCCAACTCATGACCATTATATGTTAATTTATGAAGATCTTTAATAAATGTCAATAATGTTTTATTCATTTTTATATAGTGGTCTTGTATATATTTTGGTAGATTCATTTCTGGGTACTTGGCAGCCACTCTGGAAAACAGTGTGGAGGTCCCTTAAAAAGTTAAAAATTGAGCTACCCTATGACCCAGCCATTGCACTACTGGGTATTTACCCCAAAGATACAGACGTAGTGAAGAGAAGGGCCATATGCACCCCAATGTTCATAGCAGCTTTGTCCACAATAGCTAAATCATGGAAGGAACCGAGATGCCCTTCAACAGATGACTGGATTAAGAAGTTGTGGTCCATATATACAATGGAATATTACTCAGCTATCAGAAAGAACGAGTTCTCAGCATTTGCTGCAACATGGACGGCACTGGAGGAGATAATGCTAAGTGAAATAAGTCAAGCAGAGAAAGACAATTATCATATGATTTCTCTCATCTATGGAACATAAGAACTAGGAAGATCGGTAGGGGAAGAAAGGGATAAAGAAAGGGGGGATAATCAGAAGGGGGAATGAAGCATGAGAGACTATGGACTCTGAGAAACAAACCGAGGGCTTCAGAGGGGAGGGGGTGGGGGAATGGGATAGGCTGGTGGTGGGTAGTAAGGAGGGCATGTATTGCATGGTGCACTGGGTGTTATACGCAACTAATGAATCATCGAACTTTACGTCAAAAACCAGGGATGTACTGTATGGTGACTAACATAACATAATAAAAAATTATTATTTAAAAAAAAAAGTGAGAGGCTTAATTGAGTCAGCCACCCAGGTTCTGCTCATTAGTATTTTTATTTCCTTATTTAGAAACTGCTTGTTTCAATTTTTGTTCATTTTTCCATTTAGTTACCTGTTACATTCTGATTTATTTATAGAACTATGTACAACTGTTTATTCTAGATCCTAGTCCTTTGTTGATTTACATACATGATAAACATTTCCTCTATCCCTGGTTTGTCATTTCAGAGTTTACAGTGCTGTTTGCTAAATCAGTATTTTTATTTTAACTGATTGAAGTCATCAGTATTTTTATTTTTTGAAGTGGTCCTTTGTTTCGTGAGTTCAGGAAGATATTTTCCAGCATTCTTCTTTAAAAACTTTATGATATTGCTTTTCCCAATGAGTTCTTTAGTGCACCTGGAATTGATTTTTGCGTCTGTAGTGAGGTGGGAGGTGTGTGTGTGTGTCTATGTTGTATTTGTTTTTGCACGAAGATAAATAATTATTAATTCCAGTGGTTCCTCCATAGACTCCTTTGAATTGCAATTGTATCAAAATGTTATCTGTAAGCAAAATGCCGCCTTGTTTCTTCCTGTAGAGAATTTATATCCTTTACTTTTCTCTCCTCTGACTGTCCTGATGAGACCTCAGGTAGAGTGTGGGAGAGCTGTTGTGAGAGCTGGTGTTCTGTCTTGTTCCTTGTTTAGACAACAGAGATTTAAATGTGTACCCTTATGTGTTATATATGCCATATGTTTAAAAAAAGGCAACCTTTTTTCAGATTCAGAAAGTTTTGTTCCAAATCCATTTTGCCAAGAGGACTTTTCAGTGAGTGGATGTTGAATTGTATGACATGTTTTTTCTTCCATCTGTTGAGATGTTGTTCTTGCATCAGATGATTTTTGTCCTTTGCTGTATAAATATGGTGACTTACGTTGGTTGATTTCTGAATGTGAGATCCACCTTTCCTTCCTGGGAAAACTCAATTTGGTATAGACACATCTTATTTTCTTCTGCATTGTTGTGATTGTATTGCTAATATTTTACTTTGAATTGGTGCATTTATTTGATAAATTTCTTTGATGCATTTATCTTCTTGGAGATCAAATTGTTATGGTAATTGTTTGCAATTTCTCGTCAGCTTTTGGTATGAAGTTTGTGTTAATCTCAAAAGGCATTGGGTGAGTGTTCCTTCATTTTCTATTTTTTTGAAAGGGTTTGCAAGCCTGAAATGTTTTCCTTCTTGAATTGTGTATAGAAACTCATTCTTACAGCCATTTGGGCCTGAATGTTTCTTTAAGGAAGGGCTACTAATGAAGCTTTATCAATGGTTATAGGTTTATTTAGGTTTTCTTTTTATTCCTATATTAGTTTTGGTGTGATATGTTTTTCTAGAAATTTGTCGATTTAATCTAAATTTTAAAATTTATATAACATTGTTCATAATATCCTCTTTATTTTACGATCAGAGGTAATGTCCCTCTTTTTTTTCTTCTTGTTGATGATTGGTATTTTCCCCATATAACCATTTTTTATCAGAGGAATATAAGTTATCTTTTCAAAAAACTTTTAGCTTTGTAGGACTTCTCTATTGTGTGTTTTATTCTATTTTATCATATTTTACTCTCATCTCTTTTCTTGCTTGGGTTGATATTGTTCTTTTTCAGATGAATTCTAGGCTTAGTATCTTGTAGACTTTGCTTTTCTAACATTTGCGTATAACTAATCTTCCTGTGAAGAATTTCTAGCAAATATGTTTCAAATTGTTTTTCATTCAGATAACAATAATTTCTAAAAGCCATTATGATTTCTTTTACTCCTGAGATTCTTTGTAGCTGAGTTTCCCAACTCCTAAATATAAATTTATTGTGGGGAGCATTTTGTGTTGTATATGGTTGTCCAATTCCTATGTCATACATCTGAAACTAATATTATACTACATACTATTTGTTAACTACACTTCAATTTTAAAAATGATATAACATTGTGTGTTAATTACACTGTAATTATAATAACAAAAAAGAAAAACTTAAAAAAGATGAAATGGAAAAAATGGTTAACAGATTCTGGAAAACAGTTCCTTCAACAAGAACAAAAGAAATTAAAACTAAGTCAAAGAGACACCATTTTGGCTATCATATCAGTTATAATTAAGGGGAAAATGTGAACATCAAAATATGGAGAGGATGTAGTTTAATGGGCACTCTCATTTGGGCTTCTTGGCAGAATGGATAAAGGAACCTAAAAAGGTACTACTTAGATAGTCTACTTTTTGAAATATATTAAATATTTTCTTTTGAAAATATTGAATGTAACAGACTATGAATATATGAAAATAATTTCTTTTCAGAGACCTTTTTTTGCATCATTATTTGTAATAGTGAAAGCTTAGAAATGCCCTAATCATCCAACCATGGTGAAAAGCATATATACCATGGAGGTTTTTTGCAGTGTGATTTCAGAGAACCAAATGTTCAGGAAGAGATAATAATATGGAGACAACTCATGTTATAAGATAAAGCAAAAAAGCATATATACTCATACCAGCAGTATTTTCTCAGCATAGTAAAGACAAAAAGTAATTAGAAAAAGATAGGTGGGAAATACTGTAAAATATTATCAATGATTTCCTTTATAAGGAGGGGTAGTGAGTGTTTTCTTTTTTCCTATTTATGTTTTACGGATTTACTGTAACAAGCATGTATCATTCTGCAGTCGAGACAAATGAAGTAACCCAGGTTTAAAAACCAAAGAGTCAAGAACTTGTCCATAACTAATAATCACTCTTTGTCACAGTCTTAGATCTTGATCTCTGTAATGTGTTTTGGGGCTAGTCCTGTGATCTATCTGTGCCTAGTTTTCCCCCTAGAATTATTCTTGTTCTCTGAGTCCCAGCAAATAGTGTGTCTTCTCGGTTCAGCTTTCTCTGTGTGTAGGTTAGCCCCTCTCAGTGAGTTGCTTCCAAAGCTGGGCTTGGAAATGGTCCCTGAAAGTCAGAGCACTTGACCCTTCCAACTCTTGTGAGCATTGCTTGTAGGTGAGTGGGACTTACAGTCCCACTCAGTCATAGACTGAGCTGGTACCTGGCTTCGTCCGAGAGCCCGAGTTCTGTCTGTTGTTCTTCTTTTGATGATTCCCACTGTGTGGTTTGAATCTGCGTGGACACCTGTATCCACTGATCAAGTCACCCTGTAGGGATTGCCGGCCACTCCTTCCAGGTTGCAGCTGTGTCCTTGGCCAGTTGATCTTATTCTACTTCTGTCCAGCCAGGCATTCTCTGTTTGTTGACCCTGCTCACAGTGCCGAGCATCCATCCTGCCTTGAGCTTGAGTTTTCAAAATTGCAACGGACAAGTGCAGGGAGAAGGCATTTCAGAGAGCCTGAGCTTCCAGTCTAGGGCAAGACCCTTTACAGAGTAGAGCATCTTCTCCAGCCTGAGAGTCTCCACAGAGCCCCCTTCATGTCCCTGTTCCTCAGGCTGTAGATGAAGGGGTTCAGCATGGGGATGACCATCGTGTATACCACAGATGCCACCATTCCCATGTCTGCTGAGTAGGAGGATGAGGGCTGGAAATACACCAGAAAAAGTGTCCCATAGAAGAGAGTGACCACTGACAGGTGAGAGCCACAGGTAGAAAAGAGTTTGTGCTTCCCTCCAGCTGAGGGGATCCTGAGGATGGTGTGCATGATGTGGGCATAAGAGACCAGGACACAGGTGAGAGGAATCATGCCCGTGAAAACTGCTTCAGTTAACATCGTGACCTGAAAGATCTGGGTGTCTGAACAGGCAAGTTTGAGGAGTGGGGGTACATCACAGAAAAAGTGTGGGATGGAATGGGAGGCACAGAAGGAGAACTGAGACATGAGGAGGGTGAGTGAGAAGGCCAGGAGGTGGGCACAGAGCCAGGATGCGGCGACCAGCAGCAGGCAGCGTTGGGGACACACGATCGTGGTGTAGTGGAGAGGAAGGCAGATGGCCACGTAGCGGTCATAGGCCATCACGGCCAGCAGGAAGTCATCCAGTAGGGTCAATGCCATAAAGAAGTACATCTGCATAAGGCACCCAGTGTGGGAGATTGTGTGTTGTTGTGTCTTAATGGTCACCAGCACCTTGGGGACAATGGTGCAGGAAAAGCAAGTCTCAACGAAGGACAGATTGGCCAGGAAGAAGTACATGGGGGTGTGGAGGTGCTGGTCAGAAACTATGGCCAGAATGATAAGCAGGTTCCCCAACACGGTGACCAGGTGCATGGCCAGGAAGAGCCCAAAGAGGAGAGGCTGCTGCTCTGGGTGGTGAGAGAAGCCCAGGAGCAGGAAGTCAGAGATGCTAGTTTGATTTCTAATTGCCATTTATAGTAGCAGAATTGCAGGAAAATTTTGCTTAAATGTACATAGACTCCAACAAGTTGTATCATTCAAAGCCTTTCCTCTGTTTTCTATGTTCTTTTCAAAGGTCACTAAAATGCACTCCTGTCTCTCATTGGTGGGCACATTAAGCATGTACAGAGCTAAGAACTATGGACAGTAGAAACAGGAGATCTTTTTGGGGGTGAACTTTGCATTTTAGGTGTCTCATAAGTTGTCCTATGGACTTCCTGGATGAGGCTGAACTGGAGCTTTGCTAGGAAGAAGCTTCCCAGGTCTTAGTCCACTCTCTACTTTTTTAAAAGCGAAAATCTGAATCTCATAGGCTTAGAGGTCTGAATAAGATATCTTGGGGATGGGCATTTACTAGACAATTACTAAGGAGAGTCCTCACTGTCTAAGCCCTCATTACTTTCTATATTTTGGGTAAATTATTTACATTCTTTGAGCTTCATTTTCTTTACCTGTAAGATGTAGACATAAACTAACTGTATAGGACTGTTGAATGCATCAAAATTCCAGAATCACTTGAAGGTTTTTTCAGGACCTGTGATGTAAAATCCAAATTGAGAGATTTTATCTCACGCATTTGGATGGAATAGAGGGATGAACACCCAAACAGGCAATGCCAGCCCGTGATAATGTCCTTCTCTTTCAAGTGGTGATAAGATACATTCCCTCTGGATCAGACAAGACTTCACTGGGCCCCCGCCTCCTTGTGGGCCATGATGTTGAACAAGTCTATTCAGTGTTTCAGGCCTCAGTTTCTGTATCTGCTTAAAGAGGATAATAATGCCAAAATCAGAAGGTTGTTGAGGATTAAATTAGATAAGGATTGTACAGAACTAGAACAGTGACTGGCTTATATCAAATGCTCATCAAATAGTAGCTTTCCCTGATATTATTGTTTTCTCTTGACAGAGTTAACAAAAGGAGGGTGCCTTCTGGAGTGACCGACTAGTCCTCTATGTTTGCCCAGGACTTTTCTATCCTCTTTCAAAACTGAACATCTCACTTCTGGGAAACACCCTGAATCCTGAGCAAGTTGAACTTTTTCTTGGCCCCTATCTGTGGGAAGTTGAGTTTTGAAAACTGTAAAGTTTCATGTATAGAGTTGTAAGTGCCATTGTCCCCAGTATCATCATCATGGTTTTGGGTGGCAATGGCTCTGACCTACCATGACAAAGCTTCCATTTGGACATGTGACATGTGCAGGTCCAGGTTTGAGTCCCAGGTATACCATCTTGGTCAAATCATTTACCTTCTCAGAACCTCAATTGGAAAATGAGCCTAAATAAATCTATTGCATTTCCTTTTCAACAATTCCTTGGCGATTCGGGGCCTTTTCTGTTTCCATATAAATTTAAGGGCTATTTGTTCCAGTTCTTTGAAAAATGTCATTGGTATTTTGATCGGGATAGCATTGAAAGTGTAGATTGCTCTGGGTAGCATGGACATTTTAACTATGTTAATTCTTCTGATCCATGAGCATGGAATATTTTTCCATCTTTTTGTGTCTTCTTCAATGTCTTTCAAGAGTGATTTGTAGTTTCTAGAATATAGATCCTTTACGTCTCTGGTTAAGTTAATTCCAAGGTAACGTGTGGTTTTTGGTGCTATTGTAAATGGGATGGATTCCCTAATTTCTCACAATGCTGGATTTCAAGCTGTACTACAAAGCTGTGATCACAAAGACAGCATGGTACTGGCACAAAAACAGACACATAGACCAATGGAACAGAATAGAGAATCCAGAAATGGACCCTGGGCTCTTTGCACAACTAATCTTTGATAAAGCAGGAAAAAACATCTGGTGGAAAAAAGACAGTCTCTTCAATAAATGGTGCTGGGAAAATTGGACAGCTTCATGCAAAAGAATGAAACTTGACCACTCTCTCACACCATACACAAAGATAAACTCTAAATGGATAAAAGACCTCGATGTGAGACAGGAATCCATCAAAATCCTAGAGGAGAGCATAGGCAGCAACCTCTACAACATGGGCCACAGCAACCTTTTTTATGACACATCTCCAAAGGCAAGAGAAACAAAAGATAAAATGAACTTGTGGGACTTCATCAAGATAAAAAGCTTCTGCACAGCCAAGGAAACAATCAAAAAAAACTAAGAGGCAGCCCATGGAATGGGAGAATATATTTGCAAATGATGCTACAGATAAAAGACTGGTATCCAAGATCTACAAAGAACTTCTCAAACTCAATATGCGAGAAACAAATAAACAAATCATAAAATGGGCAGAAGATATGAACAGACACTTTTCCAATAAAGACATACAAATGGCTAACAGACACATGAAAAACTGTTCAAAATCATTAGCCATCAGGGAAATTCAAATCAAAACCACACTAAGATACCACCTTACGCCAGTTAGAATGGCTAAATTGACAACACAAGAAACAACAATTATTGGAGAGGATGTGGAGAAAGGGGATCCCTCCTACATTGTTGGTGGGAATGCAAGTTGGTACAGCCACTCTGGAAAACAGTGTGGAGGTCCCTTAAAAAGTTAAAAATTGAGCTACCCTATGATCCAGCCATTGTACTACTGGGTATTTACCCCAAAGATACAGATGTAGTGAAGAGAAGGGCCATATGCACCCCAATGTTCATAGCAGCTCTGTCCACAATAGCAAAATCGTGGAAGGAGTTGAGATGCCCTTCAACAGACGACTGGATTAAGAAGTTGTGGTCCATATATACAATGGAATATTATTACTCAGCTATCAGAAAGAATGAGTTCTCAACATTTGCTGCAACGTGGACAGCACTGGAGGAGATAATGCTAAGTGAAATAAGTCAAGCAGAGAAAGACAATTATCATATGGTTTCTCTCATCTATGGAACTAAAAACTAGGAAGATCAGTAGGAGAAGAAAGGGATAAAGAAAGGGGGGATAATCAGAAGGGGGAATGAAGCATGAGAGACTATGGACTCTGAGAAACAAACTGTGGGCTACAGAGGCGAGGGGTGTGGGGGAATGGGATAGGCTGGTGATGGGTAGTAAGGAGGGCACGTATTGCATGGTGCACTGGGTGTTATATGCAACTAATGAATCATGGAACTTTACATCAAAAACCAGGGATGTACTGTATGGTGACTAACATAATAAAAAAATATTAAAAAAAATAAATCTATTGCAAATACTTCTGATAACTTAAAAAAAATGAGCTAGGGTATGCTGACCTATTAATTGTTGTGAAGATTGTTTCACTCCTCGAGTGGTGGTAGACTGGTTCTGGAAGCACTTGTGATCCAGTGGGCTGAAAGTGAGCTGTCCATGCATAGTCCAGGGGTCCTGAGCACTGTTATTGCACAGCTGCAATGTCTTGGCCGTGGCTGGGGGCTTGGGGACCCCTGATCTGGACTGACTTCTGGATGGACTCTCAGGGAATTCATGGATATCAAGTCAAGGCTGTCCTTATGGTGGTTAAGTGAGCCAGGTTGTAGTTGGCTGAGAGCAGGAAGGGACAGGAAAGGAGGAAGGAATAGGGGAGGAGGAGGAAAAGAAGGGTGCGTGTGTGTGATCAGTGTCTCCCATTTCTACCCCTTCAGGTCCTACCTGGAAATTCTGACCATCCTCAGATTTTGTCACCATCACTAGGTGTTCAGTCTGTCTCGCCTATTTGGTTTGCCTTCCCTTCTCCTCAAGAGGACTTGCTATGGGGCACCTGGGTGATGCAGTCAGTTAAGCGTCCAACTCTTGGTTTCGGCTCAGGTAGCAAATTCGGGGTCATGGGATCGAGACCCACATCAGACTCTGTGCTCAGTGTGGAGTCTGCCTGGGACTGTCTCTTTCTTTCTCTCTGCCCCTCCCCCCACCTCTAAAATAAATAAATCTTAAAAAAAAAAAAAAGAGGACTTGCTGCAACCTCAGTGTTCTTCCTCCCCTGTTAACAGCAGCATGGACTAAAGAGTTGGAGCTGGAGCAGCCTTTTCTCAGGAACAGGAGCCAGGAGGAGCTGTGGGCTTTTCACATGGAGTATCCCCTGGGACCTAATCCCCAATCTCCTAGTTAGAGACAAGATGGGGCAAATGTCCAACCTCCCAGCTGGCCCTTCTGGGCCCTGGATTTGTGAGTCCCAGCAGTGTCAGGAGCACCTTTGTCTCAGAGTGACCGGGTCTGTGACTCCTGGGAGCACTGCACCTGGTACCCTTGCCCTAGGCACAGCAGGGGAGGGCTCCTTCTCCCCCTGCCCCAACCTGCCATGGAGTCTACACATTCTTATCAGATTCAAGTTCACTTAAAGAAAACCTATCATTTCTCAGGAAATCTTAATAATAAATGAATTGGACAGGTTTAGGGTAGGGTGGGCTACACAATCATTGTCTTCAAATTTCTACTGTTCTGTACATAGGAAAAGTGAACAGACTTGTTCCCTGTAACTCCAGAAGGTAGAGAGATGGCTCATCCATAAATATCTGCTGAAGTAATAGAGGCTTTTGCATGCAAGGTTACTTTAAATCTCTTAAATTATGAAATATATCATATATAAAGCACAGTGTATAAAACACATAGGACAGTGTTCTTACAGTTTTACCAGCTATGTGTATATGTATTGTTTATATTTGCCTATTTTTGTTTTTTACATGAATGGAACATTTAGCTTCTTTCACTCAATTTTATGTTTAAAAAAATTTTTTTTTATTTCCTGTGGTCAACTGATCTTCGACAAAGCAGGAAAGAATATCCAATGGAAAAAAGACAGTCTCTTCAGCAAATGGTGTTGGGAAATTGGACAGCCCCATGCAGAAGAATGAAACTGGATCACTTTCTTACACCATACACAAAAATAAACTCAAAATAAATGAAAAACCTAAATGTGAGACAGGGCTCCATCAAAATCCTAGAGGAGAACATAGGTAGCAACCTCTTTGACCTCAGCTGCAACAACTTGTTGCTAGACATGTCTCTTAATGCAAGGGAAACAAAAGCAAAAATGAACTATTCAGACTTCATCAAGATAAAAAGCTTTTGCATGGCAAAGGAAACAGTTGACAAAACTAAAAGGCAACATATGGAATGGGAGAAGATATTTGCAAATGTCTTATCAATAAAGGGCTACTATCCAAAATCTATAGAGAACTTACCAAACTCAACACCCAAAAGACAAAAAAATCCAGTCAAGAAGTGGAGAGAAGACAAAAAAAAAAAAAAAAAAAAGTGGAGAGAAGACATGAACTGACATTTCTCCAAAGAAGACAGACAAATGGCCGACAGACAAATGGCCAACAGACAAATGGAAAAAGCCTCAAAAGCACTGGGCATCAGGGAAATACAAAACCACTGGGTGTTACATGCACCTGATGAATTGTTGAACACTACATCTGAAACTAATGAGGTACTATGTGTTGGCTAATTGAATATAAATGAAAAAAAATTGAATTTAATGAAAAAAAAAAAAGAAAAGGTACCATAAAAGGAACCACAATGAGACCTCACACCAGTCAGAATGGCTGAAATTAACAACTTAGGAAACAACAGATGTTGATGAGGATGCAGAGAAAGGGGAACCCTCTTACAGTACTGGTGGGAATGCAAGCTGGTGCAGCCACTCTGGAAAACAGTATGGAGGTTCCTCAAAAAGTTAAAAATAGAGCCACCCTATGACCCAGCAATTTCACTACTAGGTATTTATCCAAAGGATACAAAAATAGTGATTTGAAGGGGCACCTGCATCCCAATGTTCATAGCAGCAATGTCCACAGTAGCCAAACTGTGGAAAGAGCCAAGATGTCCATCAACAGATGAATGGATAAAGAAGAGGTGGTGTGTAAACACACACACACACACACACACACACACACACACACACACACACAGAGTGTAATATTGCTCAGCTGTCAAAAAGGATGGATTTTCACCATTTGCAATGGTGTGAATGGAACTAGAGGGTATTATGCTAAGTGAAATGTCAGTCAGAGAAAGGCAAATACCAGATGATTTCACTCATGTGGAATTTAAGAAACAAAACATGAACGTAGGGGAAGGGAAGAAAAAATAAAATAAGACAAAATCAGAGAGGGAGACAAACCATAATATTCTTAACTCTAGGAAACAAACAGGGTTGCTGGAGGGGATGTGCTTGGGGATATGGGGTAACTGGGTGATGGCATTAAGGAGGGTACTTGATGTACTGAGCACTGGGTGTCATACACAACTGATGAATCACTAAATTCTACCTCTGAAACTAATAATATACTATATGTTAATTAAGCTGAATTAAAAAAAACTTAAGAAATTTATATGAGTATAGTTGACACACAATGTTACATTAGTTTCAGGTATACAACATAGTGATTCAACAACTCTATATGTCATGCTGTGCTCACCACAAGTATAGCTACCATCTCTCACCATACGACACTATTACAATACCATTGACTACATTCCCTGTGCTGTGCCTTTTATTCCTGTGACTTTTTCATTTCATAACTGGAAGCCTGTACCTCCACTCCCCTTCACCCATTTGGCCCACTCCCTACCTCCTTCCCCTCTGGCAGCCATCAGTTTGTTCTGTATTTATAGTCTGATTCTGCTTTTTGTTTATTCTTTCTTTTTTTTTTTTTAGATTCCACATATTATAAGTGAAATCATATGGTATTTGTCTTTCTCTGTCTGGCTTATTTCATTTAGTGTAATACCCTCTAGGTCCATCCATGTTTGATTTTACATTTTTGACATTCATTCATATCGATACTTGTAGCTACAGGTCATTCATTTTCCTGATGCATAAGAAAGGTTCATGCTGTCCCACCTAATATCTTTAAGGCTTTTCATTTTGGAATTCAGAATCTTTCTAATTTTAGAGATATAAGGTTGTACATATTTATGATGATTTGATATGCATATACTTTGTAGAATGATGACCCTAATAAACACATCCATCACCTTACAGAGTTACCATTTTTGTTTTGTGGTGAGAATGCTCAAGATTATATACTCTCCCAGCAAATTGCAAATGTATAACACAGTATTGTTAACTATCATCACCGTGCTGAACATTAGATCCCAGAACTTATTCATCTTATAGCTGAAAACTTGTACTCTTTGAAGGTCCATTTAATCATCTGCCATACCTTCTTTTTTCCTCTCCAGGAAGGTGGCTACATTTTTTTCCCTCCTTTATATCCAGTCCCCTTAGTTCCTCCTGGGTAATGTTATATTTTTCTCCCAACTTTTCTTCACTTGTTTCCTTCACATCCCACAGCTTTAGATTGTATTTCTCTTATTTATTTATTTATTTTTTAATTTTAATGTTTTTTTTATTATATTATGTTAGTCGCCATACAGTACATCCCCGGTTTCCGATGTAAAGTTCGATGATTCATTAGTTGTGTATAACACCCAGTGCACCATGCAATACGTGCCCTCCTTACTACCCATCACCAGTCTATCCCATTCCCCCACCCCCCTCCCCTCTGAGGCCCTCAGTTTCTTTCTCATAGTCCATAGATTGTATTTCAGAAGTCTGAAGTGCTGAACAGCATTCCTCATGAAGATTCTCTTTGATAGTGAAATTCTGGGGTGGAGGGAGGAGGGATGGAGAAAGGAGGTTGGGGGGCATTTTGTTATTGTGGATATTAGGGAGGCCTTCTCTGTACCCACTGGAATTCCTAAGAAAGTTGACAGCATAGTGGTGAGGTCCTAAAGACAGAATCATTTATAGTGAAACACTTGGAAACACTGAAATAATTTCAGGAGACCCTTGGACTGAACTCACTTTGAGGATGTATGGCAGTCTGACCTCATTACAGATCTTCAAATCTTATCTGGGAAAGGTCCATAAACACACTTTCGTATAATTTTGATATAGTGTCTGAAATTTATCTGGGGCTTGCTATATGCCAGACACTGTCCCAAATACTTAAAACAGAAATAATATATGTCTTAGGACACTTGTTACATCATTTAATCCCCACAACAATTCACTTTTCATATGAGACCTGAGGCACAGAGAGGTTAATGTACTTGTCCAAGATCATGGGGTTGGTAATGGTGGATTTGGGCTTCCAGGCCAAGTGGTATAATTTCAGAACTAGGGAACAGAAGCTCAGAGGGGTTAAGTAAATGATCCAAAGTCACTAAATTTAGAATTTTTCCTTTGATGCCCACAACCATGTGGTGAGATTATTGTATTTATTAGGTAGATAAGGAAAATGAGAGTTCAGGACACTTAGTGGCTTGATTATGGTCACACAATTTGTGAGACCAAGTTGTAACTTAAGTTTTCACTCAGAATCTTGGGGGCTAATTACTATGCCGGTGAAGCTGCCTTCTCTGACAGATATGCAGACAGCTTGGAGATGTTATGAGCTGTTCCAAAGGTAACAAGAAAATCCATTAGCCAGACCCAAGGAGTTTGTGCACAAGATGAATAACTCATATGATGAGAACATTGACTTACTGAGGCTTCGTATGAGCTGCCCTATATCCTAACAGATTAAAAAAAATTACTACAGAAGTTTTTCCAGCTTTTCACCAGGATACTTTATACACAACACTGGTTATGCCTGTGACACACATGAGCCAGAGACTGCAAAAATAAAAAAAGGAAACTGTGTGTTTGATATAGTAAGACATCAATATCTGTGTCTCATTTTATTTATTTTTTACCAAAAAGTATAATAACCTATGGCAATTGTCTCATCTCCACTTATTGGACTGTAATTAATTTTGAAGACAGAGCTATGATTGATATGTCTTTGCAATATTTTCATAATTCAGTATAGTTCCTGGCACACAGCAGGTGTTTCATGGGTTCTCGTTGAATGAAAGAATGGGTTTTGCTATTCTGCCCTTCTGATCAGCTTTTTCAAGGCCTGCTTCATGTCCTTATTCCTAAGACTATAGATAAAAGGATTCAGCATGGGGGTAACGACTGTATAGATGACAGTGACCACACGATCCTTTGTCACTGAGTAGGTGGATGAAGGGCGAATGTACACAAATATTATCGTTCCATAGAATAGTGCCACAACCGTGAGGTGGGATCCACAGGTGGAGAAGACCTTGTACCTGCCTCGCCCGGAAGGGACCCTCAGAACAGCACGGGTGATAAAAACATAAGAGACAATGATCAAGACGAAGGGACTCATGATCACAAAGGAGCCCTCTGTGAAGGCCAAAAGCTCATTGACGGAGGTGTCAGAGCAGGAGAGTGTCAGCAGTGGCTGGACGTCACAGAAGAAGTGGTGGATGACATTGGGCCCACAGAAGGTTAGGCGGGACATGAGAATCGTGTGGGTGAGTGAGTGGAGGTGGGACAGCACCCAGGATGCCATCACCAGCAGGAGACAGCGCCGGGGGCTCATGGTCATGGTGTAATGCAGCGGGTTACAGATGGCCATGTAGCGGTCAATAGCCATGGCAGCCAAGAGGAAGCTATCAGTGATCCCAAAGGCCACAAAGAAATACATCTGTGTGAGGCACTGAGCAAAGGGAACCTTCTTGTTCTTGCTCAACATGTTTGCCAGCATCCGTGGCACAATGACACTTGTAAAGCAGATATCCACCAGGGACAGGTTGGAAAGGAAGGAGTACATGGGGGTATGGAGGCGGGCATCCCCCCGGATGGCTGCAATGATGAGTGAGTTGCCAGCCACGTTGACCAGATACATGGCGAGGAAGCTGGCAAAGAGCCACCCCTGCTCTTTGGGGTCACTGGTCAGTCCCAGGAGGAGGAATTCAGTGATGTGACTCTGGTTTCCCCTCAGCAGTGATTTCCTGTAAGTAAAAAATATGAAGGAGCGTTAGGTGTGTGTCCTTGCTTGGGGTCTTCAATCTGGTAGAGGAGATATCTTATAACTTATTCCAGCTTGTGCCCTGCAGAAGGGAGTCATCCATGTACCTCCCCATATATTTTATGATATGACTTCATAGAATTGGTGTTGGGTACCTTGATTTCAATTCCAACTTTGCATCTGACTAATTTTGTGAACTTGAACAAGGTACTTCATCTCTTACTTTTTATCCAAAAGACAAAACTTGTAATACCCATGTTCTTAGGCTATTCTGATGATATGTGGTAAAGATCTTTGGAAAAATGTTCCGAGAGTAATCATTTTGCTTCATTTCCCAAGTTGTATCTAAGACACTTAGATTTTGCATCTATCTACCAGGGTAGGGACATTTTGCTGGCCTCAGGTGTTTTGTTTTGTTTTTTGAGAGGGAAAGGAAGAAGGTGGGGAGGGGCAGTGGGAGAGGGAGAGGGAGAGAGAGAATCTTAACCAGGCTCCATGCCCAGTGTGGAGCCCAACATGGAGCTCGATCTCACAGCCCTGAGATCATGACCTGAGCCGAAATCAAGAGTCAGATGCTTAGCCAGCTGAGCCACCCAGGTGCACCTGGCCTCAGTTTCTGATCAGCCTGCTAACCTCTTGTTGCTTCTACCTGGTGCTTCTCGCCAGGATTTCTACCTTCTGCTTCTGCTGGGTAAGGAAGGTAGGGTATCCTAAGTTCTCCCTATAGAGATTACATAAATATTATAGAGATTGTATTCTTGGATTCAACATTTCTTGAAAAAAAATGCGGTTTTGGAATGCATTTGAGAATTTATGGCCAAGAAGGTCAGACTAGGAGTGGTTGGGACCTGGAAATTTGGCATGTCCATCAGGGTGTGGAATTGTCTAAGGTAAGTGAGAAGTTAGAGAACTGTCTCTGGTAGAGGAAGCATAGTTACCTAACATTGAGCTTGGTGGTTTAGGGAGGTAGGTGGCATCAATGAAGGCACAGAGGAACTAAATGATGAGTTCCCTTACAGGCAAGAAGAGTGTAAGGGGTGGTAATGTGGGCAATGAAATGTGGGAAGATACAGTATTCTGGCAAAAACACACTGAGAGGAATGCACAGAAAGGTACTGAGGTTCAGGAATGGGTTCTTTGTCCTCCCAAAGGGCAAGAGCCAAGGAGAATAAGCCAAGGCTCCAGCCTGGCAGGAACCGAGGCACTAGTCATCTGTCTACCAGGGTAGGGACTCAGTTGAAGTGGGGCAAGACAAGAAACCATTGGGACATAGAACTAAAACCAGCCAGCAGCCACCTGGGTTGATAGCGAGATGCCGAGTCACAGAACATACACTTAGTATGTCCACCCTGCCTAAGGATAGGATTGGCTTCGGAGAAAAGAGAGACTCTAAGTAGTGGTCAAGTAATCCTAGGTAAGGGAGGATAGAGTTAGGGATGCGATTTGAATCGGAGAAGTCCATATCCTGTACTCCTTTGTGTCCTCATCATCTTTCTGGTACTTTTGATAATGAGTCAGAAACAAACTAAGTGCTAATGATATGTTTTTAATGCTTAGTGATCGTGAATGAAATTGGTGGTCCTGCTTAGGAGAACTCAGGCCTTTTGTTTCCCTTTAAACATCTGAACAGGTGCATGCATACAGCAGCATTGTTTTCTGAAGTGTTTCCTTCCTCTCTGAGATACTTGGTACTTAGAAAGTCTGAATTGGATCCTTCCACTAGGCAAGGGGCCACTAAAGCCATCCACACAGCACCTGGATAGGTCGATGGTGAAAGTGCTACCAAGGCAGGGTCCAAGTCTATTTTGCTCCCCACTGTTTTCCACCTGGCTCATAGTAGTTGTGTAGTAAATACTGGCTGACAGATTGAACCAGAAATGTCATCCCTGACCACTCCTTGTAAGACTGTGGGTTTTATATTAGTAACTGGGTGACTAGACTCCTAGAATGGGGAGAGTTGATGGAAAAAAATTCGTGATTAGTTCTGGTTCAGATAGTTCCCCTTGGAAATGGGGAAAATAAAATGTCATCTCTTAAAGTTTATTGTTAAGTTCAAATAAGACAGCATATCTGAAAATGTGAGATCTACAATATTCTATGTAAATGTTGCTTATACTACGAATGGTATTTCTTGTTAGTATTTTGTACCTAATTGTGTACAGCTGAAAAATAGTAGATGTAATCTAGAGGAAGCCAGGCAGAGGGTAAGGGGGGTGGATAAGGCAGGGTAGTATGCTTGTGGGAGGGGACTGGTCACTGGGAGGAGTGTAAGTGCTAAACTGGAGGGCACAACAGAGTGACAGGGTGCAGACCTAGGACAAATTGGCCTTTCCTGGGAAGAGAGGGAAAAGAACAAAAGTCCTTAGGGATTTTCTGCTCTTTAGGATAATTCTTATTGGAGTGTGTAGTTTTCTAGGGCTACTGTAACAAATTACCATTAACTTAGTAGCTTAAAACAACACACAATTTTATTTCACAGTTCTGTAAGTCAGAAAGCTGAAAAATCAAGATGTTGACAAGACTGTGCTCCATTCTGGAGACTCCACAGAAGAATCCAGTTCCTTGCCTTTTCCAGCTTCTAGAAACTGTGCACAGTCCTTGGTGAGTGGCTCCTGCCCTTTGTCTTCAATGCCAGCAATGATGGGTGAGTCCTTATGTTATCATCTCTCTGGTTCTCTTTTGCCTCATTCTTCCACATTTAAGGACACCGTGATTACACTGGGCTCATTTGTGTAATTGTGGATAATCTCTTTATTTTACGGTTTTGAACTTCTGGCTTCCAGAACTGTGAAAGAATACATTTCTGTTGTTTTAAGCCACCAAGTTTGTGGTAATTTGTTACAGAAGCCCTAGGAAACTAAGATAGAAGTCCTATAAAATATCAATGAAATAGACCCCTTGGCAAGACTAATCACACACACAAAAAAGAATGCCTGAAAAAATCATCAAGAAAGGAGAAATTATTTCAGGCATTAGAGATAAAATAATAAGTCTTACGAAATTGAAAATTTAATGGAAAATTTAAATGAAAGGGGTACATTCTTCTAGAAACATACAAAATGTACAAGAATTATTTGAATAGACTAATCAATTATTGAGAAATTATAAATGGTGGTCAAAAACCTTCCCTTTCAAAAAATACCTGGCCCAAATGGCTTTAAGTTAAGTTCTACCAGACTTTCAAATAGCTAATTCTATTTTATGCAGATTATCCCAGAAACTAGTAAACGGAGGGAAGAGGGTGACCTTCTGGCCCATTTTATAAGATTAGTGCAATACTGAGTCCAAAACCAGAATAAGGAAGGAAAACTACAAGTCCATTTTGTTTATGTATATAATCTTAAATATGTAAAATTTTAAATAAAGCAATTGTTAAATGAATCCAAGATAGCACTCAAAATATTACATCATGAACAAGTGGGATTTGGCCCAGTGATGGAGATTTCACAAACTTCTTCACATTAATAGAAGAAAGGAGAATAATATTACATGATAATTTTCATTGAAACAGAACAATCATTTTGCAGAGGTCAACATCTGTCTACAATGACCTCTGTTTGATAGGGGATATTCTTAATTTGGTAAAAGCTTTCTGTACCCAAACCCTACACTAAATGGATAAACCTTAGAAGTATTCCTTTAAAGATGAGGAACAAGATTAGGATATCCATTATCACCACAAATGTTAACCATAGTATTGGAAATTTTGTCTAACACTATAAGAAAAGAAAAAGGTGGTGAAGGGATGGAAGGGAAAAAAATAAAACTTTCATTATTTAAAGAAGATAAGATCATCTTGGAAAAAAAGAATAGAATCAATTGACAAACTATTAGAACCAATAAGTGAGTCCAGCAGAATGGCTGGGTACGTGATCAATATAAAAAATCAATAGCATCTCTTTGGAATAGAATATAAAGAACCAATAGAATAGACTAGAAATAACCAATCAGAATATGTAGTAATACATAAGATGTTATTCATGATTGCAACACAAACTCTAAAGCTCTAGGAATTAATTTATCCAAGAATACACGAAACTGCTATGTGGAAACAAAGTCTAATAAAGGACTTATAGATGATTAAAATGAGTGGCGAGAAATCCATCTTCTTGGATGGAATGAATAATATTACAAAGATGTTATTTCCCACGGTAATCTATAAGTTTAATTTAATCTCCATCAAAATATCTGTGGGATGTTTTGAAGTCATTGATAAATTTAGTCTCAAATTTACATATAACAATAAAGATCAGGAAATAACTAAGTCATACTTGAAAATAGAAAGTAAAAAGAGGGCATTTGTCTTATTAGAGATTAAGAATAACAAACATTCATAATAATAAAACAGTGTGGTTTTGGTGCAAGAATAGGTAAAAGACCAATGGGAAAAACTAGATAGCTCAGAGAGATACCTATATTTATGTAACAACTTAATACAGAAAAATGGTGGTACTAAAAACCAATGGGAGAAAGGATAGAATGTTTGGAAGTATTGGGAACATTGGCTCATTATTTTGAAGATTATAAGAAAAATTCCTATCTAATGTCATGTATAAAGGTGGAATCAGTTGGATTATGGGCTTATCTGTGGTAACGCATGAATCTGTAAAGTTAATAGAAAAAAACCATAGGAGAATATCTATGAGCTAGAGGGGAAAAAAGTCTTAAATAAGACACTTGTCCTTAAAAATGGCAAAGATAAATTGTAGCATGATTATGAATAAAGGTAACAGACATATGAAAGGCTGGGAGATGATATTTGCAATGTATAACAAGTAAGGTGCTAATAGGTGGAATAGGCAATAATCACTTTCACATCAGAAAGAGAAATCTTTAAATCTCAATAGAAAAATGAGCAAGAAAGCCAAAAAGGCCAATAAGCCTATGAAGAAACGTTCAAATCCATTGGTTATCAGAGAAATGGCGAAGTAGACAATGAGATTTCACTTTACATTTGTTAGCCTGGCAAACATTAAAAAGGAGACTATAGGCAGCTCTTGCAAAGGGATATGGCTATGTAGGGATCCTTGGGCACTGCTCATTGGAATGTAAAACCTGTACGTGTAAAGCAATAAACTTGTAAAAACAATGCTCAGAGAACAAACTGGCATGATTTAGTCAAGTTAATGAATATCCCATGGCCCTGCAATCCTGCTCCTAGATGGATCCCAGAGAGATTGGTACACAGGCAAATAAAAACTTATGGAGGAGGATATGTCTGCAGTAACGGGGAGTTTGCAGCAACCTGGATGTCCGTCACTAGGCTGGTAAACGTGGGTAGGAGCACACCGTGGGTATAGAACAGCTGTCTAGAAATGACATACTGGAATTACTCATAGCTGCACTGATAGACTTTAAAAACATAATCTGAGTGAAAAAGTAAGAAAACGAGTGAGATCTATAACACAAGATGTTTGATATAAGTTAAAAATTCAACAAATGGTAATCACTTCATGATGTGTACGTAGATCAATACATCACATTGTGCAGCTCAAAAATAATTAAAAAATGCAATGAAATAACAAGGATATCCATACATAAAGTTGAACACTAAGCATATTAGAATGGAGGAGGGCAGCAGTGGGGAGTGGGTATAAATGTTCATGAGTGAGTGAGGAAGCAAACAAAACGAAAAGGGGCCTAGTGTTGGCAGTAGTCCGTGAACTGGGGGTATGTGTTTAATTCAGCCCTTTGCATTTGAAGTCTATGAATAAGAAAAAGAATATCAAGTCTTAAATAAAACTCAGGGATTTCTCTTCCTTTCTACTTCTCAGAGCGTGAACCCATCAGAAACACAGATGCCAGGTCATCCCTCTAAAATATTGCCAGTAAATGGAGTCCGCTGTCTCCTGAATTGTGCCTCTTGTCCCTTTGCAATCTAAATTGGATAAGTCCATACATCTTGGATTGAAATGCAAGAGCCAAGCATTCTACTAAGCCTGGCAGTACCAGCATCCTGTTAGCTGGCTTTTCTTTTCGTTAATGATATTAGGTATGCTTTTCTTTCATGGGTTGATGGATTGGTTTATAATTCGCTTAACAAATTTTCACCAAGAGCCAAGAGATAACCTAAGCTTTGGGAGCACAGAAGAATCAGATACCATGATAGCCCTTCTGATGTTTGCAAACAATGACCATGTCCCCAGGTTTCTTCTCTGGCTGAAATTCCCCCAGTTCCTTCCAATCCTTACCCAACTGGACTTGGTATTAAGTCATCCCACCATCTACAGTCGCCTTTTTAAGCTTCTGGCTGGCATGGCTAAAGCTCCCTGTGCGATGGTCAAGTATTTCCTTTTAGAATGTAAATTCCTGGGGGACATTTATAAAATTCTAGGTTGTTGAAGATGGAAGTGATCTTAGAATTTACCCATTTTGTAAGTTTCCAAACTGCTTCTCTGGGGGACTCAGGGACCACCCCAAGAAGGATCGGGAAGCTGAGGGGAAGTCTGAATGGGAGGTTCTCTGGATTTCTTTTTCTTTTTCTTTCTTTCTTTCTTTTTTTTTTTTTTTTTAAGATTTTATTTATTTATTTATTTATTTGCCACAGAGAGACAGCCAGCGAGAGAGGGAACACAAGCAGGGGGAGTGGGAGAGGAAGAAGCAGGCTCCCAGCGGAGCAGGGAGCCCGATGCAGGGCTCGATCCCAGGACCCTGGGGTCACGCCCTGAGCCAAAGGCAGACGCTTAATGACTGAGCCACCCAGGCGACCCTGGATTTCTTTTTCTAATCAGAGCAATTCGGCTATCAGTGTGTTTTACACATTGAATTACTGCATAAGAAATATTATGAAGATGTAGTTGAAAACAGTGTACTCATTTTATGTAGAGAAAACTTGAGGCCCAGAGAACAAATGATTTACCCAATACCACAGTCTCCCTTACCACTCTCCGGTGTCAGCTCATGGCCCATGCTATTCTGAAGGTGTTCAGGGGTCAGGGTAAGGCCATAGAATCTGGAGTCTTCCTCACCAGACCTGGCTTTGGGGACAGCTGGGGGCCAGGCTGGGTCTCCCTGACAGCATCAGAACAGCTACATCTATTTTATTCCAAGTGCAGAACTTCTTTCCTTGAGGTCTTACTCGCCAATAAAAAATCTTTCCTATGTTAATTAAATGGAGAAGGAGAAGTAGAGGGGTGTGGAGACCATGGCATTGGAAGCTTAGGTATTTGACCTGATTTGTGGTTTCAGCTGTGCTGAGTCTCGGATTTTGTCCTTGTAAAAAGAGGATGTAGGATGTCATACAAAATGATTTCTTAGTTTCTAATGCTCCAGGGTTTGTGGGATTTGGGCATAACGATGGGGTGGAAGACAACAGCTACTTACTCAGAAAAGGGCTGGTGACCTCCAGGGTGGCCATTCAAGAGTCCAGGCATCTTCTCCTCAGCCTCACTGGCCTTGGTGTTTAATAGGGACATGCGGACTGGGGAGAGATAGACAGAGCTTTCATATCAAGTGAGGAAGGACAAGATCCGGGCTAGGTGTGGGAGCTGACGGAACTCACTACACCCTGAATGTTGTGTGTGTGATTGTCGTCTCAGACACTTCTCTTCCTTTAGAGAGTAATCTTTCAGTGTAGCCTTAGGCATCTGGAACCCAAGGCTTTCTCCCATGCCCAGCTACCATCACTGGCATCTGCCAGTTTACTCAAATGATGAGGAAGGGTGAAGACCTGGAAGCAGGTGATTGCCTTTCACGTAAATCATCCCAAGGAGGCTGACAGTCTTTCTATCCACTGCCCCCAGGGGAGCTCATTAAGAAGGAAGCCTTGGGGAAAACAGTAGAGACTAAGGAATCTCTGCATTCCAGGGTGACAAGTTTCTTTGAATCTCACATAATTAGTGGCTTGTTACCGTTGTAATTTTGAGGAGATTGAGGTAGGTAAATGGAGAAGGCTTGGACTTGGGCCATCCCTGGGGTGCTGGGGAGTGATGTGTGGTGCCATGGAAAGGATCCTGAGTGAAGATTCTTGCGTTCTAGTCAGCTAGTGAGTAGTCGTGATTTGGAGCAAACTCTTAGCCTCTCTGAATTTTAGGTTTGTCATCTAGATTTTAGTACCTGTATGGCAGAGCGGGTTGCCTGGAGAATTAAATAAACTCAAGAATATATTCATATAATAATAATAATAATAATAATAATAATAATAAATTTATCAAATGCTTATGTAACATTTTATATGTCTTTTTTTTGTAACTCTTCAAATGCAGTGTTCTTGTTTTTGCAGATGAGGGAAGTGAGGCTCAGTCTTATTAAATAACTTCCCCAAAGTCCCATAACTAGGAAGTGCTGCAGCTAAGTTCAAATTCAGGGTTTCCTGTATTCCACACGTATTCTACTTTGTTATGTGGAGACTACAGCTAGGAATGTCTTTGATGGCTTCCTCTCATTTTCGCCTTCAAGGTGCTAGACCATCTTCATATGTTCTACAAATTTATCTACTTTTCCTTCTATTCTGGTAATCCTGACCAAACTCTTCCTCTACTGATGAAATGGCTCGTTGAGAGGTAGGGCCGTATCTTCTTTTTAGTATACCAGTGCATCCCCTCAACATCTAGCACAGAGTCTGGCCCATAGTGGGCATTCAAAACCATCTGTTAAAGTAATAAATAATATACAAGGCATAATATTTCTTTTTAAAATTTTTGTGAAGAATTTCAAAAGTAATTCCAAACCAGAATAAATTCTTGTTGCTGTGCTACCAAAACAATAATTATATTTATAAAGTGTTTTAAGACTTCAGATAAAGGAATATGTTAAGCCCAGGAACAGCAAACAGAGGGACTTAAAGAGGGACTCCTACCATATCTGATGTAATGCAGCCATTGTATCATCAGCTTCTCAGGATGAGAAAGCCAGAAAATACTCTGAAAGTGGTTTTGTATTTAGTTATGTTGATTAAAACCTTCAGTTCATTTACTCATTCAGTACTATATTAGATGCTAGAATAAAGAAATCAGTCACACCAGGTGAGTCCTTATTGATACATTCTAGAGGGGAAAGAGACATGTCATTACAACATGGAGTGATCAGTCTTATACAATAGGAATATGTAGGAGTCTTAAGGGTAGGGAAGAATGAGCATTGAATTCATGGTCGGGTGAAGCTGGGGGTTAGAGATGGGTTGAGAAAAGCATTTAGAGTAGAAATGACACTTGAGCTGATTCCTGAAAGTGTAAGTAAAAGATGGCCAAAGAGTCAATTGCGGAAGAACTTTGATGGCAGAGGGACCACCTTGCAGGCAGACTTACTATGTCTGGGGATCTGAAAATAGTCATGTGACTCGAGTTTAGAATGAATATGTTGGAGTGACCAGAGATGAAGCTGGAATGTTAGGCTTGCTATATTTATTGAAAATAATTCAACTCCTTAGCTTGCCATTCATAGCTTTCCATGAGCTAGTCCTATTCCTATTTTTCATCACCTATCAGTACTTCCTGAAGCCATAGCCATCCTTGACTTCTTGCCATTCTTTGCACCCAATTGCCATGTGGATTTGCACGTGCCATTCACTTGGCACTAATCCACCTAGCCTCTCCATCTTTGCTTTCTTGGAAAATTTTGTCTTCCAAGTCTAGCCTTCCTCTGCTGTGAAAGCTTGCCATAGTTACTCACCTTTAAATATGACTCATTTGATACTTCCTTTGATTTCATGTAGTGCTGGCTTTTCCACAGTCACATGGAGACTCCCTTTCTATCTGGTATGTTTTTATTTGTGTTCTTGCTTCATTTTCCTTGATAGATTACCAACTCTTGGAGGGCAGGACACATCAGAGTGGGATGAAGCAGACACCAGAGTTTGGTTCACCTAGTACCCAATCCAATCCCCCTTCTCCTTGCCTACCTTTAGAATACAGGCTAGAAAAATTATACATTGGATTTTCAGCCAGTATTTCAGCTGGAGGAGTCAGTCTCAGGCAATGAGAAGATGTAAGCATAAGTCATACATTGCTATCCCTTCCCTTTCTCTTTTTTATTGCCTTTAACTATTTCAGTTGGATCTGAAGTAGCCATCAAATGAAGAGTCAAGAGATTGAGTCATGTACCATATCTGACATCACTGAGGCATGGACCT
This sequence comes from Ursus maritimus, assembly GCF_017311325.1. Taxonomy (NCBI): domain Eukaryota; kingdom Metazoa; phylum Chordata; class Mammalia; order Carnivora; family Ursidae; genus Ursus; species Ursus maritimus. The sequence continues at coordinate 48,372,268 of NW_024424119.1, read as the reverse complement.
AATGCTAGCAGCCATCTCCTCTGATCTCTTGGGGGGTAGGATATAAACACACCCCGCCCAATTGATTAAGCCATTGTGGTCATGTTTTCCATTACTTTCAGCCAAATGTGAATCCAAGTTATACAGAGAACTTTGAGAAACTCAGAGTAGTAGAGAGATGGATCTAGACAGAGGAGACACACACTTGAGCAGAGTCCATGCTTGCGTGGACAAGCAGGGTGTGATCATGGGAGGCTATCAGGGCAGATAAAGTATTTGGAGGTGACAGGTAATGGGTCACAATTCAGGCAAGTGGTATTCTTGGGAAGGTCTAGTAACAGGGAGGCTATGAATAGGCTACATGTTTTGGCTCTTTTGTTTCCCTTAGTGAATCTCGGCATATTCAGCCCTTGTTCTAGTCTAGAGTAGTAAAGCGTTCATAGCGGGTGAGATCTTAAATATCACTGGTCACTCTGACAATTAATTTTCTCTCATATCATCCATCATTTTCTGGTACACCCCTGTGGTGAAAAGCTCACTTCTGCCCTATCCATCTTTAGGCAGCACCAGGATTTGTTCAGGTGCTTGGGATTGTTCTAGCCGTATTCTCTTCCTTGTACCCTGTGATGACAAGTACTTGGCTCCTCACCCATTGTAAACATTCTCCTTCTCCTAGCTCTGCAGGACCAGCTGCTCTAGTCTCCCTCTGACCTCTCATTCATCTGGTTGACTTATTTGCCAAGGAAAATGACAGACACATCTGGAGTCTAATGAATACTTCAGCGTTTAGGAGCTAAAGTTTTTAATTGTTTGTCAGGTATTATAATTCACCTCAACTCAGAAAAATGATTTCAAACAATTCTTATTTCTCAGCTTTATTGAGGTATAGTTGACAAATACGAATTGTATATATTTAAGGTATACTACTTGATGTTTTGATATATGTATGCATGGTGAAATGATTGCCACACTCAAGCTAATTGACAGACTCGTCACCTCACATAGTTACCATTTTTGTGTGTCTGGTGAGAACACTTAAGATCTACCCTCTTAGCAAATTTCAAATGTACGATACAGTATCATTAACTGTAGTCACTATGCTCTAAATTAGATCTCAAGAATTTATTCATCTCTCAACTTTATACCCTTCGACCAGCTTCGCACAATTCTACAGTTGTGACATTACCAGTCAAGGCTCATCTAATGATTATCAAGCACATGTTATTTACTCAGTGTCAGTAGCGAGCCAGGCTGAAAAGTGATGTGCATTTTTCCCACCTATATTCCTTTGGCTGGAACTCAGTTCCTTGGCCATATTTAACTCTAAGAAAGCCTGGGAGATGTGGGATAGCTGGGTTCACAGGAGGAAAAAGCCAAGGCTTTTGAGTGTCATTTGAATAAGATCTGAATTTAGAGAGAGACAGAAGTGTTGATGTGTGTGAGTATCTGTGGAAAAAGCATTTCAGACAGCAGAAATAGTGAATTCAAAGGGCCTGAGATGGAAGCCATCCATGTTTATTTAAGGAACACCAGAGATCAGTGTTTTTGGATGGAAGTAGGTGAGGAAGGGGGCCAAAAGAAGTATCCAAAATCTATAAAGAACTTATCAAACTCAACACCCCAAAAATAAAAAAAAAGAAATAGGAAGTCAAGAAATAGGAATAGAACATGAACAGACATTTCTCCAAAGAAGACATATAAATGGCTAACAGACACATGAAAAAATGCTCAATGTTACTCATCATCAGGGAAATATAAATCCAAACCACAATGAGATACCACTTTGCACTGGTCAGAATGGCTAAAATTAACAACTCAGGAAACAACAGATGTTGGCAAGGATGCAGAGAAAGGGGAACCCTCTTACACTCCTGGTGGGTATGCAAACTGGTGCAGCCACTCTGGAAGACAGTATGGAGGTTCCTTAAAAAGTTAAAAATAGAGCTACCCTATGACCCAGCAATTGCATTGCTAGGTATTTATCCTACTATTTATGCACCCCAATGTTTGTTTGTTTGTTTATTTATTTATTTTACTTTATTCTATTTATTTTTTAAGATTTTTAATTTTTTAAAAATTTATTTATTTTTTCCCTTATTTTATTTTTTATTGAGGTATAACTTACATACAGTAAATTCATTCTTTTTTTGTGCAGAGTTCTATGAGTTTTAAAAATGTATACAATCATATAAGCACCACCACAATCAAAACAGAAATTGTCATCATCCAAGCATATTCTTGTGCCCCTTTTTAGTCAAATGATTTTTTTAAATTATAATAATATTTTTTTATTATATTATGTTACCATACAGTACATCCCTGGTTTTGATGTGAAATTCCGTGATTCATTAGTTGTGTATAACACCCAGTGCACCATGCAGTATGTGCCCTCCTTACTACCCATCACCAGCCTATCCCATTCCCCCACACCCCTCCCCTCTGAAGCCCTCAGTTTGTTTCCCAGAGTCCATAGTTTCTCGTGGTTCATTCCCCCTTCTGTTTACCCCCTTTCTTTATCCCTTTCTTCTCCTACCGATCCTCCTACTTCTTATGTTCCATAAATGAGTGAAACCATATGATAATTGTCTTTCTCTGCTTGACTTATTTCACTTAGCATTATCTCCTCCAGTGCTGTCCATGTTACAGTAAATGTTGAGAAATCGTTCTTTTTGATGGCTGAGTAATATTCCATTGTATATATGGACCACATCTTCCTAATCCAGTCATCTGTTGAAGGGCATCTCGGCTCCTTCCACGATTTAGCTATTGTGGACAGTGCTGCTATGAACATTGGGGATATGCACCCCAATGTTTAGAGCAGCACTGTCCACAATAGCCAAACTGTGGAAAGAGCCCAGATGTTCACTGACTGATGAATGGATGAAGAAGATGTAGTATATATACATAGTGGAATATTACTCAGACATCAAAAAGAATGAAATCTTGCTATTTGCAGCAATATGGGTGGAAGTAGAGTGTATTATGCTAAGTGAAATAAGTCAGTCAGAGAAAGACAAATACCATATGATTTCACTCACATGTGTAATTTAAGAAACAAAACAGATGAACATAGGGGAAGGGAAGGAAAACTAAGACAAAAACAGAGAGGGAGGCAAACCATAAGAGACTCTTAACTATAGGGAACAAACAGGGTAGCTGGATGGGCAGTGGGTGGGGGTATGGGGTAACTGTGTGATGGGCATTAAGGAGGGCAGGTGATGTAATGAGCACTGGGTGTTATAAGCAGCTGATGAATCACTGAACTCGACCCCTGAAACTAATAATACACTATATGTTAACTAACTTGAATTTAAGTAAAATCTGAAAAAGAGAAGGGGCCAGTAGGGTGAGAAGGCAGAGAGGTATGGGGGGCCAGATCATGTAGAATCTGATAGGCTGTTACAAGGACTTGCTTCTTTCTCTGAGTGCATTGTGAAGCCATTGAGTCATTGTGGGGTTTTGAGCAGAGGAGTGATATGATCTAACTTATGTTTTTGTTTCCAAATTTTTATGTGGAAAAATTTCAAATTCACATGGAAAGAATATTGCCAACAAACACTCGTATATCCTTCACACAGATCTACCGGTTGTTAACCTTTTGGCACATTTGTTTCATTCCTTTCTATTGCCAATTTATTTTTTGTGGGCTATTGAGAGTAAGTTGAAGGCAACGTACCATTTCCCCTTTAGGTACATCAGCAGGCATCTCCCATGAACCCCAAAACAATTGTAACCAAGAAAGTGAACACAAATTCTACGTGTCATCCAGTATGCAGGGCTCCAAGTTTTCCTGTCTGGACTCTGGTCAAGGTGAATGCATTGCATTGGATTGTTCTGTTTCTTTTGTCTCTTCTAACAAGAGGACGACATTCCCACTTATGTTTGTTTGTTTTTCCTGACGACGTCTCTTCTTAAAGAGTCCAGCCTAGTTGCCTTGCAGAATGTTGCAAATTCTCTGTTTGTCTGATTTTTTGCACATGATTCAACTTAGGTTAAACATGTTTTTTAAAGATTTTATTTATTTGAGAGAGAGAACATGAAGGGGGGAGTAAGAGGGAGAAGGAGAAGCAGACTCCCCACTGAGCAGGGAGCCTGACATGGGGCTCAATCCTAGGACCCTGAGATCTTGATCTGAGCCGAAGGCAGATGCTTAACCGACTGAGTCGCCCAGGTGCCCCTAGGTTAAACATTTTGACCAGAATACTACCCAGGAGATCTTGTGTGGCTCTTGCTACATCACATCAGTAGGAACCCAATGTCGGGCTCTCCTAGTGTTCATGTGAGTTTGATTACTTCGTTAAGACGGTAGCCAGCAGATCTATCATTGTACATGCAAAATTCCTCCTTTATAAATTAGTAAGCAATCAGTGGGGTGAGATTGAGACAGTTTGGCTACCCCCTTTTCCCCCAGCAACCTTCTACTTAATGGTTTTAGCTTAGCTTTAGGTTAATGACTCTTGCCTGAATCATTTTGGGTATTTTACCCATATTATTTGTGAAGAAGCTGAAGTTCAGAGTGAAGTGACTTTCCTTAGATCGAAGAGCTGTTAACTAGTAGAGCTAGGATTCAAACTCAGAGCTGTTTGACCAGAGCCCATGCTCTTGACGACGGTATTAATTTCCCATTGCCGCTGTAACAAAATACCACAAACCCAGGGGTTTAAAATAACTCAGATATATTCTCTTATAGTTTGAGAAGTCAGAAGTCCAAATTTATAGTGTCAGCAGGGCTGTGTTCCTTCTGGAGGCTTCTGTGGAGAGTCTCTTCCCTTACCTTTTTCAGTTTTTAGAGGTCACCTGCGTTCCTCAGCTCGTGGCCCTTTCTCAGATCACTCCAATCTCTTGGTTCCATCCTCACACCTACTTCTCTGTCTGATCCTCCTGTATCCTTCGTATAAGGACTTTTGTGTTCACAGTGGGCCAACCTGCATAATCCAGAATAATCGTCCCATCTCAGAATCCTTAACTTGATCACACCTGCAAAATGCCTTGTGCCATATAAGTTAACATGTTCATAGGTTCTGAGAATTAGGACTTAGAAACCCTCAGGAGCCATTTTTCAGCCTACCACAACCACTAAACAATACTTTTCTCCCTCAATGTTGGTGAATCCTGTTTTCACTTTCAGTTGGGTTTACCGTGAAATGGATCTGAGCTAAAACTTAATTGTATCTAAAATACAATGATCACCAACCTGACCTTCATAAGCCTCACTGTGACGGTCAGCCCCAGTGGTGTTTTGGATTTGGGGGAATTAGTGTCAGTTAAGAGACAGCATCTAGTCATTTCCTACAATCCGGGTATTTCCTTTTGCTGTGCACAGTAAACCTGGTATATGGCTATAGGTCTCTGTGGGGAAGGCTCCTTGGAAGATTTATAGTATACTTTTGTTTTTTTGGCCCTGGGTCTATGACCTGGCTCGAGAGTTGGAATTGGTGAGGAACTATGATTTAAGTTGTATTGTATGATTTAAGTTAGTTTTTGGTTTACCAGACCTTGAGGTTTTTTCTTATACAAATCAGGTAAGACTTTAGTGGGCTACCATCTATTTTAGTCCTAGTGACACCATAATTAATTAGCTGCTGCTCATCGGCATATATGCATTCTGATTTTTGATCTCTCTTAACCAGTATAGTAACCATGCCTACCTTGAAGACTGTCTCAGGAGGAATTATTCCAGCCAGTTATGGGAAGGGGCAGATAACTTCCCCAGAGAGAGGAGAAAAGACTATGTATAAGTGGCAAAGGAGGCTCAGACATTTGGGGCTTCCAAGTACTCCCGATTCATCACCATCGACCAAAATTTTCCCATTCCAATTTTCAGGAAATCATTCTTTCCCAAGAAATGCCCTGGCTTTAACATAAATGACAAGGCTGTAAATTTGATTTGCATCGTTTTGTTTGTTTGTTTTTGTGTGTTTTTTCTTTTTATTTAGATTTTGTTAGTTAACATAGAGTGCAAAATTCAGATTGGGCAGCATTCAATCTAGCAGATAGAAACAAGCTCTGAGGAGCTGTGCAAGATGAAAGATTTGTATAGGCAGAAGGGAACAGGAACCAGGAAGTTACACTAGACAAAAAGGTGACACTAATGTTACATTGTGTGTCAACTCTCTTTCAAAAAAAAGAAAGAAAGAAAAGAAAAAAAAGTAAAAAGTGGGTCAGTTAGTGCAAAGTTGCTTCCCTTTAGGGGATGGCAGGGATCTATCTGGTGCATTACCTAACTAGTGCTGATCAGGTGATTCCTGGTTGACTGATGTAAGATTCCATTTCTGGGAGAGCCAAAATCGTAATTAAGTTAACCCCAGTTTGGTGACACAAGGCTTAGAATAAATGACTCCATTTTGGGCCTGTTGTCTTGTTTTTGACAAAGCAGGTGGTTCTCAAAGGCTTGTCTGGAAGATGCCATAACTCTTGAGAATCTCTGATAAGTTCCCACCAAGTGTCTTAGTCTGCAGTTGCAAAGCAGGTGGTTTTATGAGTTTGTTCAGGAGCTATTATAAATTCTTAGTGTGTCCACACATTTAGCTGCATCCAGTTCCAGGGAACAGTGCCTTCCACTTTACTTCTGTGTTCCAAATATCATACAAGCTCCTTTATTGGCAAACTTTATCCCAGAACCATAGAGATAAGGGAATTCTGGGAAATATAGTTCTAGAGTCCTCGGAAAGTTGATAAGTCAATCCAACACACTATGTAAATGAATAAAATGATCGAACTTAAAATAACTGAAAGTTTTATTACTATGCAAAATTGATAGGATACAATAATTTGCTGTAAAATATTTATCACATCTTTATTTCATGGAAATAAGTTTTTATGACAGTGATAATATGTATCTCAATATTTCATTTTCTTCAGAAATGGTCACTAGGTTTGACATTCTTGTGACATTGAAGGTCTTTAGTGGATTAAAGTACTGTTTAAAATTTTGAAACAATCTCAGAATTACAGAAAAATGCAATTATGACACAAAACATTTAAGATTAAGTTAACAGTCGACCTATCTCCCTTCCTTAGTATGTATTTCCTACAAAGACTTTCTCCTCTGTAACCACAATAAAACCATTAAAATCAGGAAATCAGGAAATTAACATTAATACATTACCATATCTACCACATCAAGTTTTACTGCTTGTCCCAATAATGTCTTCATAGCAAAAGGAATAATAAAAATATCCAGTTCAGAATCCTGTATTACATTTAACTTGTTTCCCTCAGTCTGGCATAATTCCGCCAACTTTCCTTGGCTTTCATACAATTGACATCTTTGAATATTATGGGGCACTTGTTTTCTAGAATGTCCCTCAATCTGGTTTATTTTTTCTTCTTCATGACTAGGTTCAGGCTATCCATGTTTGGCAGGAATATCATAGGAGTAACATTTTATTCTCCTCTTTGCATTTTATCAGGTGGCACATGATTTTGAATTGTCCCATTAATGTTGATGTTAATTTTGATTACTTAATTAAAGTGGCATCTGACAGACTTCTCTGTGAAGTTACTTTTCCTCTTTGTTAGCAACATATTTTATGAAATGATCTAACTATCCCATTCCTCATCAAAATTCTTCTCATCTGTTCATTTACCTATATTGGTATGGACTCATGTTTCTTACTTTATTCAGTGAGTTATAATTTATTGCTTCTATGTCCTTTTGATATGTTCCCACCATTTTCCAGGCACTTTTTTTTTTTTTAACAGGAATTTAAAATTTTTTTTTTTTATTAATAATGATTTTTTATTATATTATGTTAGTCACCATACAGTACATCCCCGGTTTTCGATGTAAGGCTCGATGATTCATTAGTTGTGTATAACACCCAGTGCACCATGCAATATGTGCCCTCCTTACTATCCAGGCACTTTCTTGCTTTCTATCACAAGATGTTCCAGGATCATCTTATTTTTTCTCTGTTCCAATCTTGGAATCCACTGCGTCTCCAAAAGCCAGGGTCCCAACAGGTTTGCCCTCTTCACTCTACTTGGATTCAGGACACACCAAATCACCCCTCCTTGAGGATACTCTCATCACCCATTTTTGTATCTGACTCCCCTTTCTAGGATCGACTCCACACAGATGCCTATTTTGTCATTGAAGGAAATGAGACTTAGAGTGATAGCCTTCTTCACAAAACTGGGAAGGCCAAGTTGTGACCTAATTTAGGGTTTCTTGACTTAGAATTCTAGAGCCTTTTTACCACTCCAGGTTAGTCCATTATCCCCTTAGACCATGAAGTAAACAGCTATAGAGTGGTTAGAGCTTTATTATATTTATATTTGTATTTTACTAAGCAAATCTGTGCAGGTCCAAGGGAACCATGTGTAGAATTGATGACTTATTTGGTAGGAACATTAAACCATATGACTAAACCATTGAAAATACACATTGAGAAGCATTTCTTCCTTATTTTTTTATGGCTAAACATATTGGTTTACACTGGTAATTTACATAAGATTCATGAACTAGAGATTATAAAAAGGAAGAGATAAAAGAAGAAGGGAGGAGTTGGGGAATTATTTTATAATCTATTAAGATATTTATCATTATTTAATTTTATGAAAAAGAAAGTCAAATTCTGATTACAGTAAGCTGTTGGCAATCTTTTCCTTTCTGATAACTAGACTATAAGTATTTTTGAGGACAGAAGTGATGATTTATTTTGCCTTTCTCACAGAATTAAACGTAGTACCTACAGGTCATAGGTGCTTAACCTTTAATTATTGGATCAATGAGTAAACTCCTAGAGGGAGCCAAATATTCGTATTCTATTCTTTTCTCCTAGTCAGCTTTCTCAAGGCTCGTTTCATGTCCTTGTTCCTAAGACTGTAGATAAAAGGGTTCAGCATGGGGATTACCACTGTATAAATAACAGTGACCACACGATCCTTTGTCACTGAGTAGGTGGATGAAGGGCGAATGTACACAGAAATGGCAGTCCCATAGAATAGTGCCACAACCGTGAGGTGGGATCCACAGGTGGAGAAGACCTTGTACCTGCCTCGCCCGGAAGGGACCCTCAGAACAGCACGGGTGATAAAAACATAAGAGACAATGATCAAGATGAAGGGACTCATGATCACAAAGGAGCCCTCTGTGAAGGCCAAAAGCTCATTGACAGAGGTGTCAGAGCAGGAGAGTGTCAGCAGTGGCTGGACGTCACAGAAGAAGTGGTGGATGACATTGGGCCCACAGAAGGTTAGGCGGGCCATGAGAATCGTGTGGGTGAGTGAGTGGAGGTGGGACAGCACCCAGGATGCCATCACCAGCAGGAGACAGCGCTGGGGGCTCATGGTCATGGTGTAATGCAGCGGGTTACAGATGGCCATGTAGCGGTCAATAGCCATGGCAGCCAGGAGGAAGCTATCAGTGATTGCACAGGTCACAAAGAAATACATCTGTGTGAGGCACTGAGCAAAGGGAACCTTCTTGTTCTTGCTCAACATGTTTGCCAGCATCCTTGGCACAATGACATTTGTAAAGCAGATGTCCACAAAAGATAGGTTGCAGAGGAAGAAGTACATGGGAGTATGGAGGTGGGTATCCCCCCAGATAGCTGCAATGATGAGGGAGTTGCCAGCCATGTTGACCAGATACATGGCGAGGAAGCTGGCAAAGAGCCACCCCTGCTCTTTGGGGTCACTGGTCAGTCCCAGGAGGAGGAATTCAGTGATGTGACTCTGGTTTCCCCTTGACATTGTTATCCTGCAAGTAGAAAATATAAAGGAATTTTAGGCACGTGTCCTAGGTTGGAGTCTCCAGTTGCTCTAACTTCCTATGAGTGGCTGGTATAGTTGATGGGAGTATGGATTTTGGTGTCACAGCTTTCTGGCTTTCCATTCTGCCTCTGTCACTGATTTACACAGAGCACGAAGTCACCTCCTGAACTTTCATTTCTTCATCATGAAGGCAGAAATGATGAAATTTACCTCCTCAGACTATTCTGTTTTGGCCAGGATTTCTCTCTGTTTGGCTTCTAAAAATGGATATCAGAAGATCTTAACTTCTCCCTGAAGAAAAGACAGATATATATCCTAGAGGATGTACTCTTAGCTCCAACCTCTTTGGGAAAAGCTTGCAGAATGGGTTTGGATGTTGGAATAACGTATCAGGAGTGTCATGAAACTGGAAAGGCTGCAATCCCGCAGGAGGTGAAACTATATGGCATGAGGGCAGACCACTTTCTGGCAGTGGGAGGGCTTCTGTCTGGTTTGGTTAAACTTTTGTTTGTTTATATGTTTACTTTTTATTTTTTATTTTTTAATTATTTTTTATGTTTTAAAAATATTTTAAAAATTATGTTAGTCACCATACAGTACATTCCTAGTTTTTGATGTAAAGTTCCATGATTCATTACTTGCGTATAACACCCAGTGCACCATGCAATACGTGCCCTCCTTATTGCATGCAAGTGGGTGGCATTAAGAAAGTCATAAGAGGACTAACAGGTGCATATCCTGAGAGTAGATTAGGGTGGAGTAGAGTCATAGGTGCTTGTCTGAACATGAGAATTATATAAAAGGTGCAGATAATACTGAAGGACTAGATAGCAAAGTTCTGGGCTTCAGGAACTGGATTCTTACCTTTGAAATAGGTGCAGAGAAGCAAGATACAGAAGGAACAAAGCAGGATCCAGTTTGGAAGGAATTGTGGCTCTGCTCAGCAGTTACAAAGGCAGAGACTTGGCTGCTGTGGGCCATGATCAGAAATCCATTACCTGCCATTCGTCCCCAGAATCAAAACCTGGCTCTTGGCCAGAATGACTTGATCCTGAGTCAGTCACTATGTTCCTGGCCTTGGGCTCCTAATGTTCACCTTGCCTAGGGTCAGGATTAGTGCCAGAGCAGAACTCAGGGAGAGATTTGCAGATGTGCATCAGTGATTCCAGGTAAAGGGAGAAACAGGTAAGGGAAGATGAGTGAGAGGAAGTCTACACTCAAGGGCACTGAGTACCAATGATTTTTTCCCCCCGATGTTTAAAGCACGGAAATAAAATACTTTGCAATGTTGGAAAGGACCCATATTGTCTGCATCTCTCTAGGCATTTTTCTAAGATACAGAAGCATGGGCTTCTGAAGTATCTTTTTTTCTCCCAAGTGCTTGGAACTTTGGACCAAATGATTTCTCCTACTAGGAAGGGCACAGTGAGACACCATTAACTCGGGGAGGCCCAGGCTATCACTTCAGGGAGGGCAGGGACCCGTCTGGCTGTTAAACACTGTATCCCCAGCTCACCACCATATCCATGTAGCAGGTGCCACATGCAAATACTGAACACATTGAGAGTATTTACATGTGCTAGATACTGTATCATGATTTAATCCATATAAGAACTCCGACAGTATACAGATGAGGAAACCAAACTGTAGATTTATTAGAGACTGCTCAGTAACTTGCTCAAGATCATATTATTAGTAAGTGACTGTATTTCCAACCCAAGCAGTTTGGCCTTAGGGTCTTGTTCTTTGCCATTATGCTAGATTACCTCTCTGTCTGTTGTATATTTGCTAACAGTATAAACTCAGAATGGACAACTTTGACAGCAACTTCAATGATGGGAGCATGTTGCATAGGTGGCCAGAATTAGATACTTTGGATCAGGAGAATTAGTGGAAACAGTCCAGGATTTGGTTTTAGTCCTGGTGTAGTTACTTACCAGCTGTTTCCCTTGGAAGATCTTTGTGCCTTTCTTATTTTTCTCATGGGAAAACGAGAGAGGTACAACACCATTTCCATCAGAATGTTGTGGGCATCAAATGAAGGAACACATCTGAAAAGTGGTTTGTAAATGAGCAGGTGCTGTATCATTGGTAATTGTATAAATAATATGTAAAGTAATATATGAGAATGGAAAATAATAATCCTCATATTTAAGATATACTACCTGGTCTAGCTAGTTAAGACAAAAGAAAGTGAGGAAGTAAGTGTGTGTGAAATGGTTGAGGTGATCATAGAAAGGAGAGTAAGGTCCTAGCTTCTGGAGAGGTGCCGGACAGGCAACATTAGAATTTCCTGATCAGAGAAGCAGAAGGGACAGAGATTCCAGTGGGTTTCCTGCTTTGTAGAGTCTTTTCTGCAGTAGTGATGGGTAAGTGATGGATAATGCTGACAGTCTTCCCACAACCAGGTCACTGAGAGTGGTTTGTTGTTGTTGTTGCTGTTTTTAAGGTGAATATTGTTTTTTTTTTGAATTTTATTTAAATTCAATTAATTAACATAGTGTATGATTAGTTGCAGAGGTAGAGTTCAGTGATTCATCAGTTGTATATAACACCCAGTGCTTATCACATCAAGTGCCCTCCTTAATGCCTGTCACCCAGTTACCCCCATCCCCCCACTCCGCCTCCCCTCCAGCAACCCTCAGTTTGTTTCCTAGAGTTTAAAAGAGTCACTTATGGTTTGTCTGCCTCTGATTTCGTCTTATTTTATTTTTCCCTCCCTTTCCCTATGATCCTCTGTTTTGCTTCTTAAATTCCACATATGAGTGAAATCATCTGATATTTGTCTTTCTCTGATTGACTTATTTCACTTATGGTTTCAAATAGCTCAGCAAAGCCAGATGACATTTCTTCATCCAGTATTTGGACTTACTCATGTCTTTTGATGTGGGGCAAGAGACTGGTTTGCTACAGCACCCTCATTCCTATGACTATCTCTGTGCATCCTCCTTGGTTCCAAGGCAGGCTGCTTCTGAGCTGAGATAGTGGGAGGAAATGAGGAAGACAGCAAGAGGCAAGGGGGCGTGATGATGGCGTAGGTGCGTGTGTGAGGTAGTGTCAAGGGCCTTGCCCAAGAAGTTTCCAATTAAGAAGCAAATGATTGAACTCCTACAACTCAATAGTAAGAAACCTGATAACCAAGTGAAAATATGGGTTAAGGACTTGAATAGACATTTTTCCAAAGAAGATATGCAAACGGCCAACGGGTATATGAAAAGATGCTCAACATCACTCATTATCAGGGATAATGGCTATTGTCAAACAAACAAAAGACAACAAGTATTGGCAAGGATGTGGAGAAAAGGAACCCTTCTACGTTTTTGGTGGGAATATAAATTAGGACAGCCATTATGGAAAACCTGTATGGAGGTTCAAGAATTTAAAAAACAGAATTACCGTATGCTCCAGCAATTCCACTTCTGGGTATATAGCCAAAAAAATTGAAATAACTATTTTGAAGAGATAGTAGCACTTTATGTTCATTACAGCATTATTCGTAATGGCCAAGGTGTGGAAACAACTTCACTGTCTGTTGACAGATGAGTGGAATGTGTTATATATCTACCAATGAAATACTGTTCAGCCTTAAAATTGAGGGAAATTCTGCCAGATGTGACAATGTGGAAGAATTTTAAGGAACTTAGGCTAAGCAGAAAAAAGGCAGCCACGGAAGAATAAATATTTCGTAATTCCACTTACGTGATATATCTAAAATAGTCAAATCCATAGAGTCAGAAAGGGAAATGGTGGTTTCCAGAGGCAGGGCAGTGAGGATTTATAATCAATGGGCATAAAGTTTCGGTTAAGCAAGATGAATACGCTCTAGAGATCTGTTTTACAACATGGGATTTATAGTCAATAATAATGTGTTGTACACTTAAATATTTGTTGAGGATAAACCTCACATTAAGTGTTCTTACTAAATTTTTTTTTAATTTTTTTAAATTTTTATTTTTAATTTTTTTTTAAGATTTTATTTATTTATTTGACAGAGATAGAGACAGCCAGCGAGAGAGGAACACAAGCAGGGGGAGTGGGAGAGGAAGAAGCAGGCTCATAGCGGAGGAGCCTGATGTGGGGCTCGATCCCATAAGGCCAGGATCACGCCCTGAGCCGAAGGCAGACGCTTAACAACTGAGCCACCCAGGCGCCCCTAAAAAAATTTTTTTTAAAAAGGAAGCCAAATAAGGACAGCAGAGAGGGGACTGAGGAGAGTGTAACAGGATCACTTAATCTCAGGACCATGTGGAGTGTGACTGGGTTGGGTCCAGCTGCAAACTCCACTGAGTAGCCTTGTGGCTATGATTGAGGACTCATCAGACAGTCCTGGGTTCAAGCCCTAGCCTCACCTGATTTTGGCAGAGTGACTTGGGGCAAGCTGCTTAACCTTAAACCTTAATTTTCTGGTTTAGGAAACAAGAATTATATAGTAGGATTTGCCTCTAGACAGTTATGAGGATTCTCATAATATGCATATAAATCAGTTAATAATATAAGTGGGACAGAATAAACTCCTGATAAATCCCAGCTGTAATTATTTCTGTTCTTTGACATTATTTAATGGATTTGTGTATGTAAGCCTTAGGAAACTGGCACATAATTGATGTTCAGAAAGTGCCCGAAGAAATATGTAGAGATCTGAATAACCTGAGTCAGAAGAAAACTCAGCAATCATCACTTCCAAACCACCACAGGGCAGGAAACTTGCAGTAGCCCTGATGATGGTCATCCAGCTTGACTACATCTAGTGACAGGAAACTCACTGCTTTCCAATTTTTATCCATGGAGTTCTATTGAGCTATAGTTACATTTTTGGTATTAAAGCCAAGAGTCAAGAATTCTAAACCTCATACTTCCAATATCCTTTCTTAACTGATTTCAGTTGTAACAAGTGACCACAATTTTGCTCTTCTTTTACTTGTGGAGTTTTTGATTTGTTCAGCATTCAGTAAGTACTTTCTGAGTCACGGTAGGCCAGCACTCATGGGAGGTCCTGGGGACACAAAGGTCAACAGATACCAAGTTATCCCTACAGGTGTTTGAAGACAGGGACCATGTGTGCCTGCATCTTCACTTTTCCATGTCAACTATCTCCTGCCTTCTCTGGCCTAACCCCTCCAGGACACAGCCTCAAGTTTTCCCTCATCTCTAGTCACCCTCTTCCTCCATCCCATGACCAACACTCCCATGTGACAGACCTGTCACCAGCGAGGTAGAGTGTGAATAGGGACTGAGGAGTCCCAGGATCTTCCTCTCTACCCAAAAAATTCTGCTTTCATGTGTTTTACAGATTTTAAAAAAAAGGATGATTTTGAAGACATGCTCTCAGTGCTAAAGAAAAGTGTCAAAACTGAAATTCTAATCTACATGATCAATTTGCAGAGGGCCATTTGAAACCCAAAGAAGGAAGCTGGTCATTTATGTATTTATTATATTGAAGTATAATTGACACACAATGTTACAATAGTTTCAGGTGCACAACATAGTGATTCGAAAACCCTATACACCATGCTATGCTCACAGTAAGTGTAGCTACCATCTGTCACCAGTTACATTGCTATTACAGTACCATTGACTGTGTTCCCTATGCTGTGCCTTTCATCCTCACGACTTATTCATTCCATACCTGGAAACCTGTATCTCCTACTCCCTTTCACCCATTTGGCTCTTCGCCCAACTCCCTCCCCTCTGGTAATCATCACTTTGTTCTCTGTATTTATAAGTATTTTTCTGCTTTTTTGTTTGTTTGTTTTGCTTTTTAGATTCCACATGTAAGTGAAATCATCTGGTGTTTGTCTTTCTCTGTCGATGTATTTCATTTAGTGTATTACCCTCTAGGTCCATCCATGTCACAGATGGCAAGATCTCATTCTTCTTTATGGCCGAGTAATATTTCATTGTGTATATATAGCACATGGAAGTTGGTCATTTAATACTGCACCGTGAATTCACAGCAGAGCTGGAGTGATGGCCCAGGTCTTAGGAATTTTCTCCTCCCTTACCATTTCTTGTTTCAGCCTTTCCCACAGCCTGTATCCCCTGCTACTCTGAAGTTGGGGTAAGGCCACTGATGTGGGTTCTCTTTAGTGCAGGACTGACTTTGGGGACACTATGAAGCCAGGCTGGGATGACAGAGGCTGAACTTTTACCCCCAGCATCCAAGCAGCTACACCATTCCTCTGAAAATGTCAGTCTCTTTGCTTGGAGTCTCACGCATTCATCACAAATCCTTCCATTTTTTTGTGAATGGAGAAGAGAAACAGAGGCACATGGAGGAGTCTGAGACAAAAAGTAATGGAGGCTGGGTGGTAAGGGTCACATGACTTGGCTTGTAGTCCTACCTGTGGCATTAACATGTTGCATGTAATTGGGCAGCTCATTTTCCTTCTCTGTAAAAATGAATGTATTTGTAGGTTTCTGACACTCCTGGTTAGAAACATCTAGGTGGGGTATGGTTGGGGATACCAGTTACTTACTCAGGTAAGGGATGGTAAGCTCCAGTGGCCTTTGGAAGATCCAAGCACCTTCTCCTCAGCCTTGTTGGTCCTGATGTCTAGCAGAGGAATGGAGGGTTTGGAGCATAGAAAGAATGTTCATATCAGGCCAAGAAAAGGAAAAAGCCCCAGCTTCTGGTGAGAGGTGTCAAGACCTGCAGTGTTGGGTGTGTGGGGCATGTGTGATTGTTGCTTCAGTCTAGAGATAAGGTTATCAGCAACTGAAGTTGATGCTTTTCTGCTTCCTCCAGAGAGGTGACCCTTCAATGTAGCCCCAGGCAGTGGAATCATGATTCTTTCTTGCATCCCCAGTCATCCACCACCTTACTGCTTCAGTTCCATCAGATGTTAAGGGATAAGGTGTGTGCTTAGAACTATCTGACTGTCCTGTATGCGACCTCACCCCAAGGAGGTAGGCAGCCTCCCCAGGCACCAACCCCAGGGAACTCATTAAACACTGTGTCTGGGAGAGAAGTAGAGACCTCTCAGTAGAGACCAAGGAAAATCAGGCTGCCCTACCAGTGTTTTTCTTGGATCTCCAGATAATTAGTCACTTGTTATTCTAGTGATTTCTAAGGAGAAAAGAGGCAAATGCATGGAAAAAGCCTGGGGCTTCTCCCAAGATGTGGGAGAATGCATAGAGTCAAGGGAAGAGTCCAGGTATTCACATAAAATTACTCCTCTTTGCTGATAAGCTGGTGCTGATACAGCCACACCTATCAATCCATTCATTAAAAAAACCACTTTTTAAGTTGTAAACTATACAGAACATAAAACTTATCATTTTAATCATTTTAAAATGTGTAGTTCCGCGGCATTAAGTTAACAATCTTGAGCATCTTTTCATATACTTGTTGGCCATTTGTATGTCTTCTTTGGAGAAATGCTATTGAAATCCATAGCCCTTATTTTTATTTACTTACTTATTTTTTTAATAGTAATTTTTTATTATGTTATGTTAGTCACCATACAGTATATCCTTAGTTTTTTATGTAAAATTCCATGATTCATTATTTGCGTATAACACCCAGTGCACCACGCAATATGTGCCCTCTTTAATACCCATCACTGGCCTATTCCAATCCCCCACCCTCCTCCCCTCTGAAGCCCTCAGTTTGTTTCCCAGAGTCCACAGTCTCTCATGGTTCATTCCCCCTTCTGTTATTCTCCCCTTCATTCTCCCCTTCCTTCTTCTACCGATCTTCCTATTTCTCATGTTCCATAAATGAGTGAAACCATATGATAATTGTCTTTCTCTGCTTGACTTATTTCACTTAGCATAATCTCCTCCAGTCCTGTCCATGTTGCTGCAAATGTTGTGTAATCATTCTTTCTGATAGCTGAGTAATATTCCATTGTATAAACGGACCACATCATCTTAATCCAGTCATCTGTTGAAGGGCATCTCGGCTCCTTCCACAATTTAGGTATTGTGGACAATGCTGCCATAGCTATTTTAAAATTAGGTTATTTGTTTCTTTTCTAATGAATTGTAGGAAAATACTATTTCCCCACAATATATCTTATAATGGGCTAATCTCTTAACCTAATAGATGATCAGATATGTTTTGAAAGTATTTTCTGCTATTCCCTAGTGGCTTTTTTTTTTTCACTCTGATTGTTTTGTTTGCTTTGTAGAAGCTTTTTAGTTTGACACATTCTGACTTGTCTAGTTTTTTTTGTTGTTGTCTGTGCTTTTGGTGTCACATCTAAGAAATCACTGCCAACACCAATGTCAAAGAGCTTTTTCTGTAAGTTTTCTGTAAGAGTTTTATGGTTTCAAGACCTACATTTAAGTCTTTAATCAATTTCAAGTTGGTTTTAGTGAGTAGTGTAAGAAAAGGGTCCAATTTCATTCTTTTCCATGTGGATATCTAGTTTTTGTAACATCGCTTGTTGAAGAGACTACCTTGTTGGGGCGCCTGGGTGGCTGAGTCGTTAAGCGACTGCCTTTGGCTCAGGGCGTGATCCCAGGGGCCCTAGGATCGAGCCCCACATCAGGGTCCCTGCTCCCCTGGGAGCCTGCTCCTTCCTCTCCCACTCCCCCTGCTTGTGTTCCCTCTCTCACTGGCTGTCTCTCTCTCTCTGTTAAATAAATAAAATCTTAAAAAAAAAAAGAGACTACCTTTTCCTCATTGTATAATCTTGATGCCTTTGTTTAAAATTAGCTGACTGTATGGACTTGAGTTTATGTCTGGGCTTTCTATTCTGTTTCATTAGTCTTTACACCAGAACCATACTGTTTTGATATTGTTGCTTTGTAATATATTTCAGAATCATGATTTGTGAGGGTTCTACTTTGTTTTATATTCTCAAGATTGTTTTGCTATTTGGGATTCTTTGTACCTTCTTTTTTTTTTTTTTAAGATTTTACTTATTAATTTGAGATAGAGAGAGCACACAAGCGGGGGGGGGGAGGGGCAGAGGGAGAGGGAGAAGCAGATTCCCCACTGAGCAGGAAGCAAAATGTGGGGCTGGATCCCAGGACCCTGGAATCATGACCTGAGCTGAAGGCAGATGTTTGACTGAGCCAGCGAGGTACCCCTGCACTTTCTTTTTAAAAAAATTTTATTTTATTTAAATTCAATTAATTAACATATAGTGTATCATTAGTTTCAGAGGCATAACACCCAGTGCTCATTACATCATGTGCCCTCCTTAATGCCCATCACCCAGTTACCCCATTCCTCCACCCACTTCCCCTTCAGCAACCCTCAGTTTGTTTCCTGTGCTTCTGAGTCTTTTGTGGTTTTTCTCCCTCTCTGATTTCATCTTGTTTTATTTTTCCCTCCCTCTGTACTTTCATATGAATTTTAGGGTTCCTTTATTTATTGTTGTATATGCCATTGGGATTTTAGGATTTTTAATAGGGATTGAACTGAATCTGTAGATCACTTTGGTTAGAATGATATTTTGATGGGGTGCTCCGGGTGGCTCAGTGGTTAAGTATCTGCCTTCAGCTCGGGTCATGATCTCAGGGTCCTAGGATCAAGCCCTTCATCAGGCTCCCTGCCAGTGGGGAGTCTGCTTCTCTCTCTGTCTCTCTCCTTTGCCCATGTGCACACGCTGTCTCTCTCTCAAATAAATAAATAAATAAAATCTTTAAAAAAATGATATTTTAACAATACTTAGTCTTCCAATCCATGGACAGGTGGTATTTTGCCTTGTATTTGGGACGTTCTTTAACTTCTTTTATGAAATGTTTTTGTTTCCATTATTTAAGTCTTTCACCTTGTTTTTTTTTTTTTTTTTTTAAGAATTTGGGCTATTACGTCTTTACCTTTTCAATTTATTTATTTATTTATTTATTTTATTTTAATGTTTTTTATTATATTATGTTAGTCACCATACAGTACATCCCTGGTTTCTGATGTAAAGTTCGATGATTCATTAGTTGCGTATAACACCCAGTGCACCATGCAATATGTGAGTTTATTCATAAGTAATTTATTCTTTCTGATGCTACTGGTGAGGTAATTACTTATTTCCTTTCAGACTGTTCATCGTGAATGTACAGAATCACAACTGAATCCTTAACCCACACCAGTCTCCTTTCCATTCTTCCATTGCAGCTTCGTTAACAATGTCACCAAAGGCCTTCATGCCATTAAAGTTAATGGAGAGTCTTCCAGGCTTATTTCACTTAAACTCTGTTCATATTTTATTTTTATTTATTTTGTTTAAGATTTTTTAGTTATTTATTTGACAGAGAGAGACAGCCAGCGAGAGAAGGAACACAAGCAGGGGGAGTGGGAGAGGAAGAAGCAGGCTCCTAGCGGAGGAGCCTGATGTGGGGCTTGATCCCAGAACGCCAGGATCATGCCCTGAGCCAAAGGCAGACGCTTAACTGCTGTGCCACCCAGGCGCCCCTCTGTTCACATTTTAATGTTGGTTAATAGTCACAGCCTCTTGAAACTTCTGTTCTTAGATAATATGACTACTCCTTTTGTGTCCTCTTTGCTAATACCTTCTCTGTCAGACTCTTCAATGTCAGAAATACTCAGCACTCTTCTCCTCAGCCTTCATGTTTCACACCCCTCGTAGTTTATGTCACTCACTCTGATTAGCAGGCAAAATATGTTCAAGAAACTAAATTTTTGTTAGTTTAGTATTGAGCAAAATCTCCAGCATTTACATATATATAATGAGCTTGCAGTAGAAGGACCCGATACATTTCCCTTCACAGTTCCTCCTTAAACAGGTTTCTAGTATTATTTCGCTATTGTACTTGGCCAGCCTCACAGATTATCTCTCTGTATGGTGGGAGGAGGATCTGTCAAGGGGTTTCCTGGTCTCCTCCCAAGGGCCACATAGAAACACTTTACCTGACTTGGCAGGATGTTCAGGAGGCCTACTTAGACCTTTGTTCTGATTACATGTACTTTCAGAAGGGATTTATTTCATTCTTACGATGTTTATTAGCAAATTTCCAAGTTCACCCTAGGCTTTTTTGTTTGGATAGCAAAACTTTGATTAAAGTCCTTTGATACTATCTGCTCATCAGCTCCCTCCTTCTGAAGAGTGGTAGCATATCTTATGGAAAGTGCCTCCTACTGTGATAGACAGCACTCTACCTCTGGTTGAGAAGGTTAGGACTAACCTGGGGGACAGATTTGTAACACTTTCACCACAACATATATCTCCTGGTCTTTTTTTTCTTTAAAATATTTTATTTATTTGAGGAAGAGAAAGAGTGAGACAGCACAAGTAGGCAGAGGAGCAGAAGAAGAGGGAGAAGTAGACTCCCCCCCTAAGCAAGGAGCCCAGTGTGGGGCTCCATCCCAGACTCCAGAGATCATGACCTGAGCTGAAGGCAGATGCTTAACCAACTGAGCCACCCAGGTATACCTCATTTTCTCTTGTTATCTAGAATTCCCTTTAGTGTGAACTTTAGGGAGATTACTTGTTGACAATGAATTATCACAAGTGGTGTGAGTCACACCTAGACCAGAGTATTTAGATGGCAGTGCAAAATCTTCAGGTTTTCCTCAGCTTCTGATGGAGTGATGATTAAGGTTTACAGTGGTGTCTGCTCCATCAGCTTTGGTCCCTGAGTGTTTAAAGTGAGCAGCACCCTATGCTTTTCAGTGGTGAACATGCAGTGTCAATATGAAATAAATCTGGTTTCGGGTCCAATGATTTTGACATTGTTTGTTTCATCAGCACAGCCTAGCTTATCCTGACTGACACACATTGCTATTCTCCAGGATATAAAGGACATTTCAGCGAGGATCATGGCCGTGTGGACAAAGGCAGAAGCAAGGGGGAAGGGAAAGGAGTCAAGTGCTGAGAATTCACTGTGAGGACACCCTGGTGTTGGTGCGGGCACTACATCTGCTTTGTAGATTCTTCCATCTCCCCAGCCTTATTCTCTCTGTTCTCAAACCGAACAAGCCTCACAGGGCTTTTCCACTGTCCCTCAAACACATTCCAGTGTTTACTGTCTCCTCCTCTTTGTGTGGTTCCCACTATTTGGAATGTTTTGCCCATTTCCTGCTGTATTGAACTTTGATCTGTCCAAATCAGTCCATCCTTCAGGACAATCTTAGGTCGTTATTCCAAGAAGTTTTTTCCCAATTTCCTACCGACTTTGTGTATCTTCTTATTCTCAAAACCAGTAGGACTTTGTACTTTCTTGAGTTCTAGCCAAGGTCAAGCCCATGGGAGAGGTGTTTGGAGATAGCTTTATTTTACTTCGAGATGGCTGTATTTATATACATGGCAGGACCAGTTTCCCTGAAATGTGGATCCCTAGCAGCACTTGGCCTGGGATTGCACATGTAATTGGTCAAGGTCATTGGTAGAAACCAAGTGTCCTAGCTTCTAGTCAGGGCTCTTATTGCTTTCCAGCACTACCTTCTCTGACCTGTTTGGGCACCATGTGAAAAATTGGCAGGAGGGGAAGACGATGTGATCATCTCTTAAGTCATCTCCCAGTTAAGGTGTTCCATCTATTTGCTCTTCCTATGAGTGAATTCTGTCCCTTAATTTCCTCAAACCCCTCTTCATATCTTTGTTCCTCAGGCTATAGATGAAGGGGTTCAGCATGGGTGTCACTACTGTGTACGTGACTGTGGCTACCCGGTCCTTCACCACTGAGTACATGGACAGGGGCCTAAAATAGACATAGATGATACTCCCATAGAACAAGGCCACTACAGTGAGGTGGGAGCCACAGGTAGAGAAGGCCTTCCACTTGCCAGCTGCAGAGGGAATTCTGAGCACAGCGATGATGATTCGCAGGTAGGAGAAGAGGATGCACAGGAAGGGGGTCGCGATGACAGCCAGGGTCTCGGTCATGACCACAATCTGGCTGGAGGATGTGTCAGAGCAGGATAGCTTTAGCACAGGCTGGGTATCACAAAAGAAGTGCTTAATGACATGGGAGGCACAGAAGGACAGGCGGGACATGAGTAGCACCCGGAGCAGGGAGTGCAGGTGGGAGATGGTGCAAGAACCCAGGAGCATGAGGAGGCAACGCCGTGGGTTCATGACCATATCATAGTGGAAGGGGTTGCAGATGGCCACCAGCCGGTCTATGGCCATCGAGGCCAGAAGGTAACTGTCCGTGTTCCCACAGGCTATGAAGAAGTACATCTGGACCAGGCATCCCACGAAGGAGATAGCCTTGGTCTCTGATAGTAAATTTGCCAGCATCTTGGGCACAATGACTGTTGTGAAGCAGATATCCGTGAAGGACAGGTTGCTGAGGAAAAAGTACATCGGGGTGTGGAGTCGGGAGTCAGAGTGGATAACCAGAATGATGAGTAAATTGCCCATCACAGTGACCAGGTACATGATGAGGAAGATGGCAAAGAGTGGTTTCTGTAGCTGAGGGTTGGAGGAGAGGCCCAGGAGGATAAAGCCCAAGTCACTGCTGTAGTTCTTTATCTCCATGTCTGTGCCTTCGTGGACAGGGTGTGGAGAAGCAGTTGGAGAGATGTGAAGGGCAATTTCATCAAGTCACCTTCTTCCCTAATCTCCAGCCTATTAAAAAGAAATCCCTCTGCTTTGTTAGAATTTTAAAGAACATTTACTTTAAGAAACTATTGGGAAGGGAGAGTAAAATCTGACATGGAAAAAATAAAGAAAATTCTAAGCTGCTTTCTCAGTAAGGAACTAAAAGTTTATCCCACATGTCTTAGGAACTTCTAGTAGCCTACCATGTGTGTGAGTTCTTCTCAGTTCTCTTTTTAAATATTCTTCTTAGGTTGTTTCTTGACCAACTGCTTATCTTTTTTTTTTTTCCCCTTCATGTGGCAGGGGAAGAGGCTATTGGGTCCCGACTTGAGTCAGGATACTTTCATAGAAGGCATATCCATGAATGATGTCGTTTCATAAGGATTCTGTCCTACTCATAGGAGCAGAGGTGGTGGCTGTGGTAATGGGGATAGGATAAATAACATCGTCATCAGTCGTCCTTGGTATCCACAGAAATTAGATAAGCCTCGCTTAAGTCTTCAGAGCAAAACCTGCTTCATGCTTCATGTTTATTTAAGCGTTTTTGTTTGGCTAATATGATTTAGATACTTACGGTTTTGGTTCAGGGATGCCAATCAAAATAGAAATACTACCATGAATAGCTTACATTACTGTGGTTAATTATTAAAGTATATATTAATTTTTTGATTAAAAAACTATGAAATCCTCATTCTCAACATTCATATATTATTGGAATAGAAAACTTTGAATGTAAGACTCTTTCTTACCACTATCATGGATAAAAACCACACATTAAAACATACGGTCATTTTGGGAGGTGATGGAGGTCTTAACTAACCGTTCTGTGGCAATCATTTCAGAATATGTACGTGTATGAAGTCATCATGTTGTACACCGTAAAGTTACACAATGTTACATGTCCATTATATCTCAGAAATGCTGGAAAAAGAAGTCAGTTTTCTCAATTTATAACATTCAGTGTGCCTATAACAATACCCAAGGGCATTTTAATGGAAGTTGAGAAGGTCATTTTTAATGGAAGTTGAGAAGGTCATTATAAAACTCATCTAGAGGAGGAAATGGCTACAGAAAGACAAGATAATTTTGAAAAAACTAAAATAATAACAGAAGTTTTCTTTTTTTTTTTTTAAAGATTTTATTTATTTATTTGAAAGAGATAGAGACAGTCAGCGAGAGAGGGAACACAAGCAGGGGGAGTGGGAGAGGAAGAAGCAGGCTCATAGCGGAGGAGCCTGATGTGGGGCTCGATCCCATAAGGCCAGGATCACGCCCTGAGCCGAAGGCAGACGCTCAACTGCTGTGCCACCCAGGCGCCCCAATAACAGAAGTTTTCTAACCACAATTCAAAGCATGTAATAATGAAAGACAGTAAGCTAATGGAACACACAGAGAAAAACAAATGAGGGGTCAACGTAAAGAATTCTTTATACCTGTATTTAGACCTGTATTTGGATCTTGAACTATGAGCAATTTCATATAATGGGCTTATTTCATAGCAATGAAAAATGGATGAACTATTAAATCAGATATTTGATATTTATGGCAATTGGCTGCAACTTTAGAAAAGTTAAAGCTGGATTTCTATCTAACACACATAGAAATAAATCCCATATAAATGAACAAACAAAGTAAAGATATACAAACCATAAAGTAAGTATTAGCTCAAAAGCAGCATATATTTATGGTCTCAGGACAGGAATGCCATTCCAAGGAAGAAAAAAATGTGGAGGCATAATGACAAAATACTGTACTCAAAAATATGAAAATTACACCAAAAGAGGTAATATGTAAAGCTAAACTATATACTCATGACTCAAAGAAAATGTCTGCAACACATTTCTGAAAAACCATAGAGAAAATGCTTGGCTTCCTTAGTAATCAGAAAATATACATTAGACTGAAATATAATTTTCACCCTTCAGATTGTCAATAGTTTTTTTTTTTCTACATTATCCAAAGAGAAAAAGAACCTCACATATACTGATAATGAGAGGGTAATCACTGTAGGATTTTGGCAATCTCTATCAGAATTGAATATACATTTGTTTATCGAATTGTTCCACTCACAGAAATATACCCTGTAGATAGAGTAGCACAAAGATATGTACACCTTTTTATTTTAGCATTACTTTAATGCCAAACAAAACAATATAAACAAACACTAAATTCTATCCCTGAAACTAATAATACAGTATATGTTCACTAAATTGAATTTAAATAAAAAATTAAAAGAGAAAGAAAACAAACATTCCCCAAACATCCTAACTATCCACAATAAGTGAATTTTTAAAGCAATTTATACTGTATTCTCTTTATGCAATATCGCACAGTGTCTGAACAAATACTGTGGAGCACGTCAGCCAACATTTATTAGCATTCAGTGTATGTCACACTACTGAGCTGAGTGCTTGGCATGTCTTTATCATTTTATTTTCTCCAAATCCTAGGAGATAAGCACTGTTATTATCCCGATTTTAGACACAAAAAGTAGAATTTAGTAAAGGTAAGTAACTGACTAGATCCCACTGTTAGTAAGTGGTAGAGCTGGGATTTTAACTCAGGCAGTCTGATGGCAGAGCAGAAGCTGTATGTTGCTAAGCTGTATTATCAAGCTTACACTGCTGTCCCTGATATTTTGTTAAGTGAGAAAGCAGGTTGCAGAAGGATACATAGAGAATAATTTTTGTAAAGAAAATATTTTATGTTGTGTTTGTTGTGGTTTGTGTGTTTACTTGTGTGTGGCTTCCTCCTGAAGTGAGATTGAAGACATGCACTGGGGAGTTCCTTCCATATTTAACTTTTTATTTTATTGTCCGTATTTAAAAATACTCTACACATGTTTCTTTATATTAATTATATAATTAAGAAGGTGAAATTTCCCTATAATTCCAGTTTTCACGGAAGTAGAGTTGTGTGCATATTTAAAAGTTTTTTTTTCTCTGCATAGATCTAGACAAATACTATATACAGTAAGTGTATCCATAATGCTTTTCTCCCCACAGTTGGTGTTACAGTGGGTATTTGTGTGTGTGTGTGTGTGTGTGTGTGTGTGTGTGTGTATCTTTGCACTCATGAGACAGTTTCTTTGGTATGGAATACATCTTGAGATGTAGAATGCTGAGTTGGAGTTTATGAACATTGAACATTTTAATAGACACTCTGAATCCGAGACACATAACCTTCATCCCACTATGGGGCAATGTGTTCATTTGACTCTCTGGGCTCTTTCTCCATCTCCTTCACCGTGTCTTTCAGCCTCACTGCTGGGACATCATTTTCCCTGGTGGTGAAGGGCTTCTGATCCTTTTTGGGCTTGTACCTGGAATTCCCCTGATCTAGGCAATATTTCTCTGGGGCAGTAGTTAACCCCCTACCCACTGAGCTGAATCAGATAAAATTGTATATTTTCTTATGCCTTGGGCAAGTCGCTTCATCTCCTTAGAGCTGTCAATAAGATGTGCTGGTTCTATATTCTGTCCTGCCTACTCCTGTCACCTGGACACTCCAGTGCCCCTTGACATACGCATATACCTGTGATAGCCTCACATGAAATTGCATTAAATATGTGCAGTTTTTTTGCATATCAATTATACTTCAGTAAGGGTGTAAAAAAAAAAAGGAGAAGGGGAAGAGGAGGGGTGAAGGAAGGGAGGAAGGGGAAGGAAATGGGAGGGGTAGGGGAGGGGGAGGAAGAGGAGGAGGCTAAGAAGGAGAGGAAGAAAAGAATAGGTACCCCACAGCCTGTCACAGATTTACCTACACAGGTAATGATAAGAGGACCCTGCCCATTTGGCAGTCCCTGAATACTTTCAAAGGTAGACCTGAAAAGAATTCAGTGATTTTGACTGTGGTTGGTTGAGCAGTCTCTGTGTTTTATGTCTGTGAGTCTCATAGACGAAAGTCAGCTCCACATACTTGCCGTACTTGTTTGCTGTCCCCAGAGGACAGTTAGTGGAGGGATACTCGTGCTGTATCTAGTGCCAGATAATTACCATCTTCTCTATCCTGAGATTTTGAGGTGAAAACGCGGTGTTAATAATTATTGTAGTAGAATTTGGAAATGAAGTGCCTGTGCCTCCTTTCAAAAGTTTAGCCTATAAATCTTAAAAAAAAAAACAAAACGTGGAGGGGGGCGCCTGGGTAGCTTGTCAGTTGAGCCTCCAGCTCTTGGTTTCAGTTCAGGTCACGATCTCAGGGTGGTGAGATTGATCCCCACATTGAGCTCCGTGCTTTGTGCGGAGTCTGCTTGAGATTCTCTCTCTCCCTCTTCCTTTACCCCCCTAAAATAAATAAATAAATCTTAAAAAAATAGTTTAGCCTCCCTGTCACGTCAGTACTGGTTTTGCCTGACCCACCTAAGGGGGAGGTCGGATGAGGCTTTATCACAGCTCTTGCGATGAATAAGAAGCAGCATGGGGTTTTGATTCACAGTCAATTTGAGAGTAAAACTGAAAGGCCTTTGATTTCTTTCAAAAGCACAATTATTATAACGTTATTGGATTCTGTGCCTTCTTAAGTTTGTATTATTAATTTACATACAGTGTTTCACTACCTTCCTATTGTGTAAATGAGATGATGTGTGCAAACACATTTTGACATGGTATGGCACCATGTAAATGAAAGTTATTATGGTTAGTAATAAAACATTTTATGTTCCTGGCCAAAAAAAGAGAGTTGAGTGAAAGAGCTTGGTGAAGCTTTCTATAGGTGGTTAGTATGATTGCTCATGACATTTTATTTTATTTTATTTTAGATTTATTTAAGTATCTGAGTGAGAGAGAGGAGGGGCAGAGGGAGAATCTCAAGCGGACTCCCTGCTGAGCACCGAGCCCATCCTGGGGCTCCATCCCTTGATCCTCAGATCATGACCACAGCTGAAACCAAGAGTCAGTTGCTTCATGGACTGAGCCACCCAGACACCCCAAGAAATGACATTTTAATGACGATTCTGGTCCTCAGTTAGTGGTGGGAAGGACCAGGGCAGACTTAGGGTCTTTCTAAGACTTTTACTTTTATTTATTTATTTTTTATAATAATTTTTTATTATGTTAGTCACCATACAGTATATCCTTAGTTTTTGATGTAATGTTCCATGATTCATTATTTGTGTATAACACCCAGTGCACCATGCAATACGTGCCCTCCTTAATACCCATCACCAGCCTATCCCAATCCCCCTTCCCCCTCCCCTCTGAAGCCCTCAGTTTGTTTCCCAGAGTCCAGTCTCTCATGATTCATTCCCCCTTCTGTTTACTCCCCCTTCATTCTTCCCTTCCTTCTCCTACTGATCTTCCTATTTCTTATGTTCCATAAATGAGTGAAACCATATGATAATTGTCTTTCTCTGCTGACTGATTTCACTTAGCATAATCTCCTCCAGTCCGTCCATGTTGCTGCAAATGTTGTGTAATCGTTCTTTCTGATGGCTGAGTAATATTCCATTGTATATATGGACCACATCTTCTTAATCCAGTCATCTGTTGAAGGGCGTCTCGGCTCCTTCCACAATTTAGCTATTGTGGACAATGCTGCTGTGAACATTGGGGTGCATGTGGCCCTTCTCTTCACTACGTCTATATCTTTGGGGTAAATACCCAGTAGTGCAATTGCTGGATGATAGGGTAGCTCTATTTTTAACTTTTTAAGGGACCTCCACACTATTTTCCAAAGAGGCTGTACCAACTTGCATTCCCACCAACAATGTAAGAGGGCTCCCCTTTCTCCACATCCTCTCCAACATTTGTTGTTTCCTGCCTTGTCCATTTTTGCCATTCTAACTGGCGTAAGGTGGTATCTCAGTGTGGTTTTGATTTGAATTTCCCTGATGGCTAATGATTTTGAACATTTCCCAAGACTTTTAAATTACACTATCCCACCTTAAAAAGTATATACTCCCTTCCCTGTTAGATGGGAAATAGAAACTATTTCTCTACTTCACAACTTCCTCTATTGGAATTTCCCACGTTGTGGGCATCCGTCATCTCAGGTTGGTGTTCCCTTCATGCTTGCTCACCATTGATGCAGGGCCCTTCTCCTAGCTGCCAAACCACATCACACCGGGGGCTATATACTTGAAGCAGAGCATGCCCTTCCTAAGCAGGAAATAAAAGTGGTTGGTGTGTAATGTGCTGGTGAAAGCTGCACATCATGCAAGCACCTACTCCTGTGAATGAGCAAGGACAGTTGGGAACTGACTCAACTGGAAAAAATTCAGCTACCCTTTCTTGGGAAGGTTCTGGGCTTAGCACTTGTCCATTGACTCCTCACACTAGCACTATGTTGTTAGAAGCGTTGCTTTCCCCCTTTGATAGAAAAAGGGACTGAAATTCAGAGAGCCACGCAGCTGATAAGTGGCATTGCTGAGACTCACACCCAGGTAGATGTGGTTTCAAATTGTGTTTTATCTGTGCTAAACGATGCTGTCACACCTATTTGCCACACCATGCACATGTAGTAGAGGTACTACAGAAGTCCTCTTACTTCCCAGTGCCTCATGCCTCCTGTGACCCAGTTCTCCTCCTCCCTCCTTTGTGCCCGTCCACTGGAACCTTTCAATTTCCTTCTTTCCTACTGCCCTTACCGCCTCCGATTCCATGAAGCCATGTGCTCGCCGCTCTTCCTTGCCTTCAGAGAGGAATGATTGCAGGAGACTTTGGACCTCAGCTCTGCCAGATTCTGAGAAAACAGTAGCTCTTTCCTTTTGCCGCATCAGTACCTAACTTAGAGTCTCTCCTGGGTCAGGTGCTTAGAAACCAGTTTCTCTCTGACCTCTCTCTTCCCTCTTCCAGCAGAGGGACGAACAGATACAGAGCATCTTGAACAGATCTGACCTGCTTTGGGATCCTGCAGAGCCCTTTGCAGGCATGGCCCTTGTCTTTTCAGTTCTCTGAAATCTTTATGCCTAGCTTTCAGTCATCAGATTAGAGCTTAACCCAGCCATTGCCAGCTGTTAAATCATAGATTCCAAGGCAAGAGGACGTTGGAAATATGCCCACTGGATTCTTTTTTGTGAATTCAGTCTGTCTCAACATACCTTTGGGATCCCTCTGACGGACCAGAAGTGCTTAAAGTGGGAAAGTGGGACTTTTGCTAAAACCCAGTCTGTTGTGTCCCTCTGCTGAGCTGGCAGTGCCTCACCCAGATGTCTCCTATTGGAGACACCCACTTCACTGCATCTCTTCCCGTGGCTATTCTCAGTCATGGTAACAGAATAGCTAGCAGTGACATGGTGCTTATATGTGCCAGACACTGCTTTACGAACTTGACATACATAAATCATTTAGTTTTTGCAACACCCCTTTTCACAGATAAGGAAACGGAGGCACAAGGAATTGAAGTGACTTACCTGAGTCCACACAGCTAGAAGGTGTTGGAGTCCAGCTTGAGAATGTGTGCTCTTATCCCCTGCATTACGCTAGCTTTCTCATTCACTTGTTTTCCCGCTGCCCTAGTTTCTTGGAGGAGGTCACCCTGAGGCTCTTGGTTTGCATGATGTGGGCTGTGCCCCTTAAAGGAAGGGACCAGTGCCTTGCATGAGCATGTTCTCCAGAAATGTGCGATAGATGGTAAAAAGAAAAAAAAAAAAAGAGAGAGAGAGAGATGAAATCTGTTGGCTTTTGAGATGGAGGAGAGAAGATAGGATTAGGAAAAGGGAGGAAGATCATAGTTGACCCCCAGTTTCTGTTCCCAAAGACCCCTCAGCCTGCCTACCTGTGGGCCTGACAGAGGAGATTCAGGGTCCTGACCAGGCTAGGGGGTCTGGCAGGGAGTTAAGATCAGGCTCTGAGTCTGTGAGGGAGCAGGCCAGGGCAAGTGCAGACCTACTTTCAGAAATGTGCTCTCTTCTCCCTGTGTACAGTGGGTGTTGGTGGTGGAAAGGGAGACCCAGGGGTCTGTCCTCTGTGAATGCCAGAGCCCTGGAGGCATTGGCCCTGCGGTCTTCCCAGGAGAGAAGAACATTACTGATGTCCTTACTGAGCTCTGTGTTCAGGAGCTTGGTGGGAACCTGGGCTCTAGAGGTGTCGCCTCATGTCCCCGGGAAGGGAATTAGGGCCGTGCAGCAACAGGGGTGGAGGTTTTCATGCACAGTTATGTGAAGCATGGGCACAAACATGTGAGTTCATGCACACATGCGTGCTCTCTATTCATGTGTGGGCTCCTTGTGCATGTCTGTGTGTAGGCTTATGTGTGCCTGCCTGGAAGGAGAGGTGATGGTGTCTGACATCTCCGAAGTTCTGTGTCTGCATGCATGACT
Organism: Ursus maritimus; assembly: GCF_017311325.1. Taxonomy (NCBI): domain Eukaryota; kingdom Metazoa; phylum Chordata; class Mammalia; order Carnivora; family Ursidae; genus Ursus; species Ursus maritimus. Next base: position 48,340,858 of record NW_024424119.1, on the reverse strand, counting down.
GTATCTAGGTGCAGGTGTAGTGTTCTGGGGGAGGGATTAAGATGTGGGTCTGGAGCCAGTTGGAATAGATTCAGATGCTGGCTCTACCTCCTATAGGCTCCTTTTGCAACTTTAGACAGATATTTTTTTTTTTTTTAAAGATTTTATTTATTTATTTGACAGAGATAGAGACAGCCAGCGAGAGAGGGAACACAAGCAGGGGGAGTGGGAGAGGAAGAAGCAGGCTCATAGCAGAGGAGCCTGATGTGGGGCTCGATCCCGTAACGCCGGGATCACGCCCTGAGCCGAAGGCAGGCGCTTAACCGCTGTGCCACCCAGGCGCCCCAAGACAGATATTTTTTAAGTGATTATTTGAATTCCAGTTAATTAATATATAGTGTAATATTAGTTTTAGGTATACGATATAGTGATTCAGCACTTCCATACAACACCCTGTGCTCATCACCACAAATGCTCCCCGTAATCCCCAACACCTGTTTCCCCCAATCCCCTCCCCCCATGGTAACCATCAGTTTGTTCTCTATAGTAGTTAAGTGTCTGTTTCTTGGTTTGCTTCTCTCTGTTTTCCTTTGCACATTTGTTTGGTTTTTTAAGTTCTACACATGAGTGAAATCATATGGTATTTGTTTCTCTGACTGACTTATTTCACTTAACATAATACTCTCTAGCTCCATCCATATTGTTGCAAATAGAAACATTTCATTCTTTTTGATGGCTGAGTAATATTCCATCATAGATATATATATGTGTGTGTGTGTGTGTGTGTGTGTGTGTGTGTGTGTGTGTGTATGTATGTATATATGTGTGTATACCACCTTTTCTTTATCCATTCATCAGTGGATGGACACTTGGGGTGTTTCCATATTTTGGCTATTGTTGATAATGCTGCTACAGACATCAGGGTGCATGTATCCCTTTGTATTCTTTGGGTAAATACCTAGTAGTGTAATTGCTAGATCATGGGGTAGTTCTATTTTTAAATTTTTGAGGAACCTCCATACTGTTTTTCAGAGTGACTGCACCAGTTTGCATTCCCACCAGCAGTACAACAGGGTTCGCCTTTCTCCACATTGTCACCAGCACCTGTTGTTTCTTATGTTGTTGATTATAGCCATTCTGACCAGTGTGAGGCGATATCTCATTGTACTTTCATTTGTTTTTCTCTGAAAATCAATGATGTTGAGCATCTGTTCATCTGTCTGTTGGCCATCTGTATATCATCTTTGGAAAAATGTCTGTTTATGTCTTCTGCCCATTTTCTTTTCTTTTTTTTATAGTATAATTTTATGTATGTATGTATGTTAGTCACCATACAGTACATCATTAGTTTTTGATGTAGTGTTCCATGATTCATTATTTGCGTCTATCACCCAGTGCTCATTACAACACGTGCCCTCCTTAATACCCATCCCCCCACCACCCTCCCCTCTGAAACCCTCGGTTTGTTTCCCAGAGTCCATAGTTTCTCATGGTTCATCTCCCCCTCTGATTTCCCCCCTTCAGTTTTCCGTTCCTTCCCCTAGTGTCCTCCATGCTATTCCTTATGTTCCACATATGAGTGAAACCATATGATAATTGTCTTAATCTGCTTGACTTATTTCACTTAGCATAATCCCCTCCAGTTCCATCCATGTCGATGCAAATGGTGGGTATTCATCCTTTCTGATGGCTGAGTAATACTCCATTGTATATATAAACCACATCTTCTTTATCCATTCATCTGTTGAAGGGCATCTCGGCTCCTTCCACAGTTTGGGTATTGTGAACATTGCTGCTATGAACACCGGGGTGTAGGTGCCCCTTCTTTTCACTACATTTGTATCTTTGGGGTAAATACCTAGTAGTGCAATTCCTGGGTCATAGGGTAGCTCTATTTTTAACATCTTGAGGAGCCTCCATACTGTTATCCAGAGTTTCTGTACCGACTTGCATTCCCACCAACAGTGTAAGAGGGTTCCCCTTTCTCCACATCCTCTACAACATTTGTTGTTTCTTGCCTTGTTAATTTTTGCCATTCTAACTGGTGTAAGGTGGTATCTCAATGTGGTTTTGATTTGAATTTCCCTGATTTCTGCCTGTTTTCTAATTGGATTATTCCTTTTCTGGGTTTTGTTGATTGTTTCCTGATATTCTTTAAACATTTTTTCCTTTAATGGACTTAATTTTTTAGAGCAGTTACAATGCCACAGCAAAATTAATTACATAGTACTGAGTGTTCCTGCATACTCGCAACCCTCATACATTCACAAACGCCCTAATTATCAACAGCCCCAGCAGAGTGCTACAGTTGTCATAATTGATGAACTCCACTGACACATCGTCATCGCTCAAATCCATAGTTTACAGTAGGATTCATTCTTGGTGGTGTACATTCTGTGGGTTTTGACAAGTGTATTGACAACATTATAGCATCGTAGAGAATAGTTTCTGTGGCCCTAACATCTTTGGTATTCCACCTATTCATTCCTCCCTTCCACCTGGCAATCACTGATCCTTTACTGTTTCCATCACTTTTCCTTTTCCAGAATGTCATATAATGGAATCATATAACATTGAGCCTTTCAGATTGACTTCTTTCATTAAGTAATATACATTTAAGGTCTTCTATGTGTTTTTCAGATTTGATAGCTCATTTCTTGTTTGTACTGAATAATACTTCATTGTCTGGATATACCACTGTTTATCCACTCAGCTACTGAAGATATATATTCAAAAATAGCTGGAGATGATTTTACTGTTACATGGGGGATGTGAAAATCTTATTCTGCCACCTGATGCAGTCTTCTGTGTTGTGTATGGTGCTTCAGTTCAGAAGCCTGGCCTCTATCCCAGGTTCCCAGCTTTACAGTGGCTCCAGAAGAGTCCTGTGTATGGGTACTGTCTTCCACTTTACAAGACTTGCCATAATAAAGAAGATGTGGTCCATATATACAATGGAACATTACTCAGCCATCAGAAAGAACGATTACCCAACATGGACGGGACTGGAGGAGATTATGCTAAGAGAAATAAGTCAAGCAGAGAAAGACAACTGTCAAATGGTTTCACTCATTTATGGAACATAAGGAATAGCAGGGAGATTGGTAGGAGAAGGAAGGGAAGAATGAAGGGGGGGTAAACAGAAGGGAGAATGAACCATGAGAGACTATGGACTCTGGGAAACAAACCGAGGGTTTCAGGGGGATTGGACTAGGCCGGTGATGGGTATTAAGGAGGGCACATATTGCATGGAGCACTGGGTGTTATACGCAAACAATGAATCATGGAACACTACATCAAAAACAAATGAGGTACTGTATGGTGACTAACATAATAAAAAATTTAAAAAAAAATCTGTACACACAACAACAACAGCAACAACAACAACAACAACAACAACAAGAACAACAAAAACCCAAGACTTGCCATAGTCACTGTTAGGTTGGGGTTGGAGTGGGAGCCCTTCTTATGGTTCCTTACCTGGTTTCTGACTCCTAGGCTGCCTCTGATTTAAGTAGCTCTCCCACCTCCCTAACAAGGGGCAGCTGTTTGTTGGGTTAGGGTGGAGCTTGGTGGTGGCCGGATTGGATTAGGGAAATCTAAAAATCACAAGGCCTTCTGGCAGGAATCTGAGAGCTGACCATGGTAAAAGCAGTGGGACTAGGTCCCCAGGTTCTTTATGCCTATGTGGACCTGGCTAGTTTCACCTTCATCTTTTGAAGTTCTCAGTTCCATTAAACCCTGATTATTTCCATTTTGTGCAGGAAAAGCAGGGTTACCTATGATGCAGAATAGTAGGACTCTGACTCAGATGAACTGAGTTTCTAGGTATGTCCCTAAGAATTTCTTTATGGTATGTGTCTGAAATTCTTGATACATCCAGAGACAATGACCTTTAGAACATATCTCCTGTCCAGGGAATGCAGGGGCTCTGGAGAAGCTTGGTGGTGTTTGTACTTAGCATTGAACACCAGGTTCATCCTAACTGGCTCGTTTGCTTGTTCCGTGTGTAAGTTCTGCGGACGGCTGGAGACTGGTTGGCTGGGAAGAGATTTTTTGCTGTGGGGGGGGAATAAATCCATAACCTCATCTCTTGAAACTTCTACTCTTGGAGGATTCGACTCCTCCTTTTCTGTCCTCTTTGCTAATACCTTCTCTGTCGGACTCTTCAATGTCAGAAATATTCAGCACTCTTCTCTAGGTCCTTCTCAGCATTCATGTTTCATACCCCTCCTAGTTTATGTTACTTACTCTGATCAACAGGCAAAATATGTTCAAGGAAGTAATTTTTCTTAGCTCAGTATCGTGCAAAATCTCCAACATTTTCATATATGTAATGAGCTTGCAGTAGAAGGACCCAATAAATTTCCTTCACAGTTTCCTCATCAAATGACATGCTTCTAGTATTATTCCACTATTGTATTCAACCAGCCTCACACGTTATCTATCTATACGGTAGGAGGAAGAGCTGTCAAGGGGTTTCCTGGTCTACTCCCAAGGGCCACGTAGAAGCACTTCACCTGACTTGGCAGATGTTCAGAAAGTCTGCTTAGACCTTTGCTCTGACTATATGTACTTTCATAAGGAATTTATTTCATTCTTACTGATGTTTATATAACAAATTTCCAAGTTCACCTTGGGCTCCTTTGTTTGGATAGCAAAACTTTGATTAACGTTTTTCGGTACTACCTGCCAACATCAGCTCACCCTTCTGAAGTGTGGCAGGATATCTTGTGGAAAGTGCTTCCTATTCTGACAGAAACAGTACTCTAGCTGTGACTGAGAAGGTTAGGACTAACCTGGGGGCCAGATTGGTAACTTACCCTAACGTGTTATCTCATGGTCACCTGTCATGTACTTTATGGAATACCTATAGAATTATACCTAAAAGATCTTGATTTCTTAGTGACTACGTGTTGTTGAGAAAAAGGAGTCTGGGACTGATGGCAGAGGGGACTCAGAAAAAAAATATGTTTAGGGCGCCTGGGTGGCTCGGTCGTTAAGCGTCTGCCTTCAGCTCAGGGCGTGATCCCAGGGTCCTGGGATCGAGCCTCACATCGGGCTCCTCCGCTGGGAGCCTGCTTCTTCCTCTCCTACTCCCCCTGCTTATGTTCCCTCTCTCGCTGGCTGTCTCTCTCTCTGTCAAATAAATAAATAAATAAAATCTTAAAAAAAAAAAAGAAAAAATATGTTTAGTTTCCTGGAACCAAATGACTTACTTATGTTTAGAAGTTACTGGAAGGTGTAATTAATGAATTTGTGTATTCCATATATGCCAGGCATTATTCGTTTTTAAAGTGGTTGATTATACATGATTCAAATGATGGCACAGACATATAGGAAGTAGAAAGAGTACAGGCTTTGTAGGCCAGCATCCCAAAAGCTGAGTGACTAGTGGGGATAGTGGTGCAAGCCAGGTATGCCCATACAATATGAAGGCAAGTGCAGCTTGAGTTTTTTTGTTTTTTTGGGTTTTTTTTTTGGGATTGCTGGTTGCTTTTCAATCACTGGACAAGTCACAGTAACAACAATGGCAGGAACCTTAATGTGGGGCCCCAGGTATCCCTTTGTTCCATTAGGCCACTATACACCTCTGGTTAGGGTGTTAAGGCCAAATGTCTGATATTCAAGTTGAACTCCTGCCATCAGCAAGCTTATGGTTAATAAAAGCTGGCGGTTATTCAAACTTGATGAAATAAATGAGGCAGGATTCCCAGACAGTATAGGATCTTATGTTATTTTTGTTATTGAAATTGATAATCAGGTGCAATTGATTAAGCAACAAATTCACACTTGTGTATTTGTGTGTTATTAGAGTTGTGTATAGTCTTAAATTTGTGCATCTGGTAATTGTGGTCTCCATTTGACAGATGCACTATTGAATTGTGCCTCCTGGTTCCCTTGTGTTTGAGAGGGGTTGTAAGTGGTCACAAGTGGTGTGAGTCACACCTAGACCAGAGTATTTAGATGGTAGTGCAAAATCTTCAGGTTTTCCTCAGCTTCTGATGGAGTGATGATTAAGGTTTACAGTGGTGTCTGCTCCATCAGCTTTGGTCCCTGAGTGTTTAAAGTGAGCAGCACCCTATGCTTTTCAGTGGTGAACATGCAGTGTCAATATGAAATAAATCTTTGGTTTCGGGTCCAACGATTTTGACATTGTTTGTTTCATCAGCACAACCTAGCTTATCCTGACTGACACACATTGCTTTTCTCCAGGATATAAAGGACATTTCAGCGAGGATCATGGCCGTGTGGACAAAGGCAGAAGCAAGGGGGAAGGGAAAGGAGTCAAGTGCTGAGAATTCACTGTGAGGACACCCTGGTGTTGGTGCGGGCACTACATCTGCTTTGTAGATTCTTCCATCTCCCCAGCCTTATTCTCTCTGTTCTCAAACCGAACAAGCCTCACAGGGCTTTTCCACTGTCCCTCAAACACATTTCAGTGTTTACTGTCTCCTCCTCTTTGTGTGGTTCCCACTATTTGGAATGTTTTGCCCATTTCCTGCTGTATTGAACTTTGATCTGTCCAAGTCAGTCCATCCTTCAGGACAATCTTAGGTCGTTATTCCAAGAAGTTTTTTCCCAATTCCCTACCGACTTTGTGTATCTTCTTATTCTCAAAACCAATAGGACTTTGTACTTTCTTGAGTTCTAGCCAAGGTCAAGCCCATGGGAGAGGTGTTTGGAGATAGCTTTATTTTACTTCGAGATGGCTGTATTTATATACATGGCAGGACCAGTTTCCCTGAAATGTGGATCCCTAGCAGCACTTGGCCTGGGATTGCACATGTAATTGGTCAAGGTCATTGATAGAAACCAAGTGTCCTAGCTTCTAGTCAGGGCTCTTATTGCTTTCCAGCACTACCTTCTCTGACCTGTTTGGGCACCATGTGAAAAATGGGCAGGAGGGGAAGATGATGTGATCATCTCTTAAGTCATCTCCCAGTTAAGGTGTTCCATCTATTTGCTCTTCCTATGAGTGAATTCTGTCCCTTAATTTCCTCAAACCCCTCTTCATATCTTTGTTCCTCAGGCTATAGATGAAGGGGTTCAGCATGGGTGTCACTACTGTGTACATGACTGTGGCTACCCGGTCCTTCACCACTGAGTACATGGACAGGGGCCTAAAATAGACATAGATGACACTCCCATAGAACAAGGCCACTACAGTGAGGTGGGAGCCACAGGTAGAGAAGGCCTTCCACTTGCCAGCTGCAGAGGGAATTCTGAGCACAGCGATGATGATTCGCAGGTAGGAGAAGAGGATGCACAGGAAGGGGGTCGCGATGACAGCCAGGGTCTCGGTCATGACCACAATCTGGCTGGAGGATGTGTCAGAGCAGGATAGCTTTAGCACAGGCTGGGTATCACAAAAGAAGTGCTTAATGACATGGGAGGCACAGAAGGACAGGCGGGACATGAGTAGCACCCGGAGCAGGGAGTGCAGGTGGGAGATGGTGCAAGAACCCAGGAGCATGAGGAGGCAACGCCGTGGGTTCATGACCATATCATAGTGGAAGGGGTTGCAGATGGCCACCAGCCGGTCTATGGCCATCGAGGCCAGAAGGTAACTGTCAGTATTTGCAAAGGCTATGAAGAAGTACATCTGGACCAGGCATCCCACGAAGGAGATAGCCTTGGTCTCTGATAGTAAATTTGCCAGCATCTTGGGCACAATGACTGTTGTGAAGCAGATATCCGTGAAGGACAGGTTGCTGAGGAAAAAGTACATCGGGGTGTGGAGTCGGGAGTCAGAGTGGATAACCAGAATGATGAGTAAATTGCCCATCACAGTGACCAGGTACATGATGAGGAAGATGGCAAAGAGTGGTTTCTGTAGCTGAGGGCTGGAAGAGATGCCCAGGAGGATAAAGCCCGAGTCACTGCTGTAGTTCTTTGTCTCCATGTCTGTGCCTTCGTGGACAGGGTGTGGAGAAGCAGTTGGAGAGATGTGAAGGGCAATTTCATCAAGTCACCTTCTTCCCTAATCTCCAGGTTATAAAAATGCCCATTGACATTTTTTTTCTGATTTTAAAGAGTATTTACTTCAAGACATTCTAGAACAAGAGGGAGTAAAATCCAGTAAGAGAAAAATAAGAAAATTTCAAGTTGCTTTTTACATGAGAAACTAATGTTTTCCCTTGTGTCGTTAGGTAATTCTTCCTTGAAAAAATTCTGTTAGCCTAATTTGTCTGAGTTTTCTCAATTTTCTTTCTAAATATTCTTTTTTTTTGATGTGTCAAAGTTTATTAAACACTTCTGTTCGCATATTAAATAACCATGCTAAGAAAAATATTCTGGTGGCAGTAGTAGGGATAACACTGGCAATGGAGTAAAAAAGTATATCATTGTTTTCTCCAGGTGTAAAATAAAAGACATTTTCTTTAATTGCAACTTCAGTCTAACTAGGAAGTGAAAATAGCATTTTTCTCCAGCCTCATTGAGGTATATTTGACCACATTTTATATATTTAAGGTGTACAACAAGATGAGCTGATATATGCATACATGGCAAAAGACATTTTAAGGACAGGAAAAAAAAAAAGAAATTTAGCACAAAATGCATATAAATTTGAGAATATGGTGCTTTAAAAACAGACATCTGCTTAAAAATTTCAGTAAGGAGCACTGGGTGTTATATGCAAACAATGAATCATGGAACACTACATCAAAATCTAATGATGTACTGTATGGTGACTAACATAACATGGTAAAAAAAATTTCAGTAAGGGTCATATTCTATTTAGGTTGTTTCTTGAGCAACTCTTTAGATTTTTTTTTTCTTCTTCTCCAGGGGATAGCTTTACATACATGACTTATTTTGACTAAGAAAGTATGAAGCCCTCATTCTAAACATTTAAATATTACCAGAATAGAAAACTTTGAATGTAAGCATCCCGTTCCACCAATTAGGGGAAAGACAACACAAGGATGGCCTCTGTTACCACTTTTAAGCTATAGTGCTCAGATGGTAGTGTACGCCTGTGAAAAAGCAAAATTAATGAAATAGGCATAATATTTAACTTGTCATTATTCTTAGCTGACTTGTTTGGCTATCTAGCAAAATCCAAGGTACTCATCTGAGAACTTTTAAACCTATGAAGATTTATCAAAGTGGCCAGATATAAGATATCATACAAATATTCATATTTATCTTGTAGTAGAAAAATATAATGGAGTAAAAGGTTTCAATTGGAAATGGCAAGAAAGTCTAACCATCCAGCCACTGTAGTGTCTGCCTTGACCCAGACCCTCTGTCCCTACATCGACTAGTAGTGCAGCCCCACAGCCTCACACTGGTGTAGGACGTGAGAGCCTGTGCTCCAGTAGGAAATCCAGCCTCGTTGGAGACATTCAAGCGAAGGTTGGAGAACTAATTTTCCAGAACAACAAGGAAAGTCATGCATCAGGAAAGGTATAAACATACCAAAAGCATATGGCAGCACAAATACCAGAATCTGATCAGACCAAACAGCTTAAGGAATTTCTTGGAACCTACAATAAACTTACAGAAAGCTGCTATTTGGACTGTGTCAAAGACTTCACAACAACAGAAGTAGAACCTGAGGAGCTGTTCAGAACATCACTGACAGAAATATTTGACAATGAGACAAAGTATATCCATGAGATTTCAGGAATATCATATTTAGCTGAATGAGGCCCTGGCAACCAAAGCAGAACCCCTTGGCCAATCAGGATAGAGAAGTCCTGATGGATGGACTTTTGACAAAAGAATGCCAGCAGTTGTTGTGATGGAAAAGAGGATTCATCTGCTGGATTCTTCCTCCCACCCCCTCTGTCCCTCCCCGCTCGTGCATTCTCTCTCTCTCTCAAATAAATAAAAATCTTAAAAAAAAAAACAAAACCATTGTTTCTTCCACAAAAAAAAGAAAGTCTAAAAAATATTTGGTAATAAATCTGATAGAAAAAAGTAAAAAGAAATGAGAAAGATCTCTCTTCAGAAAGTGTAACAGAACACAAAAGGATGTCTGAATAAATGGAGATACTATACTTCTAAAAAGGGAAGAGTCAATTTAAAAGTGCCAATTCTGAGATTGCACATATAAGTACATTATACAATAGCTGTCTTTATCTGTTTAGCATCATGCCCACAAGTTCCATCCAAGTTGTAATTGGCAGGATTTCCTTCTTTTTATTGGGAGTCTAAAAGAGACAAATTCATAGAAACAGAGTACAATTGTGGTTACAGGAGGCTAGGATGGGAGAAATGGGTACATGTTGAACAGAAGGTACAAATTTCCATTTGTAAGGTCAATAAGTTCTGGAGACCTAATGTAAAGTATGGTGACAAAAGTTAGCAATTTTGTATTATGTACTTGATATTTGCTAAGAGAGTAGGTATTATTTGTTTTAATTGAGATATAATTGACGTATGACATTGTGTAAACTTAAGTTGTAAAATGTGTTCATTTGATGCATTTAAATTGCATTGTGACCATCAACATAGCATTAGCCAACACCTCTGTCACACCACATAATTATCATTTCTTTTTTGTGATGGGAACAGTTAAGATCTACCACTCTTAGAAACTGAGAGGTTTATATATAATTCAGTATTGTTGTCTGTAATCACTATGCTGCATGTTAAATCTCCAGGATTTATTCATCTACTGGTTTCGAGATTGTATGCTTAAACATCTCCTGGATTCCCCCACTCTCCCAGCCCCTCCTGACCAACATTCAGTTTGAGAGAGTAGTTCTTAAATGTTCTTATAAAAGAACCAGAAATGGAATTATGTGGGGTGAAGGAGATATTAACTAACCATACTGTGGGAATCATTGCACAACATATATCAAATCATGTTGTAGACCTTTAACAAACACAATGTTATATATGTCAATTATATCTCAATAAAGCTGTAAGAAAATTCTTCTAGAATTAATAAAATTTAGTGCACCTGTGATAACACCCCAAGAGCATTTCTTTACCCAAGGGCATTTTTTAAAAAAAAGATTTTATTTATTTGAGAGCGAGGGAGAGAGGCAGAGATAGCGACAGAGATAGCAAGAGCATGAGCGGGAGGAGAGAGAGAAGCAGGCTCCCTGCTCAGCAGGGACACCTGGGCACACTCAGACACTGGGCTCCATCCCAGGACTCTGGGATCATGACCTGAGCCAAAGGCAGACACTTAACTGACTGAGCCCCCCAGGTGCCCTCCCAAGGGCATTTTTAATAGGACTTGAGAATGTCATTCTAAAATTCATCTAGAGGAGTAAATAGCCTGGGAAAGACAATTTTGAAAAAAATTAGAATAATGACAGGGTTTTTCTTTTCTTTGAGAGTGAGTGGGGGAGGGGCAGAGGGAGAGGGAGAAAGAAAATCTTAAGCAGGCTCCATACCCAGCACTGAGTGTGACATAGGGCTCCATCTCACAACCCTGAGATCATGACCTGAGCGGAAATCAAGAGTTGGATGCTCAGCTGACTGAGCCACCAGGTGCCCCAACAGAGAGTTTTTCTAACTAAAAATCAAAGTATATAATAATGAAAAAAAAAAAAGATAATCATACACAGAGAGAAAAACCAATCAATGAACCAACTTAAAGAATTCTGTATGCCTATATTTACACATGCATATATAATCTTAATCAATAGACATGCTAAACCTTTGTAAAAAATAAGGCTAGATTTTTTTTCCTAACCACATAGAAACAAAACCCATATGCACAAACTAGAATTAAAAAATCCAAATCTTAAAGTATTAGCCAAAAATAAAGGGCATATTTATGTGGTCTCAAGATGTGGATGCCATTCCAGTTGAGAAAAAAATGTAGAGGCAAGAATGACAAAACACTATGCTCAAAAATGTGAAAATGACACCAAAAGAAATCATAAGTAAAACTTAAATATTAACTATTGACTTAAAGAAAATATCTACAACACATTTACCAAAGAAAACATACCAACCTAGTTGGTAATCAGAAAATGTAAATTAGACTGAAACACAATTTTCACTCATTGGATTGTCAATAAAATTTTTTAAGCAATATTCGAAAGGAAAAAAACCCCTCACATACACTGGTAATGAGAGGATAATCAGTATAGGATTTTGGCAGTCTCTGTCAGAATCGAAAATCTACATTTCTTTGTCCAGTAAAAATCTATCCTTTAAAAATATTCATATATGTGTAGCATAAAGATACATACACACATTTTTGTAACATTACTCATAATACCAGATTAAGAGAAAAGAAAAACAAAAAAACCAACAGAGGAAACAACCTAAACATCCGTAAATTATGAAAACAATTAATAGTGCATTCTCATTACTCAATAGCACCCATCCTCTAAAGAAATAAGATGGCTAATGATAGTCAACATTTATTAGTACTCAGTATATTCCACCCTGAGGTAAGTGCTTTTCATGTATCTTATGATTTTATTTTCCCCTAATCCTAGACAGGCACCATTATTATCCTTCTTTTTCTTTTTTATTAGATTCAGAGGTAGAATTTAGTGATTCATCAGTTGCATATAACACCTAGCGCTCATTACATCAAGTGTCCTCCTTAATGCCCATCACCCAATTACCCCATCCCCCTACCCACCTCCCCTCCAGCAACCCTCCGTTTGTTTCCTAGAATTCAGCATCTCTTATGGTTTGCTTCCCTCTCAATTTTTATCTTATTTTATTTTTCCTTCCCTTCCCCTATGTTCAGCTGTTTTGTTTCTTAAATTCCACATATGAGTGAAATCTTATGGTATTTGTCTTTCTCTCACTGTCTTATTTTGCTTAGCACAATACCCTTATTTTCAGTAAAAGAATATAATTTAGTGAAGTAACTCACCAGATTCCCCAGTTAGTAAGTGGTAGAACTGGGATTTTAGTTCAGGCAGTCTGATGGCAGAGCAGAAGCTATTCATTGCTAAGCTATATAATCAAGGTAATACTACTGTCCTTGACATTTTGTTAAGTGACAAAAGCAAGTTGCAGAGCAATGCATATAGAATAATTCCATTTTCTGCAAAGAAATATATCTCCTTTATATTTGTGTTTGTTGTGGTGTGTGTGTGTGTGTTTAAGTGTGTGCGGTTGCCTTCTGAAGCACGATTATAGGGATGGAGTGAGGAATTCCTTCCATATTTAACTTTGTATAGAGATATGTCTGCTTAGGGATGGCACAGGGCTCTTTCCAGGCGTGGTTCTACTCTTTTCAGCAGTGTTCAGTGTTCACTCCTATATCAGGTTAGAATTTTACCCAGCCATTTCCAGCTGTTAAATTCTAGATTTCAAGGCAAGTGGACATTGGAAATATGCCCCCTGGAATTCCTTTTTTGTAAATAATTGTCTTCTGTCAGTCGCAACATACCTTTGGTGTCCATCTGACGAACCAAAAGTACTTAGAGTGGAATTTTTGCTGAAACCCAGTCTCTTGTATCCCTTTGCTGAGCCGAGTGCCTCACCCAGATGTCTCCTACCCGAGATACCCACTTCATTGCAGCCCCTTCCCATGGATTTTCTCAGTCATGGTAACATAATAGCTAGCAGTGACACAGTGCTTATGTGTACCAGTCACTGCTCTAGGAATTCTACATACATTAAGTCAATTAGTTTTCACAACACCACATTTTACAGATAATGAAAGTGAGGTACAAGAACTGAAGTGACTTGCCTAAGTCCACACAGCTAGAAGGTGGTGGAGGCCAGCTTCAGAATGTGTGCTCTTATCCCCTGCATTATCCTAGCTTTCTCGTTCACTTGTCTCTTGTCTTTGAGATGGAGGAGAGAAGATGGGATCAGGAAAAGGGAGGAAGATCATATGAAGATGTCGATCCCTGTCTCTGCTCCCAAAGACCCCTCAGCCTGCCTACCTGTGGGCCTGACAGAGGAGATTCAGGGTCCTGACCAGGCTAGGGGGCCTGCCAGGGAGTTAAGATCAGGCTCTGAGTCTGTGAGGGAGCAGGCCAGGGCAAGTGCAGACCTACTTTCAGAAATGTGCTCTCTTCTCCCTATGTACAGTGGGTGTTGGTGGTGGAAAGGGAGACCCAGGGGTCTGTCCTCTGTGAATGCCAGAGCCCTGGAGGCATTGGCCCTGTGGTCTTCCCAGGAAAGAAGAACATTACTGATGTCCTTACTGAGCTCTGTGCTCTGAGCCTTGGGGAACCTGGGCTCTAGAGGTGTCGCCTCATGTCCCCGGGAAGGGAATTAGGGCCGTGCAGCAACAGGGATGGAGGTGTTTCATGCACACATATGTGAAGCATGTGCATGAACATGTGTGTTCTCTGTTCATGTGTGCTCTCTATTCATGCATGGGCTCCTCGTGTGTGTCTGTGTGTAGGCTTATGTGTGCCTGCCTGGAAGGAGAGGCGATGGCATCTGACATCTCCGAAGTTCTGTGTCTGCATGCATGACTGTATCTAGGTGCAGGTGTAGTGTTCTGGGGGAGGGATTAAGATGTGGGTCTGGAGCCAGTTGGAATAGATTCAGATGCTGGCTCTGCCTTTTATAGGCTGTGTAGCTTTTGCAGTACTAAACTTTTTGAGCCTCGTGTGTGTGTGTGGGGGGGTTTGTTTGCCTTTCTTAAACATTTTATTGCTTCAGTTTCTTCAAGCAGATATTCCAGTTTCACTAATTACTAAGTGGAGGAATTTGGGCAAGTTGTTTAGCTTTACTAAACCACATTGTCCTCATCTATAAATGCATAGCAATCACAACTTAGATATTTTCTTTTTTTTTCTATTTTTTCCCTGTAATAGTCTTAATTTTTTTAGAGCAGTTATAAGTTCACAGCAAAATTGATCACATGGTTACAGAGAGTTCCCACATAGCCACAGCCCCCACACATGCACCAAACCCCCCGATTATCAACATCCCCACCAGAGTGCTACAGTTGTCATAATTGATGAACGCCTCTGACACATCATCGTCACTCAAATCCATAGTTTACATTAGGGTTCACTCTTGGTGTTGTACATTTTGACACATGTCTCTTGACACCATTATGGTATCATAGAGAATAGTTTCACTGGCCTTAAACTGCTTGGTGCTCCACCCATTCATCCCTCTCTCCCACCTATGCCCTGGCATCCACTGATCTTTTACTCTCTCCATAGTTTTTCCTTTTCTGGAATGCCAACTATTGGAATCCTATAGCATGTAGCTTTTGCAGATTGGCTTCTCTCATTTAGTAATATGCATTTAAGTTTTCTCCCTGTGTTTTCCAATCTTCCTGGCGCATTTCTTTTTTTGTACTGAATGATATTTCATTGTCTGGACATACCACTGTGTATTTATTCATTCACCTACTGAAGGAAGGACAGTAGCAACATCCTTGGTGCTTCCAAGTTTGGCAGTTGTGAACAGAGGTACTATAAACATCCACGTGCAGGGTTTTGTGTGGAGGTAAGTGTTCAGCTCCTTTCGGTTAGCACCAAAGCGCGTGACTGCTGGATCATATAGTAAGAGTATGTTTAGTTCTGTAAGAAACTGCCAGACTGTCTGTACTTTCTGAACTTCCACCAGTAGTGACTGAGAATTCTTGTTACTCCGCATTTTTGTCAGCATTTGGTATTGTCAGTGTTTTGAATTTTGGCCATTCTGATGGATGTGTTGTGGTATCATACTGTGGTTTTATTTTGTATTTCCCTGATGACATATTTCCTTTGCTTATTTTCTGTGTATTTTCTTTGGTGAGGTACCTTTAAAATCTTTGTCATATTTTATTGGGGTAATTTATTTTCTTATTGTAAAGTTTTTGAAAGGGAATCTTTTGATACATATCTCAGCCTCAGAGAGCACAGAGCAGGGTGGAGAGGGGCGTAAAGGGACAGATGGAAGCTTTCCATCACAACCCCATCAGACGACCAGAATGATCTATATTAAATTATAAACAACTTGGTAATTATTTGGTTACTTCTCTGGTCTACATCCTTCAAAGGGTCCCCTTGCTGACATCCTGTGTTTTCTAAGTGGTTTGTCATGATATGTAAATATACAGAATTAACATGGAGTAATGTCAATTTTACTCATTTTTTAAGAGGGAGAAGAACAGCATTGTTCTATATTTATGGCATAGAATGAGAGCTTTGCATGAATCGTAGTGATAGAACATATATAACCTGAACGTTTACAAGTTCTTCATCCTTCAGGAGAGTTGCTTTTCCCTTGAAAACTCACCTCTCACAGGGTGACATATGGAAGTGTTGAATTACTCTATTGTACACCTGAAACTAATATAACACTGTATGTTAACTAACTGGAATCAAAATAAAAACTTAAAAAAAAAAAAGAAGAAAAGTCAGCTGTCCTGGACCATGCCCCCATGCTCAATACAGAATACCCTTGCTTGTCCCGTGAGCTTATCTCTGCTGTTGCTGTTCACTCTGATTTGTTTCACTGCAAAGTTTGACTAGATCCTCTCTCATTTTTCAAAACACACAATGCTCAAGGCTTTGTCTACCAAGACTTGAAGGTAACACAAAGAGATAGCAATGGAGAAAACTATAAAAGTAGACGGCTGATCTTACTGTCCCTAGATGCCATTGGCTCTGCACTCTTTTTTGAGGGGCTTCCCTTCTGATCCTTTCTTTCCTTATCCTGGCAGCATAATCTTATGGCAAATTTATCTTTCCCAGAGGAAAGACCCTTTTTCCATGTTCTCATTTTCTCGAGTTTAAGTCCCTAACAACATACTTCTGGACACAGCAGAGGACTGTAGGGCTGCCAGACTTACCAACTCTATGGGGAACTAATATCAATAATCTCCACAGAGATGATACCGTCCAATGAAGACAGTCATTTACCTTTGTAACAGAATGCATGCTATCTCAGTCTGAAGCTCTGCAATGATAATATCCTGGCTCAGGGCCTCCTCTAGAACAGTGAAGAAGTATTCTGTTTACAATTTTGTGATATAAAAAAAATCTCACTAGGAATGATTTCTCCCCGAAGAAAACTGATAGCAAAGACCCGTAAGTAGTAGGTAGTAGAGGGTGACCAACTGGTCACATAATCCATATTCCTGGATGGGAAGATAATATAGTAAAAATGTCAGTTTCCCCAAATTAATACATATATTCAATAGACTCACAAAATTCTAAAAGGGTCTTTATGGAATATGTCAGATCTACTCTAAAACTTGTTATGAGACTTTTGGGTTTTCCACATAAAGTATTATGTCATCTGCGAAGAGAGAGCGTTTGACTTCTTCTTTGCCAATTTGAATACCTTTTATTTCTTTTTGTTGTCTGATTGCTGTTGCAAGGACTTCTAGTATTATGTTGAACAACAGTGGCGAGAATGGGCATCCTTGTCATGTTCCTGATCTTAAGGGAAAGGTTCTCAGCTTTTCCCCATTGAGAATGATATTCGCTGTGGGCTTTTCATAGATGGTTTTTATGAAATTGAGGAATGTTCCCTCTATCCCTACACTGTGAAGGGTTTTAATCAGGAAAGGATGCTATATTTTGTCAGATGCTTTTTCTGCATCAGTTGAGAGGATCATATGGTTCTTGTCTCTTCTCTTATTAATGTGTTCTGTCACATTGATTGATTTGAGAATTTTGAACCACACTTGCATCCCAGGGATAAATCCCACCTGGTCATGATGAATAATCCTTTTACTGTACTGTTGGATCCTTTTAGCTAGGATCTTGTTGAGAATTTTGGCATCCATATTCATCAGGGATATCGGTCTGTTATTCTCTTTTACGATGGGGTCTTTGCCTGGTTTTGGGATCAAGGTAATGCTGGCCTCATAGAATGAGTTTGGAAGTTTTCCTTCTGTTTCTATTTTTTGAAACAGCTTCAGGAGAATAGGTATTATTTCTTTTCTGAATGTTTGGTACAATCCCTGGGGAATCCATCAGGCCCTGGACTCATGTTTTTTGGGAGGTTTTTGATCACTGCTTCAATTTCGTTACTGGTTATTGGTCTATTCAGATTGTCAATTTCTTCCTGTTTCAGTCTTGGTAGTTTATAGGTTTCCAGAAAGGCATCCATTTCTTCCAGATTGCTTAACTTATTGGCATTTGGTTGCTGATAATAATTTCTAATAATTATTTCTATTTCCTTGGTGTTAGTTGTGATCTCTCCCCTTTCATTCATAATTTTGTTAATTTGGGCCCTTTCTTTTTTCTTTTGGGTAAGTCTAGCCAGTGGTTTATTGATCTTATTAATTCTTTCAAAGAACCAGCTTCTAGTTTCATTGATCTGCTCTACTGTGCTCCTGGTTTCTAATTCATTGATCTCTGCTTTAATCTTAATTATTTCTCTTCTCCTGCATGGCTTAGGGTTTATTTTTTGTTCTTTCTCCAGTTCTTTAAGATGTAAAGTTCGTTTGTGTATTCAGGATTTTTTTTGGAGTGAGGCTTGGATGGCTATATATTTTCCCCTTAGGACTGCCTTTGCAGTATCGCATAGGTTTTGGACTGATGTGTTCTCCTTCTCATTGGTTTCCATGAATTGTTTAAGTACTACTGGGTATTTACCCCCAAGATGCAGATGTAATGAAAAGAAGGGCCACATGCACACCAGTGTTCATAGCAGCAATGTGCATGATAGCCAAACTGTGGAAGGAGCCAAAATGCCCTCCAACAGATGGAAGGATAAAGAAGTTGTGGTCCATATATTCAATGGAATATTACTCAGCCATCAGAAACGATGATTACACAACATTTGCAGCAACATGGATGGAACTAGAGGGGATTATGTTAAATGAAATAAGTCAAGCAGAGAAAGACAATTATCATATGGTTTCACTTATATGCAGAACATAAGAAATAGCATGGAGGACGTTAGGAGAAGGAAGGGAAAAATGAAGGGGGGGAATCAGAAGGGAAGATGAACCATGAGAGACTGTGGACTCTGGGAAACAATCTGAGGGTTTCAGAGGGGAGGGTGGTTGGGGGATTGGTTAGCCCAGTAATGGGTATTAAGGAGGGCACGTATTGCATGGAGCACTGGGTGTTATATGGAAACAATGAATCATGGAATACTACATCAAACACTAATGATGAACTATATGGTGACTAACATAACATAACATAATAAAATAAAATAGAAAAAAAAAGGAGCATTTAAAAAAATTTTTTAAAGTTTTTTTATTATGTTCAGTTAGCCACCATATAGTACATTATTAGTTTTTGATGTAGCGTTCAATGATTCATTAGTTGCATATAACAGTGCTCATCAACTAATATTACACTAACATTAAATACCTCGAATTTAAATTAAAACTTTTTTTAATCTGATGCCTTTCAACAGATAAAAAAAGTTTTAATTTAAATTCACCTTAGTTAATGTTAGTGTAATATTAGTTGCAGGTATAGAATATGGTGATTCAATATTTCAATATAATACCCGGTGCTCATCACAAGTGCTCTTAATCTTTATATTTGCATATGTCAAGATATCTTTCTCTAATAGGTTTGTGGGTAAAGCTCAGGAGGGATTTTCAGTTTGTACATTATAAGTTCTGTTTAAATTTCACAAGTAGACTGTATTCATGTATTATCTGTATCCTCAGAAAATAAAAAAAAATTGACAAGGCAAAAAACAACAAATGTTGGAGAGGATGTGGAGAAAGGGGAACTCTCTTACACTGTTGATGGGAATGCAAGTTGGTACAGCCACTTTGGGAAACAGTGTGGAGGTCCCTCAAAAAGTTAAAAATTGAGCTACCCTAGGACCCAGCAAATGCAGTACTGGGTATTTACCCCAAAAATACAGATGTAGTGAAGAGCAGGGCCATATGCACTCCAATGTTCATAGCAGCATTGTCCACAATAGCTAAATTATGGAAGGAGCTGAGATGCCCTTCAACAGACGAATGGATTAAGAAGATGTGGTCCATATATACAATGGAATATTGCTCAGCCATCAGAAAGAACGATTATACAACATTTGCAGCAACATGGACAGGACTGGAGGAGATTATGCTAAATGAAATCAGTCAAGCAGAGAAAGACAATTATCATATGGTTTCACTCATTTATGGAACCTAAGGAATAGCAGGGAGATCGGTGGAAGAAGGAAGGGAAGAATGAAGGGGGGTAAACAGAAGGGGGAATGAACTACGAGAGACTATGGACTCTGGGAAACAAACTGACGGCTTCAGAGGGGAGGGGGGTGGGGGATTGGGCTAGGCCGGTGATTGGTATTAAGGAGGTCACGAATTGCATGGAGCACTGGGTGTTATACACAAACAATGAATCGTGGAACACTACATCAGAAATTAATGATGTACTTTATGGTGACTAATATAACATAATAAAAAATTTTAAAAAAAGGAAAATTTAAAAAAAGGAACGAAATGTGGAAGGTGAGAAAAATAGAATTAAACTATTTTTAACACAGTGCCTCTTCGTATACTCTCTTAGCATCAAATATTGACATATAAAAACCTTAAATAAATACTCCAGGATATATAAAAACATAGCTAGGAGACAGAGGAAGAAGGTCATTTATTTGCTAAGCCGTGAAATCCTAACAGTGGCAGTACCAAATTTCACGAGCCAGCTGGGGTCCCCTAAAGAGATCAGTGGTTCACAACCTTGACTGTTCTTTGGAATCACCTGAGCTTTAAAACCACTGATACCTGGGTTACATCGTAGAGATTTTGATTTAATTGGTCTGGGATGCGGTCCTGGACATCAGGATTTTTTGAAAGCTCCCCAGGTGATGCTACATGTGCAGAGGAGGCTGAGAACCACTGCTTTAGATAAGGTAGACACTATTGCAAAGGTCTTTAATTAGGAGACCAAAAGGAATGGGGGAGTTGATTTTTATGCCTCAAGGATAGTGTTCTTCTTCTTCTTCTTTTTTTTTTGGTTCCTTCTTTTTTTTTTTAATAATATTTTTTTATTATATTATGTTAGTCACCATACAGTACATCCCTAGTTTTTGATGTAAAGTTCCATGATTGATTACTTGCGTATAACACCCAGTGCACCATGCAATACGTGCCCTCCTTAATACCCATCACCAGCCTATCCCATTCCCCCACCCCCCTTCCCTCTGAAGCCCTCAGTTTCCCCCCCCTCCCCTCTGAAACCCTCAGTGTCCCAGAGTCCATAGTCTCTCATGGTTCATTCCCCCTTCTGTTTACCCCCCCTTTCTTCTTCCCTTTCTTCTCCTACTGATCTTCCTACTTCTTATTGTTCCATAAATGAGTGAAACCATATAATTGTCTTTCTCTGCTTGACTTATTTCGCTTATGTTCTTCAAAGCATATAAGGGAAAAAGTTCTGGCTAGAACTGGCTTAAACATTGTTTCCCCCTAAAACTGGTTACTCAGTAGCTCCCTCTAATGTTGCCCTTGCATGAATGGGCTCATATGGGAGGAGGCAAAGCCTTAAAGTTATGGCATCCTCAATTACCTTTCTAGAATCAGAGCAGAATGTAGCCCCTTGATAGGAACCCAGGGGAAAGCAGGAGAACTCTTTAATGACATTGTGCCTGAAAAGTTTCTGAATAACTATCATGGTAGAAGCTCCCTCAGAGGGATGAGGTACAATCTCAGCTTTCTTAATGAGACTCTGGGGAGATCTTGCTGGTGAACCTCTAGGATCCCTTACTTTGATGCTAATTAACCACTGAGGGTAGCTTCTTACAGCCCAATTAAATCGAGTTCTGAGGTAAAAGTTAGTCTTCTTGTGAATGGTTGCTTGGGAATTAATCCTGGAGCCTCTCAGCACATCAAGTCATTCTCAATGTAACCATGGCCACAGCTGATCACAACACTATCCCTAGTCAAAGAAACAGACTACCCAGGCACACCCATTTCATTGTGTAGTCAGAGAAACTGCTGTACATTGAGAATAAAAGTGTTGGTGTCCTGGTCAGAACATTAGTCATCTGGCTCATAACTCTTCTGGAATAGGAGTCCAGAAAGGATTCTGGGGAAAGTTATGGCTGTTCTTGAGGATATCCTCACACAAGTTAAGGTGGGGTCACAGATTGCTCCCATTTCTCCCCATGCTGTTTGGGTAGACACTTGGGATGCAGAGTTAGTCAGTTCTGAATTTGAGTTCTGTTTATCACTTAGCTGCTGGTGACTTTGGGCAAGTCACTTCACCTCCTTGAACTTCAGTTTCCTCTTCTTTAAAATGAGGTCATTAATTCCCATCAGTCAGAATTATAGGTGATTGATTTATGCTAGTTATCTTCACATTACCATGAAAACTTGGTGTATATTGGCTGGCATTTTTAAGTTTATTAAAACTGTACCCCAAAATGTCAATGTTAGCTCCCGAGATGATGGAAATTATGAAGGCATTATGGCCAGGGAACTCAAGAAAATTTGGATTCCCCTCTAAGACTCAGCTGCCTCTTTCTGTGAGGTTATTAATGAAAATGGTGCCCAAGGAAAAATGGCAAAATGGAAGTAGGAGATTTGGTGGTTGGTGCTTGTGCTAGTTGCTTTCCAAAAGCCCTGAAGGGTGGGGGCTGGATTGCCAGTGCTAGAACATTCTTTAGAATGTAGGGATTAGAACCTTCATCCTTGGCTTTGGAGCTTATCTGCTATTCTGGCATAAAAGATTAATGTCCCAGTGGAAGTCCTGTTTCTAGGTGCACTTTGGCCAGCCCAGCATGGAGGTATTCCCATAGGCACCCTCAGCCTCACAGTCCCCAGCCTCATCTCATCTAATGACTTGTCCTTCTTTTAAAACTCATCAAGAATGTACTGGGGAAAATTTTGGGCCCCTGAAACACCCACAGTTTTTCTTTTGAGCAAAATGATCTTGTTTGAAATCTCCTGTAGAGAGAGGAACCCTAAGCAGATACTCATACAAAGCAGTTATATTTCCTTTGTATGACATAAAGTTGCCAGTACAGTAGTTACACTGTATGAAGAATGATTTGCTATTTCTTTAACTTCTTTTTGAGTCTTGGTTGTAATTGGTTCCTTCTTTTTTTTGTGGACCTAGCGATGCATCTAAGGTCCTTTTCTTTCTTTGTTTTTCTTGTAAATTAAGGTGGTGCACTAATTATTTTTTTCTTTTTTGAGAGTTTTTATTGAAATTCCAGTTAGTTAACATACAGTGTAGTATTAGTTTCAGGTATACAATACAGTGATTCAGCACTTCCATACAACACCCGGTGCTCATCAAAAGTTCGCTCTTTAATCCCCATCACCTATTGAAACCATGACCCCACCCACCTCTCCTCTGGTAACCATCAGTTTGTTCTCTGTAGTTGAGAGTTGGCTTCTAGTTATTAATGTTAGAAACAAATGGAAAAGCAATTTAGTTAAATTCAAGTCAGGTCAAGTAAAATCTTACTAGGGAGAATACGGTCTATTCAGCTGTGACCTCACCTGTGTTAGAAGAAGGCAGGATAAGAAGCTGTCACAGGGGGACACCTGGGTGACTCAGTTGTTATGCGTCTGCCTTCGGCTCAGGGCGTGATCCCTGCGTTCTGGGATCGAGCCCTGCATCAGGCTCCTCCGCTGGGAGCCTGCTTCTTCCTCTCCCACTCTGCCTGCTTCTGTTCCCTCTCTCGCTGGCTATCTCTCTCTCTGTCAAATAAATAAATAAAATCTTTAAAAAAAAAAAAAGGAGCTGTCACAGGTTCTTCTCTTTCAGAGCTTAACAGGAAGGTAAGACCCTCTCAGATTTCCCACATAACTCATGAGACCAATGGCAGGGACATCTTCTAAGATCCTGTGGTCACAGTAATTCTTTACCTACTTGAGACATCAGTTTAATTAGTGTTCCCTTGTCTTTTTGTTGTAATGTTGACTTTTTCACCCTCATCTCTTACTAGTTGAGTTCTTGGTCTTAATTTCTAGTTGAGCGAGAGGTTATGTTAAGTTCCCAGTTTCATGGGGCGCCTGGGTGGCACAGCGGTTAAGTGTCTGCCTTCGGCTCAGGGCGTGATCCCGGCGTTATGGGATCGAGCCCCACATCAGGCTCTTCCGCTAAAAGCCTGCTTCTTCCTCTCCCACTCCCCCTGCTTGTGTTCCCTCTCTCGCTAGCTGTCTCTATCTCTGTCGAATAAATAAATAAAATCTTAAAAAAAAAAAGTTCCCAGTTTTATATTCCTGGAGATAATCCACGAATCTGAGACCTTCAGGTTTTGAAAACAGATTTCATTGCCAAAATGGAAGATTTATGGCAAGCAGATATTGTGAATTAAAAATTTGGGGATTACTACAGAAAAGCTAGCTTACCTAGACAGCCAAATCCGACCGACATCTTTCCACTAGTGGAGAGTCAGTGGAGGGGCTAGTGAGAAGGTGAGTACATAATAGCGTGAGTGCTTGGGTTGTCATGGAAACTGGAGTGTGTGAGGCCACAGCCAGGGGGGCTGAAGAGCCATTGAGCACTCCCCCCAGATGCTTGGAGACTGGCAGAGCCCGTTGGGATAAACACTCCCGCCCGGGGCCCTTCATAGCAGGGGTCACCCTTGGTTCTCCCTGAGCTTGCTCAACAAGAGAAACAAGGTTTCTTAACTGTTTCACCGTTTTTTGTTTGACTATATTATTATCAGATATATATGTAACTGTAAAGAAACAATCATATGCATTGTCTTTCTTTGTTATTCATGTAATATTCTGAAATTAAATTTCTTTTGTTTCATAAAAAAAAATTTGGGGATTAAGCACCACTTACTTTCATTTATTTTTATTCTAAAGAATTTATTTCTTTTAGAGAGAGAGCGAGCGAGCAGGGGGATGGGCAGAGGGAAAAGAAGAGAGCAAGGAGCCTGATATGGGGCTTGATCTCAAAACCCTGAGATCATGACTTGAGCCGAAACCAAGAGTTGGATGCTTAACCAACTGAGCTGCCCAGAAGCCCTAGTACTTTTCAGTTCTCAGCAGCAGAATTATCAAAGATATTGTATTAATTTTCTGGGGCTGCCATAACAAAGTGCCATAGATTTGATGACTTAAGCAATGGAAATTTATTTTCTCACAATTCTGGAAGCTGAAAGTCTGAGGCCAAGGTATTCATAGGGTTGGTTTCTTCTGAGGACATTGTTTTTGGCTTGCAGTCTTCTATCTGTATCTTTGCAAGATCTTACCTCTGTGTGTTTCTGTGTTTTAATCTTCTCTTCCTATAAGGACACCAGTCATCTTGGATTGGGGACCACCCGAATGACATCATTTTAACTTAATTACCTCTTTAAAGACCCTATCCCCAAATAAGTCACATTCTGAGATGAGCAGGTTAGGATGTCAACTTATGAAATCATGAGGAAACACAATTCTGTCTAAAACCGCAGTGTGTTAAGCACCAAATTCTGAGCTCTCACTTGGGATCCACATATATCCCAGGGAAGAGTTGAAGGAGAAATCAAAGCAATGGAACACATTTAGATAACACTAGAGAGTCTCTTGCAAGGTCCTTTACGTCTGAATCTGACAGTAGATTGGACATGTGCCTTGATCCCCATATGAGGGCTCTACTGGTGCTCCTTTTGCTCTCAAAATTAAAAAGAGAAATAGAAAACGGTGGCATTATATTTGTAGACAGCAGAGACTGGGCATTGCCCTTAGTATTTTCCTGTAGGTTATTTAAATTGTTTTTTAAGGACCTAGAGTGGCTCATTCAAATAGATGAGTCATGGGCATTAAGGAGGACACATGATATAATGAGCATTGGGTGTTAAATACAGCTGATGAATCACTGAACTCTACGTCTGAAACTAATAATATACTATATGTTAATTAATTGAATGTAAATAAAAAAACCAAACAGATGAGGGACAGAAACAGAAGCCAAGTTGACGGAGAGACTAGACTAATATCAAAGGGCTGTGGCAAGAACCCTTCATGTTGGCCAAGGCTGGTATCACCATTGGATCATCATTACAGAGCGTAAGAAGTCATGTGGGCCAGTCATCAATCTCATCAGCAAGACCTAGCCATCACCCATGGTGACAAATGAATGGGAAAAAGTCAGATGTCAGTAACTGAATCAGCATAGTACCAAAGTACAGACTAATCTAAACAAAACAAAGCAAAAAACAAACAAGAAAAATCCTGTTGTCTTTGAAGACATCAGGGGGAAGTTGTGTGAGTCCTGAGAGTTTAGAAATGGGACTTGGAAGGAACAATGATATCCATGAGATGTGGGAAATGAATGAATGGGGCTCAATTAGAAATAAAAATTCACTGAGATAATACTACACTGGGTTAAGAAAAGTCAGAATTGGGATACAATGAGATAGACTGAGGGCCCAAAACCAAAAATAAATTGAACTATAGAAATGAAGATACGGAAATAAAATTCCATTTTCAGATGCCCAAGGCCTGAGGCTTACAATCCTGTGAAAATTCACTTGTTATATATGTACCAGTACTTCTTGCACCCACAGCCATAGCAGACACTGTAATCAATCTTTATTCATCCTCCTGTATTCAGCCCAGAGTTTGATACAAGTTTTTTCACTACAGCAAGACAGGATGTCCTTATCAACTATTGAGAATTGGCATGGAATTTAAATTTGCCACACATGGAATAAAGGAATGAAATTGAGGAA
The DNA here is from genome assembly GCF_017311325.1 of Ursus maritimus. Lineage (NCBI taxonomy): Eukaryota > Metazoa > Chordata > Mammalia > Carnivora > Ursidae > Ursus > Ursus maritimus. Next base: position 48,314,431 of record NW_024424119.1, on the reverse strand, counting down.
TATATCCTCACCCAGGATGTCCCTTGCCCTAGGTTAAGGATGACTGAGGCAAAATCAAAGGGATATAAAGACTCCTTAGTCTATTATTTAAAACTTTAAATTGGGGCGCCTGGGTGGGTCAGTCATTAAGCGTCTGCCTTTGGCTCAGGGTGTGATCCTGGTGTCTGGGATCGAGCCCCATATCAGGTTCCTCCACTGGGAGCCTGCTTCTTCCTCTCCCACTTTCCCTGCTTGTGTTCCCTCTCTCGCTGGCTGTGTCTCTCTCTGTCAAATAAATAAATAAAATCTTTAAAAAAATCTTTAAAAAAAAACTTTAAAATTGTGCATCTATTTTTTGTCTGAAATACCATGAGAGATTAATTTTATTGACTTAGACATTTCCATCTCTAAAATGCAAACACCTGGATAGAGAGAGAATCTCACTATGTTGCTGTTGTTAAGTGTAAAACAATTTCTTTACTTAAGCATAAAGTAATTTATCTGACTGCTTTCGTATGTAGTTCTTTTTCCAACTGAATTGAGAACCTCTTTTTTATGAGGCTTTGTAAACCAAAAGCATCTTACTAGTAGTAGTTTACATACATTGATTTTTTTTTCTTTTTTAAAAATTATTGTCAATTAGCCAACATATAATACATACATCCATTGGTTTTTGACTCTGTCTTCAGGGGCCGTAGGAAATATTTTTGATTACATAGAACAAATTTTCCTTCATTCTGAAAAAAGTAACAAATAGAAAATACATGGATATACAGGCATCTTTAGTGAGAGGAGCACACAGGCAAGGAGTTTCAGGAAGCATTGTTTGATGAATGCAACTTGAACTTATGAAAGGCAGGAAGAGTAGAGAACAGAACACATATGGAGGCATAGAGCTGGCTTACTAATAGTTACGTGATTGGTGTCAGATTTTGTGAATCTAATGACTCCAGAGCCCAGGATATCCAGCTGTTGGGAGAATTAATAAAAAGAACCATAGTTGTATCATGGCATGATCAGAGAACACAGACTCTGCAGTTGGGAAGCTCGGAAGCTCCTAGTCCAATAGGGAGGTAATACACACACACACACACACACATCCCCAACCATTTGCTAAAAAACTTCTATTTCAGATAGAACAGGGTGGTTATAAATGCAAAACATTTTTGCACATATGTAGATTTCTACATAAATGTACAAAAATTCTCTTGTAATTCAAGTGACCAAACTTGGATGAATTTATAAATGAAGGAAACATGGGCGGTTCCATATAAATATAGAGGAATAAAGGGAATATGATTTTCTGTAATAGGGAGATATGGAGGTGATCTACATTGTAGCATACATACCAAGACATGGAAGGTACTGTCAACTATGGTATGACAGACACCAGAGGTTGGAAAAGTACAGGGTGCAGCTACAATTGAGCAAGAGTATATTCTTCCAAAATTTTTTTTCTCACATGCTGGTGTGTGTCTGTGCATGTGCGTGCACCTGTGAGTTTGTGCAGGTGTATGTACATGAGCACACACACCCACACCCACACTTTGCAGTCAGGATCCACAGATTTTGTTGGCTCGTGTAGTAGAAAGCATATTCATTTGAGCCTTCATCCTGCTTATCAGTTTCTCTAAGCCCTGTTTCATGTCTTTGTTTCTCAAGCTGTAGATGAATGGATTCAACGTCGATGTCAGTACAGTGTAGATGATTGTTGCTACTCGGTCTTTGACAGTATATCTGGACAAAGGGTGGAAATAGACATAGCCAATACTCCCATAAAACAGAGTCACCACAGTGAGATGGGAGCTGCAGGTGGAGAAGGCTTTGCATTTTCCAGCCACTGAGGGAATGCTGAAGACAGCAATGAGGATTCTTAGGTAAGAGATGACAATGCAGATACATGGGGCCATCACAGAAGCCATCCCTTCTGTCATGGCCACAACTTCATTGACAAAGGTAGAAGAACAGGCCAGTTTTAGAACAGGGTTGACATCACAGAAAAAATGTTGAATAACATTTGATGCACAGAAGGTGAGCCGATTCACCAGGAGGATGTGTAGGAGGGAGTGGAGGCAGGAGAAAGTTGTGGAGAAGGCCACTAGCAGCATACAGCGTCTGTGGTTCATCACAGTGACATAGTGGAAAGGGTTACAAATGGCTACATAGCGGTCAATGGCCATAGCTGCCAGGAGATAACTGTCTATGTTTCCAAAGACCAGGAAGAAATACATCTGTGCCAGACATTCAGCATAGGAGATGGTCTTTGTCTCTGATAAGAAGTTCACTAACATCTTGGGGACTACGACTGTTGTGTAGCAGATATCAGCAAAGGACAAGATGCTCAGGAAGAAATACATGGGGTTTTGGAGTTTAGGATCAGAGCGGATAGCCAAGACGATGAGCAGATTCCCCACCAAGGTGACCAGGTACATGATAAGAAAGAGGACAAAGAGTGGCTTCTGGTCCTCTGGACGAGAGGACAGTCCTACAAGGATGAATTCAGAGAGTCTTGTCAGGTTGGACATTCCCATGGACTTGAATGCACCTACAGATGAAAGGTCCTGTCAGTTAATGGTTCTTATGTCATCTAGGACATGCATCTTTCCATCTGGTTCTTACAGTGAGAATGAGCAGTTCTAATAGAGCATTTACTCTAATGTTTTTCTTCCTGAATATGAACAAATCAGAGCCAAAGGTGTATTTTCACTTGTTCTTTTAGAATCTTTGAGATAGAGATCTATAGAAAACAGATTGAATGGGGGTGCACCTGCGTGGCACAGTTGGTTAAGAGTCTGACTCTTGGTTTTGGCTCAGGTCATGATCTTGGGGTCATGAGATCCAGCCCCACATTAGGCTCCACACTCAGCCTGGAGTCTGCTAAAGACTCTCTCCTTCTCCCTCTGCCTCTCCCCACAGTGCACATGGTCTCTCTTGCTCTTAAATAAATAAATAAATAAATCTGAAAAAAGAAAAGAAAACAGATTGAAGGTGGGAGGGAGAAGGAGGAGGAGGCAGAGAGAGGGCTTGATTCCCTTTTCCTCCTCCCTGCTCTGTGGCTGATAATCACAGGAACCACAGATGCAGTCTATAAATCAGGTTCAGGTTAGCTTCTCATAAAGATTATCCTTGGCTAATGCACATCTAGATAATCATGAAATAGCTATTTCACCTAGTTTGTTGTTGATGAAGAATCATCCTTTTAAAAATAAAATAAGATGAAAATGGGGAGGCAAATCATAAGAGAGGCTGAACTCTAGGAAACAAACTGAGGGTTGCTTGAGGGGAGGTGGGTGGGGGGAAGGAATAATTAGGAGATGGGTATTAAGGAGGGCACATGATGTAATGAGCCCTGGGTATTGTATGCAACCGATGAATCACTAAATTCTACCCTTGAAACTAATATACAGTGTATGTTAACTAAATTGAATTTAAATGAAGAATTTAAAAAAGAACCATTCTTTTCAATCAAGATGCTTCTTTCCATGTCATTTGCTAAGAAAGGCATACAAAACCATTGAACTGAATGTAAATAGTTCTAGGGAAAAGAAAGATGGAGAAGGTAAAGTGAAAGAGAGGGAGTGAATTTTCATGTTCTTTGGCTGATATTTCATATCCTGAGGTCAGGGGAATGTGACTCACAAGCAGACTGGGTAAAGAAAGATTCCACTGTAGAAAATTCTCTCTCTCTCTCTCTCTCTCTCTCTGTCTCTCTCTCAACATTTAGCTCAAAGGTAAGTTAGCTCTCTTAGTGTTGTGTCCAGTGATGACTAATTATCTGTCTGAGATCAAATATTCACACCTTCTGATCAGGCATTCTCAAAGTTCACTTCTTACCTGGGAAGGACATTGAAGTCTTGTCTCATGTATTCTGCTCCCTGGAATGATTTATGAAAAAGAAGACAAACTGTGCCAAGAGGCAACATACAGAAAATGTGTCTGATTATAGAAAATCTAGTGCTTCTTAAATTTGAATGCTCCCTTGCATGTATTCTTACCAGCCTTCCCAAGCTATAGATACTTACAACCCTTTCTTCCCTCATGGGAGTACCCTCTGATGCTTTGTCACTAAACCTCTGGTGTTTGGTGGGGGGGAGAGAATAAGAAGAAAAACACACATTAACTTTGTGCAGGATTGTCTCCAAGGATCCAGAGGAATTACATATGTTCTCCCTTCCCAAGTGGCCCCACATCCCTGTCTTCAACAGTCTGGGCATAGTGTAACATGTGCTTAGCCTCGTGGAGGCATCCATGATAGATAGTAATTTTCTGTCCCTGGCTCTTGCAACCTTTCTGAGGGCTTACCTTGGTATGTCCCATGTAGCACTGAGGATAGAGTACCAGGCGGACATCTGGGTCTGGTTTCTTCCTTGAACCTGTGAAGCGTTGATTTGGACTTTCCCTTAGTGCCTCCATTTGTCTAAAGGACAGTATCTCACAGCACCCCAACATCATGAATATCTTCTGCTCTCCCCTCCTCTAGTTTATTTTATTTTGTTATCCAGATATCATTGACATACAATAGTATATATTAACTTCAGTGCTAATATAGTGAACTGCTAATACAGTGGACATAGTTCTTGAACATTTATATACATTCTAAAGTGATCACCAGGGTAAATCTAGTTACCATCTGTCACCATACAAAGTTGTTACAATATTGCTAATTATATTCCCTATGCTGTAACTTTCATCCCCTTTGATTATTTATTTTATAACTGTAAGTTTGAGCCTTTTAATCTTTTTCTCCCATTTCAACCATCATCCCTCCCTGCCCAGCCTAATCCCCTCTGGGAACTACTTGTTTGTTCTCTGTAGCTATGATCCTATTTGTGTTTTGTTTTGTTTTGTTTTTTAGATTCCATGTATAAGTGAAATGATATAGTATTTGTCTCTTTGCGTCTGACTTATTTCACTTAGCACAGTCGTCTAGGTTTATCCATGCTGTTGCAAATGGCAAGATTTCAATCTTTTTACTGGGTGAATAATATTTCATTGTGTGTGTGTGTGTGTGTGTGTGTGTGTGTGTGTGTGTATATATCTATATATAAATATTTTTATATATGTCTTCTTTACTTCTCTATTGATGGACAGTTAGGTTGCTTCCGTATCTTGACTATTGTAAATAGTACTGCAGTGAACGCAAGGGTGCTTGTATCTTTTTCAAATTAGTGTTTTCATTGTCTTCTGATAGATACTCAGACATAGAATTGTTGGATCTTATGATAGTTTTATTTTTAATTTTTTGGTGAATCTCTATGCTGTGTTTCATAGTGGTTTTACCCCTTTGCATTTCCCCCAACAGTGCATGAGCATTTTCTTTTTTCTGCATTCTTACAGGACTAGTTATGTCTTGTCTTTTTGATAATAGCCATTGTTACAGGTATACTATTATGGGGATTATTTTGTACATATCTAGTTTTTTTTTCCTCTCTGCTTTTAAAATTCTCTCTTCATCTTTACCTATTGACTCTTTGATTATAATCAGTTTTGGTGTGGGTCTCTTTGGGTTCATCTTATTTGTGACTCTCTGTACTCCCTAGACTTGTATGTCTGTTTCCTTCACTAGGTTAGGGATGTTTTTAGCTGCTATTTCTTCAAGTGGTTTTCTGTCCCTTTCTTCTCCTTCTGGGACCTGTATAATGTGAATGTCAGTATGCTTCATGTTGTCGCAGAGTTTCCTTAAACTATTATTTTTAATATTATTTTTCTTTTTGTTGTTCCAACTGTGATTTCCACTACTCTGTCTTCCAGGTTGCTGATCCATTCTTCTGTATCATCTAATTTGCTATCATTTTTTTCTAGTGTATTTTTCATTTCCGTTATTGTATTCTTTCTCTGTATTCCTCTGATTGGTTATTTTGTATGTTTTCTGTCTCTCTGTTGAAGTTCTCACAGTGTTCATCTATTTTCCTCCTGAGTTTGATAAGCATCATTATTTTTTTTTTAATAATGATTTTTTATTATATTATGTTAGTCACCATACAGTACATCCCCGGTTTTCGATGTAAGGCTTGATGATTCATTAGTTGTGTATAACACCCAGTGCACCATGCAATATGTGCCCTCCTTACTACCCATCACCGGTCTATCCCATTCCCCCACCCCCCTCCCCTCTGTAGCCCTCAGTTTGTTTCTCATAGTCCATAGTCTCTCATGTTTCATTCCCCCTTCTGATTACCCCCCCTTTCTTTATCCCTTTCTTCCCCTACTGATCATTCTAGTTCGATAAGCATCATTATTACCATTACTTTGAACTCTTTATCTGGTAGATTTCTTATCTCTTTTTTGTTCAGTTCTTTTTCTGCAGGTCTTTTGTTCTTCTGTTTGAGCAGATTCCTCTGTATCATCATTGTGCCTAACTCTCTATGTTTGTTTCTCTGTGTTAGATATGTCAGTTATGTCTCCTGGTCTTAAAGGAGTCACTTTATGTAGAAGGTGTCCTGTGGGGCCCAGTAGCACAAACACTCCTGGTCACTTCAGCCAGGTGCCTTCAGGGTATCCCCAATGAGGGATGTGTGCACCCTCCTGTTGTGGTTAGGTCATAATTGGTGTGGATTTGCTGGTGTTTTTCTGGCGTGGGGGGATATCCCCTGGCACAGCAGTCTGTAAGGCTTGGCTGCAATGTTTACAGCCATGCTGGTGAGTGGGGCTGGCTCCTGCTTTGTGTGGCTGAGAGGACTGGCCATGATTGCTGTGGTGGCAGGCCTCTGGTGCCGCTTGCTTCAAGGTCTAGCTGTGACTGTTGTAGGTACTCAAGTGTGTGAACCTGGTCCTCTGGGCTCTATTGCCTGCTGAGGCTGCCCACTATGTGTAGTTGGGTCAGGGGCTTCTTTGCTTCTCTGAAGTTTAAATACAATTGCTAGTTTAGCAGCTGTGTCCTCTAAAGAATGGGAATGTCATAGACTTTTAACCCAACTTTAGGTTACCCTTCTCTTATTAGCCAATTCCCAAGTCTGTTGCTCAGATATTTGATTATGATTCTTTGTAATCACCACTTGGGAAAGCCACCAGTTTTAGATCTTTTATTCTTCTTTTTTTTTTCATGTGCCATTTAACTTTATTTGTGGATATTCTTTTAATACAGAAAAATTGAAAATTTTTTTTTATTTTTAAAAACTGGTTCAATATTTATTTTTTTATAATAATATTTTTTTATTATATTATGTTAGTCACCGTACAGTACATCTCTGGTTTTTGATGTAAAGTTCCATGATTCCTTAGTTGCGTATAACACCCAGTGCACCATGCAATACGTGCCCTCCTTACTACCCATCACCAGCCTAGATCTTTTATTCTTATTAATTCATGAAAGTACACAGAATCTATACATCAGAGTCCCAACATGCCTGCCAGATACATATTGCCCATTTCCTGTCACTTAATTGGTTTATTATCACATCTTACAATTCAACTACCTCAATCTTTGATATTTCTTCCTGCATCTCAGTCTCTAGGCCCAAATGCAGTCTGCCTCCAGGGAGCATTTCTTGATTATCTGATTGGAATGAAGTATCTGACTTCTCTATTCCCTTAGTACCTGAATTTCCATTAAACACAAATCATGTTAATTTTTATATAATTATCCAGTTAAAGGAAGGTAACTGATATTTATGTTCTTAGTAATTTATAGGCCTTTCTCATGTAAACCACAAAACTACCTCATAACATGTGTACTTATTACCTTCATTTTATAGTGACTTAGAAAAATAAGGTAACTGGTAAAGTATAACTTGAACCAAGGGCTGTTTGAAGCCGGAATGTGCAGTCAGTCCACTTCACAAAAAGTCCTCTCTGTCTTGCTTTGACAAAATTAAAAACATTTTAAAAATCAGTTTCAGAGGAAGAGTTCAGTGATTCATCAGTTGCATATAACACCCAGTGCTCATTATGTAAAGTAGCCTGCTTAATGCCCATCACCCAATTATCCCTTCCCCCATCCATCTCCCCTCCAGCAACCCTCAGTTTGTTTCCTAGAGTTCAGCGTCTCTTATGGTTTGCTTCCCTCTCAATTTTCATCTTATTTTATTTTTCCTTCCCCTCCCCTCCATCTGTTTTGTTTCTTAAATTCCATATATGAGTAAAATCATATGGTATTTGTCTTTCTCTCACTGACTTATTTTGCTTAGCATAGTACCCTCTAGTTCATCTATATTGTTGCAAATGGCAAGATTTCATTCTTTCTGATGGCTGAGTAATATCCCATTGTATATATTTTATGTTAAGAAACAGCTTTCAGTGCCATCCCGATCAAAGTACCAATGACATTTTTCAAGAGCTGGACAGCCCTTAAATTTGTGTGGAACCAGAAAAGGCCCTGAATTGCCAAGGAATTGTTGAAAAGGAAAAACAAAGCTGGGGGCATCACGTTGCCAGATTTCAAGCTACTGCAAAGCTGTGATCACCAAGACAGCATGGTACTGGCACAAAAACAGACACATGGACCAGTGGAACAGAATAGAGAATCCAGAAATGGACCCTTGGCTCTTTGGGCAACTGATCTTTGACAAAGCAGGAAAAAACATCTGGTGGAGAAAAGACAGTGTCTTCAATAAATGGTGCTGGGAGGGCACGTATTGCATGGTGCACTGGGTGTTATACGAAAGTAATGAATCATGGAACTTTACATCGAAAACTAGGGATGTACTGTATGGTGACTAACATAATAAAAAAAAAAATAGAAAAAACCCAAACAACAACAACAACAACAAAAAGAGTTCAAGCCCCACGTTGGGTGTAGCAATTAGTTAAATAAATAAAAAACTTCAAAAAATGTTTACAAATAAATAAAATGTTATCATTAAAAAAATAAATGGTGCTGGGAAAATTGGACAGCTATATGCAAAAGTATGAAACTAGACCACTGTCTCACACCATACACAAGATAAACTCCAAATGGATGAAAGACCTCAATGTGAGACAGGAATCCTTTAAAATCCTAGAGGAGAACATAGGCTGCAACCTATACGACATCGGCCAAAGTAATAAATCATAAAATGGGGAGAAGATATGATCAGACACTTTTCCAATGAAGACATGCAAATGGCTAACAGACACATGAAAAAATGTTCAAAGTCATTAGCCATCAGGAAAATACAAATCAAAACCACACTGAGATACCACCTTACGCCAGTTAGAATGGCAAAAATTGACAAGGCAGGAAACAACAATTGTTGGAGAGGATGTGGAGAAAGGGGATCCCTCCTACATTGTTGGTGGGAATGCAAGTTGGTACAGCCACTTTGGAAAACAGTGTGGAGGTTCCTTAAAAAGTTAAAAATTGAGCTACCCTATGATCCAGCAATTGCACTACTGGGTATTTATCCCAAAGATACAGATGTAGTGAAGAGAAGGGCCCTATGCACCCCAATGTTCATAGCAGCATTGTCCACAATAGCTAAACTGTGGAAGGAGTTGAGATGCCCTTCAACAGATGAATGGATTAAGAAGATGTGGTCCAAATATACAATGGAATATTACTCAGCCATCAGAAGGAACGTTTATGCAACATTTGTGGCAACATGGACGAGACTGGAGGAGATTATGCAAAGTGAAATAAGTCAAGCAGAGAAAGTCAGTTATCATATGGTTTCACTCATTTATGGAACATAAGAAACAGGAAGATGGGTAGGAGAAGGAACGGAAGAATGAAGGGGGGGGCAAACAGAAGGGAAATGAACCATGAGAGACTGTGGACTCTTTGAAACAAACTGAGGGCTTCAGAGGGGTGGGGGTGGGGGATTGGGATAGGCCGGTGATGGGTATTAAGGAGGGCATGTATTGCATGGTGCATTGGGTGTTATATGCAAATAATGAATCATGGAACACTACATCAGAAACTAAGGATATACTGTATGGTGACTAACATAACAATAAAAAATTATTATAGAAAAAAATGGCAGAAGGCAGAATTAATAAGTCAGAGAAATTTATCTTTACAGTCACTTATGCACCCTTCAGGAGGCAGGATAGGGGTTAAGAGTTAAAAACCATAATCGTCAGAAGGGATAGATTTCAATCTCCAGAACGATGTTAAGAAATGTTTGATTTTCAACAAGTTATTTACACTTTTTGATCCTCACGTATCCCATCCGAGATATGGAAATAATGAATTTGTGTTTCTATGGAAGAGTTAATAGAGAATTAGTATCGTCATATATGTAAAGTGCCTGGTCTGATCCCTTTCACAGTTAAGTGCTCCAAGGTTACTGTTATTATATAGTGTAAGCATAAGCAGGGTTTCTTGGCTGAAAATCTAGGTATGATCAGATAGAATCCAATTCCACAGTCAGTGGAAATTTAACCCTATGTCAATATATCTACAAATCCAGGAGGCTTGTGATTTTATTGTGATCTCTTTCTATAAGCTTCTGCTTCTGTTACTGTCCACACTGACCAGATATACAACTAAGCCCTTTCCCAGTGGCTCATATAAGGTAGTTCTTTGTGGAGTGGGATTTGCTAAAGATGTTTGGAGTATATGTGTTTGTGTGTGTTTTGGATGAAGTAGATACTTTCAGAAAAGGAATAGTTTCTAACTTCATCACCCTGCTATAAATATCCTTTGACTGGTTTGTCTCGGCAAAATTTTCATGTCTAGTTAATTCCTGCATAGTCTTCAGTTCACCCCAGCTGGTTGACTCCTCTCTCTTGTACATCTTTACATGTGACTAATGGAGACTAGCCTCTTATCTTTTGTGTGCTTCCCATGACCACTGCCCTTTTCTGTGAACTGACTGTGGAGGGGCAGCAAAATAACATATTCATGAATTTTGTATTTTACCCTGAGTAACTGTCCAGTGCCTGAACCATGTGCCAGCTCTGTAGGGCATGACCATGCTTTGGTTCTTATTCTTTTATGAGATTTGTTTGTACAGCTGAGATTTATGTCTTGTTCTTTTTCTTTGTGAATCTTTATAATAAATCCCTGTGACAATGTTGAATCCTCCCTGAGCCCTGTGCTTCTGGAAAACAGTAGTAGTTAGAGAAGAAATCCTCTCACCTTTTTGTGTCCTGAAAAATGGGTGAACTTTGAGCCTCAGCCAGAGTCTGAGTACCACCCTTCATTCATGGCTCCTCTGAAGCGTCCACTGATGTCAGGGGAAAGCTTTCCCTGATCAAATATCCAGTCTCACCATGGTCACCAGCTCATCCCACTTCATGACACGTGGTTCTTTCTAGCTTCATTCACTTCCTCGTATAAAAGAAAAGCACTTTTCTTGCATGGTGCACTGGGTATTATACGCAAGTAATGAATCATGGAACTTTACATCAAAAACTTGGGATGTACTGTATGGTGACTAACATAGCATAATAAAAAATTATTGTAAAAAAAATAAACCCCCTTGTGATTAAAAAGAAAAAAGAAAAGCACTTTTCTGCCTGACCTTTGAGACCCTTGCAGATCTCATGGTTGGGATATTCTTCCTGTTACAACAGCCCCCTCCCCTTTATTGCTATAGACCTTTTCCTTCCTCTTGCAAAAATCCTTTCAAATAAAGTCTCTCTTTGATCAAGCCCAGAAGTTTTTTTTTATTTGACACCTGTTACTTCAAAGTATGTGTATTCCTCTGTACCTTATAACTGAAAACAACCCACATAACACAAAATTTCACTCCAAAATCTTGTATTGCCTATGTTATTTTGCTTCCTTAGGCTCCTGCAGATTTTTGGCTATCAGATTGTTGGCTTATCGTCTAGCACGTAATCTTTGTTTTTAAGTCCCAGAGACTGGCACATGGCGTGTAAGAAGTAGAAATTTGTTGAATGAACAAGTGAATTCACAAACCTCTGAGTTGCCAAAGAAATTTATGGACAAGCAGTGACTTTAATATTTTTCAGAACTCACAAATGAACAAAAGTATTTTTTTCCTGGCCAGTTCTGTTTTTCTGGTAAGTAGGTTGGAGCACATCTGTTAGGGAAGAAGAATCCCTAGCAATTGGTGTCATCTATTGCTAGGGTTATTGGGACCTAATATTTGCTCCCTGAGAGAGTGGTGCACTTGAATTCAGGTCATATGAAATTAATAAGAAGAGATAATGCACAATCAGCTGTGCCAGGTGGGAAACAGAAAAGAATGCTGAGATGCTGTGCTCTTGAGAAACTGACCTGGGACTGATTCACCAAAAGTCGTCTACTGGGCTGATCTCATTTGTTTACTGTGTAATGACTGTTGAAGTCAGGACCTTAATCTTTGATGTGATGCAGAAGAAGGAGTCATGACCATTATAAGGGGGAAAAGAGAGTGCTCTTGCCATTGAAAAGCACTTGGGCTAATGTTATAAGTTACACACACACACACACACACACACACACACAAAGTCATTCAAACAGCTTTAAATGACTACATAAGAACACTCAGCCTTATGAATAAGGATACCATGAATAAGGAGTTTCTAGTGATCAAATTCAAAGGTGGGAGAGAATTCAGCNNNATTGAGATTAAGTGAAAGGCATGTGATTTTCTGGAAAAGAGATGTGGGTGACCGAAATTTAGACTGGGACACAGAGAACAAGATTCAGGTAGACCTTCTGCCAGCCAGATAATATTAGAGCCCACTGGGAAGTAGGCATCATATTGAAAAGTAGCTTCAACACGTTAGTTTCATTACAGGCAATAAATGTTCTTCTGTCAGGGATGAAAAACATCACTGAAGTTACCATCCTTCAGAATCAAATGACAGACACACTAAAAACCTACAGTCAGGGGCAAGAGATTAATGGGATTCTCTTAAGACCTCAGATCCTCTTATTGGCATTTCACCCCGTGCATCAGCTTTGTTAAGCCCTGCTTCATGTCTTTGTTCCTCAGACTATAGATAAATGGGTTTAGCATGGGAGTCAGTATGGTGTAGATGATTGTTGCTATTCGATCCTTGACAGTATAGTTGGACAGGGGCTGGAAATAAACATAGCTAATGCTTCCATAAAACAGGGTCACCACTGTGAGATGAGAACCACAGGTGGAAAATGCTTTGCGCTTCCCGGCAGCTGAAGGAATCTTCAGAACAGTGATAAAGATTCTCAAATAAGAGACGATGATGCATGAAAAGGGTGTCATTATGACAGCCAACCCTTCTGTCATTACTGTGATTTCTTTGACAAAATGGGAGGAACAGGACAATTTTAGCACTGGCTGGTCATCACAGAAAAAATGGTGGATGACATTAGAGGCACAGAAGATGAGTTGATTGGTTAGGAGAATGTGCAGGAGGGAGTGGAGGTGTGGAATGCAAAAGGAGAGGACCAGAAGTAGGACACAGCATCTGTGGTTCATGATGGTGATGTAGTGAAAGGGATTACATATGGCTACATAGCGGTCAATGGCCATGGCTGCTAGGAGGTAACTGTCTGTGTTTCCAAAAGCTATGAAGAAGTACATCTGGGTCAGACACTCACCATAAGAGATGGCCTTTGTCTCTGATAAGAAGTTCACCAGCATCTTGGGGATAATGACTGTCACATAGCAAATGTCAACAAAGGATAGGATGCTCAGGAAAAAGTACATGGGTGTCTGGAGGCGAGTGTCTGAGCGGATGGCTAGGATGATGAGCAGGTTTCCTATCACTGTGATGAGGTAGATGGGGAGAAATACAACAAAGAGTGGCTTCTGATCTTCAGGTCGAGAAGAAAGTCCCAGGAGGATGAATTCAGAGGGTCTTGTTAGATTATTTCTTCCCATAGCCTTGGGTTCACCTAAAGATAAACTATCATTATAACAGACTCTTCCAACATTTGATACTATCTATCCAAGATTTTTAAAATTTATTCTTCCTATCAGCAATGAAAACAACTAAAATATTATAATTACCTGGGTTATGACTTCTTTCCATTAATGTTCAGAATTCAGAAATTTATGTATATTTTAACCTCCTTTCACTCTTCTGCTGTAAAGGGAGACTAATTCAGGGAAAACAGAAATGGGAAAGAGAAAAAGGAAGAGAGACAGGGAGAGAGAATGAGAGAAGGAGAATTCTCTGAAAGGGAAGGAGCAGAATCCTAGAGAAATTATCTTCTGACAGGATTTTTTAGTCATCAATTCATGGCAGGATGATCAGCAGTTTGCTTCCCATTTAATTGCCGGCTGATGGAATGATGATTTCTGTGAACTCTCATGTTTCTCTCTGCATCAGTTATTCTGGAGGCTGAAAGTTGTCTGAAAAGACATTGAAATATGAGATCACTCAACAGATAGATAATCCATGCCCCTCACTTTTCAGGGAAAATTAATTGGAGTAAAAGAATAAGCATGAAATAAAAGATAGGCAGACAAAGAAAACATTTCTTTTAATGCTACTATCAGTTCCATCCATGTGCCCAATCCCTGGATCTAAAATTGTTGTTGGTGGTGGTATGTACTTGTTTGTGTTGTTGTAATTCCTTTCCAAATTCCTGTTTTAGCTATAGATAGGCTGCCCAGAAAAAACACAGAGGGAAGGCACGTGCTCCAAGACAAAATTTCAACCTTCATGAATCTGAAGGTTTTCTTCCCTGCCTCCCCTGGACCTTCCATGTGCTGAGGGAACTGTAGACACTCATAGACTCCACCCTCTGTCAAGGCAGCATCCTTTGAGACTGTGAAGAAGTCCCTGAAGTTTATTTAGGTAGAGGAGACGTTGGAAAACAAGCTAACAATTATTGAAGTTTTGGAGTTTCCTCCCCAAGGATTCTGGGGAGTATCAGTGCTTTCTTTTTCTCTTGGCAATCACCATCTTGACCTGGCTCCTTTAGGCCAAAAAGAACACCCTATATGAGGTTGGCTCTGGTGACAGAGATGCACAGTGCTGGCTCTCCCAAACTTCCTGAGCGTTTCTCTCATAGCTGTATTATTTATGCTGAAAGGCAGTCCATAGTCAGATAACCTTTTTTCAGAGTCCACATAACTTTGGACTAAAAAGACTAGAGCACCAGATTGCTACCACTTTACCATCTCTCAGGCTTAGAAGCAACCCCTGGTCTGTCAATGTTCTTAGAACTTCAGGATACAAAAATTAATAGAGTTAAGATTTTAGACCCCACACTTTACTCTTCTCTCGAGGCATCCCTATGTCTGCTTGTAAAATATTGATGTATGATCCTTGTTTTTCCACTCAGGGAAACCACCAGGTGAATATATTTTACGTTGTATGGAATCCCAAGTTCCTGGTCATTTGGGGCATCTTACTTTGTGTGTACTGCAGAATTCCCAAGTTAGGACTCAAACTCCCCTGTCTCCCAGTATAACCATCACCCAAGAATATCCCATTCTTCATGATTTGCTGCCCCTTTATCTATTTATACTGTCGAGCCTTTGTTTATGTTCTCCCTCATCTGCTATACCTAACCTGCAACACTTGAATTCAGCATCTTTCAGGACACTTTGCTTGATGACTACCAGTTGGAATGGGTTTGTCTTTTAATATCCTCTTTTAATGCTTTGGACTTTCACTGTAGTCAATATCTCAATCTCTTTGTCTTAGAGCTTATACATTAATTTAAAGAGCCATAAATTAATAATTTAGTGAGTGCTTCCTCCATACTTGGCACTTGGCTAAATGAAGCAAATGTAGTGTCTCATTTAATTATTGGATCAACTTTATGAAATAGGTGGTCTTATTTTATTTACTTCAGAGATGAGGAGTCTGAGGTCAGAGAGGTGAAGTGGGCTGCCCAAGGTAACACAGCTAGTTAGTGACAGAATCAGTTTTTAAAACATCTCATGAGGTTATTTAATTTCCACTTGACTCCATACTCTTAACCTGACACTCTCCTGCTTTTTCATGATGCTAACAAAAAAGATTTGGAAATCATTTGCTGAATCACAAGTCTTTTTTTATTATTATTATGATATGTTAGTCACCATTCTTGAATAAATCATATTGCCAAAAATATGAACTATTTCTTATTATATCAAAGTTTAAAAAGCACATTATTAGGTTAAGCTTCCTCCCTTTGGACTATAGAATCCTTGAGATCAGCACTCATGCCTATTAATATCTGCTTGCTCCAGTAAGTCAGTTAGTTCATAAATAGTTCTTGAAGGCCTACTATATGTCAGGAATTGAGCTAGGTGCTGAAGATACAGTGGAATATAAAATAGGCAGTTTCTACCACATATGGCTCCCCCAATACTTTGTCCAAGATAGTAGTTTTCAACAAGCAATCATAGTATTTCTTCATTTTTTTTTGTTTATGGTGATTAAAAATAAAAAAGCCTAAAGAGAAAAAGTAGTAATAATCCATGTTTCCATCACTCAGAATGCTTGACTACAATAACATTTTGCCCTGTTTTCCTTAGTCTTTTATTTGTTTCATTTATTCACAAACCTTAATAAAATAAAAAAAAAGATTTTATTTATTTATTTGAGAAAGAGAGAGCAAGAGTGGGGGGTGCAGAGGGAGAGAGAATCTCAAGCAGACTCCCCACTGAGCAGGAAACCTGATGTGGGACTTGATCCCAGGACCTCGAGTTCATGACCTGAGCCCAAGGCAGACACTTAAACCAACTGAACCACCCAGGCACCACTACAAACTTTTTTTTTTAAAAGATTTATTTGAGAGAGAGAGAGAGGACACGCACACCAGTGGGGGGAGGAGCAGAGGTAGAGGAAGAAACAGACTCCCCGCTGATCATGGAGCACAATGTGATGCTTGATCCCACCACCCTGAGATCATGACCTGAGCCAAAGTTAGATGTTCAACCAACTGAGCCACCCAGGTGCCCCAGTTCCTTATGTACTCTTTAAGTATTGACTCATTTTTTATCTTCCTAATAACCCTATTAAGTAGATATCACTTTTATATTTTCTATTGAGCATTTTATTGAGGTATGATTGACATATAAAAGCTTTACATATTTAACATATACAGTTCAATGATAAATATACACCTCTGAAACCATCACCACCATCAAAGCCATAAACATATCTATTACCTCCCAAAGTTTCCTCTGACCGCATCTATTATTATTATTATTATTATTATTATTATTATATTATTATATATATATATATACTTTATTATTATTATTATTATTTGTGGTAAGGGCACTTAACAGCTACCCTCTTAGTAATTTTAAGTATACGTTGTCGTCTTGTTGTTATAGGCATTATGCTGTAGAGTGGATCTCTAGAACTTACTTTTATCTTGTATAACTGAAACTTTGTATTCTTTGATGATTACCACCCCCCATATCCCTCCCTTCAACCCCTGGGAGCTACCATTCTACTCTCTGCTTCTCTGAGTTTGACTATTTTAGAGTCCACATATAAAGGAGATCATGCAGAATTTTTTTTCTGTGTCTGGCTAATTTCACCTAGCATGTCCTCCTCAAGCATGTCACAAGTGATAGGATTTCTTTCTATTTTAAGGCTGAATAATATTCCACTGTATGTATATCACCACATTTTCTTTATCCATCTGTCAGTGGACATTTAGGTTGTTTCCTTAGCTTGGATATTGTGAGTAATGCTGCAGTGGACATGGGAGTGCAGGTATCTCTTTGAGATCCTGATTTCAGTTCCTTTGAGTAAACCAAGAATGGGATTGCTGGATATGGTAGTTCTTTTTTTTTTTTTTTTTTAAAGATTTTATTTATTTGACGGAGAGAGACAGCGAGAGAGGGAAGACAATCAAGGGGAATGTGATAGGGAAAAGCAGGCTTCCTGCTGAGCAGGGAGCCCGATGCAGGGCTCAATCCCAGGACCCTGGGATCATGACCTGAGCTGAGGGCTGACACCCAACGGCTGAGCCACCCAGGCATCCCTGGATATGGTAGTCCTATTTTTATTATTTTTTATAGGAACTTCTATACTGTTTTTCATAATGACTATACCAGTTGACATGTCTACCAAGAGTGCCTCAGGTTTCCTTTAATCCACATCCTTGCCAGCAATTGTTCTCTCTTGTTTAAAATTTAATAATAGCCATCCTAATAGGTGATAACTGTTTGTGGTGATAACATTTCCTTGATGATTAGTGATGTTGAGCACTTTTTTTTATGGCTGTTGGCCATTTGTGTGTCTTTTTTGGAAAAATATCTGTTCAGGTTTTTTGCCCATTTATCTTATTTGTTAAGTGGAAATATAGTTGACATATAATACTGTATTAGTTTTAGGTGTACACCATAGTGGTTTGACATTTATATACATTAAAAAAATGGTCAGTACAATAAGTATAGTTAGTATCTGCCACCATACAAAGTTATTACAATATTTTTTACTATCTTCCCTATGCTGTACTTATATCACCGTGACTTATTTATTTTATAACTGGAAGATTGTACCTCTTAATCCCCTTTACCTATTTCACCTATCTCCCCACCTCACTCTCTTCCGGCAAACACCAGTTTGTTCTCTGTATTTATGAGTTTGTTTGTGTTGTGTGTTTGTTTTTATTTAAATTCCAGTTAGTTAACATACAGTGTGATGTTAGTTTCAGATGTATAATATAGTGATTCAAAAACTCCCATACTATTTGCCCATTTTAAAAAATATTTAAATTCAATTAGCCAGTTTGCCCATTTTTAATTGAGTTATTTGTGGGGTTTTTTGTTTTGTTTTGTTTTTTTGCTATTGAGTTGTATGAGTTCCTTATATGTTTTTGATATTGACCCCTCATCAGATATATGATTTGTAAATTATATCTCCCATTACATAGGTTGCAATTTCATTTTATTGACGTTTCTTTTGCTGTGCAGAAACTTTTTAGTTTGATATAATTCACTTGTTTATTTTTGCTTTTGTTATCCTTGCTTTTGGTGTCATACTAAAAAGTCATCATCAAGATCAATGTCAAGGAGTTTTCTCTACATTCTCTTCCAGAAGTTTTACAGTTTCAGGTCTTACAGTTAAGTCTTTAATCCATTTTGAGATGAGTTTTGTATATGGCATAAGATTGGGTAAAATCTCATTTCTTTTTTTTTAATGCTCAATTTTATTTTATTTTATTATTTTTTTAATAATAATATTTTTTATTATATTGTGAATATCCATGAGGAGCCCAACATGAAGGATTGATCAAATTCCAGCTCTGTCCAGACTGAGGAATGTTTCCACTCTTATGTTCATTCCTTCACTCAATAAATATTTTCTGTTTTAGATAATGCTGCTATAAATAGCCAAATTATAAAAACAGCCCAAGTATCCATCAACTGATGACTGAATAAAGAAGAGGTGGTATATAATAGAATATTACTCAGCCATAAAAAGAAAGTAATCTTGTCACTTGCAATGATATGGAAAGAGCTAGAAAGTATTATGCTGAGTGAAATAAGTCAGTCAGAGAAAGACAAATACCAGATGATTTCACTCATATGTGGGATTTAAGAAACAAAACAAATGAGCAAAGGGAAAAAAGAGAAAGAAGCAAATCAAGAAACAGACTCTTTTTTTTATTATATTATGTTAGTCACCATACATTACATCCCTAGTTTTTGATGTAAAGTTCCATGATTCATTACTTGCGTATAACACCCACTGCACCATGCAATACGTGCCCTCCTTAATACCCATCACCAGCCTATCCCATTCCTCCCCTCACCGAAGCCCTCAGTTTGTTTCCCAGAGTCCATAGTCTCTTGTGATTCATTCCCCTTTCTGAAGAAACAGACTCTTAATTGTAGAGAACAAACTGATGGCTACCAAAGGGGGGGTGGGTGGGGGGATGGGTTAAATAGGTGATGGGGATTAAAGAGTGCACTTGTGATGAGCATTGGGTGTTGTACATAAGTGTTGACTCACTAAATGATACACCTGAAACTAATATTACATGCTAATTAACTAGAATTTAAATAAAAACTAAAAAACAAAAAAACAACCACAAAAAAGAAGGATATAGTTAGAAGATATGATGGAGAATTTGATATACTAAGGAATAATTGGAATTTCAAAATAAAAACATTGTCAGAAATCCAAGAAATTTATCCTCTATGGTTAGAGCAGAAAGAAGGGGAATATTCTTGAAGCAGCAGAACACTGAATTTTCATGTGGAAGACTGTGTGGTCTGGTGGAGAAATTGAAATCAGATACACATTGTGAGTCAGTCTCAACACATTTTTTCCCCAAATTGTGGGGATGCAGGGAAGAACCTATTCTTTCTTCTAGTTTCAGTCATCCGCATGTAAAGTACTGTGAATAAAACTTCTCCCATCTTCAACTGTACTTCCCTTTTGTTTACATGACACTTGAAATTATGTCTTATCTTTTATCCTCACTAGAGTGAGGGACATAATCAGATATTTTTCATTTTTGTATCCTTAATGCCCATCAGAGTTCTTTTTATATAGTTGATGATCAATTAAAAAATACATGGATGAATGAATTATTTAGTCCAGAGTCTTGAATTAAGTAAGCCCTCAGGTAAATGAGAGCTTCCTATCCCCTAATTTCTAAGAGTATCTTGAGCCTGAATGGGTTGAATAATATCCTCATGACAAACTCTCTGTCCTTAAGAATATATTCCTTCACAAATAAGAGAAAGATTGTAAAGGTTGAGAAATGTGTTTTTACAACTTCAGTTAGCCTTGCCATAGGAAAATGCTACAGGAGGAGGTTAAGAACATAAGTTTGGTTTCATACAGACTAGGAACTGAATCTTGTTGAAATACTTTAAGACTGTAGAGAACCTCAATTATTTGCTTTTGAAATATTTCAACAGGAATAGTAATTTTTATGTAATGTTTCCTATGTATGAGCATTGTTTTAATATTTTACATAATCACATTTATTACCAATTAAAAACTTTATGAGGTATGGACTATTATTAATTCTCATTACTGATTTGAAAACTGAGGTGTATATAGGTTAAGATATTTGCCCAAGATCTCATGGCTGGTAAGTGGTAGAGCTAAGATTGCAACTCTACAGTCTGTTAGCCCAAACACTAAGCTATACTGCCTTTCTTTGTACTAATTAAAAAGTGCTATTTTGAGTATGAATGAACAAAAGCATGTAATAGCATGGTACATGTGATATAGTCATCACTTAGTACAAATTAGTACTTTATCATCATTACACTCCCATAATCCTCAGAGACTTTTCTGTCCCTGAGGAAAGTGTCTTCTTTCCTTTTGATCAATTTTCAGCATGTCCTCAGTGAACTGTTCTTCTTCAGCCTAACCTTTGTAACAATAGGCTTAACTTCCCTCAGTAAGGGCCAGACCCCATCACTCCATGAATATTCTGTACACTACATATTTGAAACAAATATATAGTGGTGGCTTTAACAATGCAAATTTAAAATTAAATTCCAGGTATGACTTAATCTCGGACTGTTCTTAACTTCACCAGTGCAGATTATATGTGTTTATATGAACATATGAATTTATAGGAATATAAATATATATAAAATCATAATTTTTTTGGAAAACTCTTTTTAATTCAGCATGGTTTGCTGGCTGACTCTTTAGTGACTTTTTTTTTTTTTAATGATTTTTTATTATATTATGTTAGTCACCATACAGTACATCCCCGGTTTCCGATGCAAGGCTCGATGATTCATTAGTTGTGTATAACACCCAGTGCACCATGCAATACGTGCCCTCCTACCACCCATCACCATCCGCTCCCCCATTCCCATCCTCCCTCTGTAGCCCTCAGTTTGTTTCTCATAGTCCATAGTCTCTCATGTTTCATTCCCCCCCTTCTGATTACCCCCTTTCTTTATCCCTTTCTTCCCCTACCGATCATCCTAGTTCTTATGTTCCATAGATGAGAGAAATCATATGATAGTTGTCTTTCTCTGCTTGACTTATTTCACTTAGCATTATCTCCTCCAGTGCTGTCCATGTTGTAGCAAATGTTGAGAACTCATTCTTTCTGATAGCTGAAATATTCCATTGTATATATGGACCACAACTTCTAATCCAGTCATCTGTTGAAGGGCATCTCGGCTCCTTCCACAATTTGCTATTGTGGACATTGCTGCTATAAACATTGGGGTATATGGTCCTTCTCTTCACCATACGTCTGTATCTTTGGGGTAAATACCCAGTAGTGCAATGGCTAGATCATAGGGTAGCTCAATTTTTTAACTTTTAAGGGACCCCACTAGTTTTCCAGAGTGGCTGTACCAACTTGCATTCCCACCAACAATGTAGGAGGGATCCCCTTTCTCCACATCCTCTCCAACAATTGCTGTTTCTTGCCTTGTCTATTTTTGCCATTCTAACTGGCGTAAGGTGGTATCTCTCAGTGTGGTTTTGATTTGAATTTCCTTGATGGCTAATGATTTTGAACATTTTTCATGTGTCTGTTAGCCATTTGTATGTCTTCATTGGAAAAGTGTCTGTTCATATCTTCTGCCCATTTTTTGATTTGTTTATTTGTTTCTCGTGTATTGAGTTTGAGAAGTTCTTTATAGATCTTGGATACCAGTCCTTTATCTGTAGTGTCATTTGCAAATATATTCTCCCATTCCGTGGGCTGCCTCTTAGTTTTTCTGACTGTTTCCTTGGATGTGCAGAAACTTTTAATCTTGATGAAGTCCCATAAGTTCATTTTATCTTTTGTTTCTCTTGCCTTTGGGGATGTGTCATGAAAAAGGTTGCTTTGGCTGATGTCGTAGAGGTTGTTGCCTATATTCTCCTCTAGAATTTTGATGGATTCCTGTCTCACATCGAGGTCTTTCATCCATTTGGAGTTTATTTTTGTGTATGGTGTGAGATAGTGGTCAAGTTTCATTTTTTGCATGTAGCTGTCCAATTTTCCCAGCACCATTTATTGAAAGAACTGTCTTTTCCCACCGGATGTTTTTCTGCTTACACAATATTAGTTGCCCAAGAGCCGAGGGTCCATTTCTGGGCTCTCTATTCTGTTCCATTGGTCTATGTGTCTGTTTGTGCCAGTACCATGCTGTCTTTGCCTCACACAGCTTTGTAGTACAGCCTCGAAATGCATTGTGGAGCCCCAGCTATTTAATTTCCTTTTCAACAGTTCCTTGGAGATTCGGGGCCTTTTCTGTTTCCATACAAATTTAAGGACTGTTTGTTCAGTTCTTTGAAAAATGTCCTTGGTATTTTGATCGGGATAGCATTGAAAGTGTAGATTGCTCTGGGTAGCATGGACATTTTAACTATGTTAATTCTTCCGATCCATGAGCATGGAATATCTTTCCATCTTTTTGTGTCTTCCTCAATGTCTTTTTCAAGAGTGATTTATAGTTTCTAGAATATAGGTCCTTACGTCTCTGGTTAAGTTAATCCAAGGTAACGTATGGTTTTTGGTGCTATTGTAAATGGGATGGATTCTAATTTCTCTTTCTTCGGTCTCGTTATTCGTGTATAGAAATGCAACTGATTTCTGAGCATTTATTTTGTATCCTGCCACGTTACTGAATTGCTCTATAACTTCTAATAGTTTGGGAGTGGCTTCTTTTGGGTTTTCCACATAGAGAACATGTCATCTGCAAAGAGACATTTTGATTTCTTCTTTGCCAATTTGAATACCTTTGATCCCTTTTTGTCGTCTGATTGCTGTTGCAAGGACTTCTAGTACTATGTTGAATAAATATTGGCGAGTGGGCATCCTTGTGAGTTCCTGATCTTAAGGAAAGGCTTCCAGCTTTTCCCCATTGAGAATAATATTTGCAGTAGGCTTTTCATAGATGGCTTTTATGAGATTGAGAATGTACCTTCTATTCCTACACTCTGAAGGGTTTTTAATCAGGAAAGGATGCTGTATTTTGTCAAATGCTTTTTGAGCATCGATTGAGATCATATGGTTCCTGAGTCTTTTCTTGTTGATAATGATGTATCACTGATTGATTTGTGAATATTGAACCACCTTGCATCCCAGTATGAATCCCACTTGATCGTGGTGGATAATCCTCTAATGTACTGTTGGATTCTATTAGCAAGTATCTTGTTGAGGATTTTGGCGTCCATATTCATTAGGTCGAAATCTCCTCTTTCAAGGGGTCTTTGCCTGGTTGGGGATCAAGGTAATATTGGCCTCATAAAATGAGTTTGGTAGCTTTCCTTCTGTTTCTATTTTTTGAAATAGCTTTAGGAGAATAGGTATTATTTCTTCTTTGAATGTTTGGTAGAATTCCCCAGGAAAACCGTCCGGGCCTGGAGTTTTGTTATTTGGAAGGTTGTTTATCACTGACTCAATTTCTTCATAATTAATTGGCCTGTTTAAGGAATGTAAATTTCTTCGGTTTCAATCTTGGTAGTTTATAGGTTTCCAGGAAGGATTCCATCTCTTCCAGATTGCTTAGTTTATTGGCATATAGCTGTTGATAAAAATTTCTAATAATCTTTCCAATTTCAATGGTGCTCGTCGTGACCTCTCCTTTTTCATTCATAATTTAATAATCGGGTCCTTTTCTTTTCTTTTGGATAAGTCTTGCCAGGGGTCTGTCAATTTTATTGATTCTCTCAAAGAACCAGCTTCTAGTCCTGTTGATTTGCTCTACTGTACTTCTGGTTTCTGCTTGATTGATTTCAGCTCTAATTTTGGTCAACTGCTTCCTCGTGTGTGGATTAGGCCTGTCCCTCTGTTGCTGTTCCAGCTGCTTGAGGTGAGAATATAAAAACTGCATTTTAGATTTTTCTATTCTTTTGAGTGAGGCTTGGATGGCTATGTATTTCCCCCTTAGGACTGCCTTTGCAGTATCCCATAGGTTTTGGACTGTTGTATTTTCATTCTCATTGGTCTCCATAAATTGTTTAATTTGATTTTTGATTTCCTGGTTTATCGAGTCATTCCTGAGCAGTATGGTTCTTAGTCTCCAAGTGTTTGAGTTTCTTCCAAATTTTTTCCTTGTGGTTGAGTTCCAATTTCAGAGCGTTGTGGTCTGAGAGAATATGCAGGGGATAATTTCAATCTTTTTGGTATGCTGAGACTCCGGAACTCTTGTGTCCAGAACATGGTCTATTCTTGAGAATGTTCCATGGGCATTAGAATAGAATGAGTATTTTGGATTTAGTTCAGTATATCTATGAGGCCAATGAGTATGGCATTTAAAGCCTTTGATTCTTTGCTTAGTCTTTACAGGGTGTTCTATTTCTGATATGTGGAGTGTTGAGGTCCCCCTACTATTAATGTATTTTTATTTATATGTCTCTTTATTCTGGTTAGAGTTGGCTTGTGTATCTTGCTGCTCCCCTGTTGGGGGCATATATATTTATAATTGTCATATCCACTGTTGAATACTTCCCTTAAGAATAATATAGTGCCCTTCTGCGCTCTAACTATAGTCTGTAGTTTAAAATCAGTTTATCTGATATGAGAATTGCTACAGCTTTCTTTTGAGGTCCATTTGCGTGAAAGATGGTACTCCATCCCTTACTCTCAGTCTGAATGCATCTTTGGGTTTGAAATGAGTCTCTTGTAGACAGCAAATGGATGGGTCATTTCTTTTTATCCAATCTGCAACCCTGTGGCGTTTTATGGGATGGTTTAAAACCATTTACATTAAGACTGATTACTGAGAGAATATGATTTTAATGTTGCCATGTTGCCAGTAAAGTCTTTGTTTGTATTAGCTGTGACTTTCTGTTCTGTATCACTCTGGGGCCTTTTACTTTTATAGAACCCCGTAATATCTCCTTGTAGGGCTGGTTTCGTGGTTACAAAATTGGTTAGTGACTGGCGATTCTGAAATGTCTTTATTTCTCCATCAATTCTGAATGACAGCCTTGCTGGATAAAGGATCCTTGAGCCTGCATGTTTTCTCTGACAGAGCTTTTTAAATATAAGCCCCCCAATCCCTTTCTGCATCCAGGTGCCCATGGTGTTGATAGTGTTCACCTAATTTGATGCTTTCTGCCTCTGCAGACGTGAGAAATTTCTTTTGCCCTGGCAGCTTGTCACGTCTCTCCTTTGCATACTAATATTTGCTAAATGCACTATGACGACGTGGCGTAGGTTTACATGGCAGAGCTGGGAGGTCCTCTCTGCCTCTTGGACACGAATGTTGTTTCCCTTGCTAGATTAGGAAGTTTTCAGCTACAATTTGTTCAAATATTCTTCGACCTCTGTTTTTCTCCACCCCTCGGGGATCGCGATGATTCTAAATATTGATCGTTTCATTGAGTCAGTAATCTCCCCGTAACCTACATTCGTATGCGGGATTTTTTAAGACCATCTTCTATTTTCATTTTTCCTCTATATTAACCCATCCTCCAATTCACTAACCCGTCTCCTCTGCTTCTGCGACTCCTGGCCGTCAGAGCTTCCTAGTTTTTGCTTCGGTAGATTTGGCTTCATAAGAATTTTTAATTTCTGTCAGATTCGCTCTCATTTCTACTGTCCTTAGGATTCTATATTCTCAGTAACCTTTCGTTAATAGTTTTTTCAAGTCTACTCATCATTTTGACCATCGTACTCTGAATTCCATTTCTAATAATTTGGTTACATCCATATCCATTACTTGTGGCACGAGGCCACAGACTCACTGTCTTTTCTTTGCTGGGGGCTCTCTTGTCATTCTGATGAAGAGAGGTTGCGGTGTTTCAGAGCCCACAATTATTGACTGGAGTCCCAGGCCGTGCCCTTTGTTTTATAGGGATCTTAGGGATGTGGGCTTCTTCTTTAAAGATTTTATTTATTATTTGTGTGGCAGCCAACCAGCGAAGAGAGGGAACAGAAGCAGTGGAGTGGAGAGGAAGAAGCAGGGCTCCCAGCGGAGGAGCCCGATGGACTCTTTCCGGAACGCCTCGGGATCACGCCCTAGCCGAGCAGGCGCTCAATGACTGCGCCACCCAGGCGCCCGGGTTGTGGGCTTCTGATTTTTCAGCCTGCCTTCTGGGAGGGCCTGCCGCCGGATACCAGGCACCCTGTTTGAATGAGTTCCGTGTCCCCTGCGGGGATGGGGATGGGCACTCCCTGAGTGGTATTTCCAGGCTTGTTCTCTGGCGGCTTGCTCTCTCGTGTTTGCTGTGCCTCTTCTGAGAGTCAGCAGCAGCAGCGGCCAAATTTCAGCCTCCTGTCAGCGGAAGAGAAGGATTAAGCCCTGCTTCTCTACTAATGTTCTGGCCACTTTTAACTCTGTTTCTGTTGGTGCTGCTCAACCCTGCAGCGTCCCGGGAGTGCGCCCTACACCCCGCGTCCCAGCCCCTCACTTCCAGGGCCGGCGCTGTCTCTGTCCTTTTGTGTTCTAACGCTGCCAGCCGGC
Organism: Ursus maritimus; assembly: GCF_017311325.1. Classification (NCBI taxonomy): domain Eukaryota; kingdom Metazoa; phylum Chordata; class Mammalia; order Carnivora; family Ursidae; genus Ursus; species Ursus maritimus. The sequence continues at coordinate 48,287,357 of NW_024424119.1, read as the reverse complement.
CGCCCGCAGCCTCCCGGATCTCCGTCTCAGTCTGATCCAGTGACGCACGGATTCCGGTGTCCCCGAGATGCCTGCTAGGCGCGCGCACCCGGCCATGGGCTCATCTGCTGTTTTGCGGGTGCCGTCCGCGAGCCCCCGCTCTCCCGCAAGTGGCTACCGCTTCCGACGCCCGACGTGCATGCTCCTCCCCTTGCCGGTTCTTCCGATATCTGTGCACAGTTTCATGGCTCCCCGCTTCGTACCTCAATACTCAGCGCTGGAGATATTCATTTGTAGAGATCCAGATGCGTCTTCCTGCGTCTCAGGCTGGTTCTGTGGTTGTTTAGGCTGGTCTGGTACCTATCCAGCTCGACTCGGAGGACCGGCTGAAAACGGTGTCTCCTACTCCTCCGCCATCTTAACTCTTCCCCTTTAGTGACTCTTGAATAAGTAGATAACGGAAGTAATAATTTCAAAAATGAATTCATAACAAATCAAATTTCTTTTTTTAAAATTTAAATTCAATTAGCCAACGTGTATTACATCATTAGTTTTTTTTTTAAGATTTTATTTATTTATTCGACAGAGATAGAGACAGCCAGTGAGAGAGGGAACACAAGCAGGAGGAGTGGGAGAGGAAGAAGCAGGCTCATAGCGGAGGAGCCTGATGTGGGGCTTGATCCCAGAACACCGGGATCACGCCCTGAGCCGAAGGCAGACGCTTAACCGCTGTGCCACCCAGGCACCCCACATCATTAGTTTTTGATATAATGTTCAATGATTCATTAATAAATCAAATTTCTTGCAGTTATTTTCATTTTCCTTCAAATTGGAGAATATGACTTAGGAAACACCTTTCTTTGAGAATAAGCTAATCAGTTCAGAAAAGTGATAGTAGTGAGTTAATGTCTCTGTTACACCAATTATTGGCTTAGTGTTGTTTCAGTGTCTTAAGGAATTCAAGAAACTAAAGACTACTTTTTAAAATATGCTTCAATTCTTAGAGTTTTATTTTTAAACTTAAGTAATTCAACAGACGTACAATGAAGGATGTTGAGTTGTTTTCATGTTTACTTTAAAACAAGACATTTTAAGAGTAATTAGGTTTCCTTAACTACACATTAAAAATCAGATGCTATCATTTTTATGTTGTTTTTTTGTTATAATTAACATGGTAAATAAAACACACAAATGCCAGGATTGAATTTGAGGGGCAGTTCTCGAATATAATGTGCTCACTTAGGTAATTCTAAATATACTTTACACGAATCATTTTAGATTATTACTGGAATGAAATTGCATTTTTAAATTCTAGTAGAGATGATTCTGAACCCCTGAGGGTTCACAGTTCCCCAGAGATGTATGTATCTCAGTTTGTAAAATACTTCTTAATAGCAAAGTTTTCAAACTAGCTTCCCTTTTTAAAACTTTGGTTTCCTTCCTTCCTTCCTTCCTTCCTTCCTTCCTTCCTTCCTTCCTTCCTTCCTTCTCTTTCTCTCTCTCTCTCATCCCCTCCCTCCTCCCTTTCTCCTCCTCCTCCTCTGTTTTTGAAGTATAGTTGACACACAATGTTGCGTTAGTTTCAGGTATACAACATAGCTATTCAACTTTCTTTTTTTCTAAGCAATGCTATTAACTAACATGATTAAGGAATGTAGACTCATAGTCTTCTTCTTCTTATTATTAGCAAACCTAATCAAACCAAGAAATAGTAAGTGCATTAAGTCCAACCAAATAACACCACAAACACATGTTAACTAAGTGAGAAAACTCTCAAAGTCTGTCAAAATAAGTGAGTAATATTCCATTATGTATATATATGCCACATCTTCTTTATCCATTCATCTATCAGTGGATAGTTGGGTTGCTTCATATCTTAGCTATTGTAAATAATGCTGCAATAATAAGGGTGCATATAACTTCTCGAATTAGTGTTTTTGTTTTCCTGTGGTAAATATCCAATAGTGAAATTCCTGAGTCGTATGTTAATTTTATTTTTAATTTTTTGAGGAACCTCCATTCTGTTTTCCATAGTGGCTGCACCAATTTGCATTCCCACTAACAGTGTATGCGGGTTCCTTTTTCTCCACATCCTTGCCAACACTTGTTGACAACTTCTTGTCTTTTGGATTTCAGCAATTCTGATAGGCAGTAAGGTGATACATCATTGTGGTTTTTTTTAAACTTATTTTATTTAAATTCTATTAGTTAACATATCATTCATTTCAGATGTAGAGTTCAGTAATTCATCAGTTGCATACAACACCCAGTGCTCATTATATCATGTGCCCTCTTCCATGCCCATCACCCAGTTCCCCCCACCCACCTCCTCTCCAGCAACCCTCAGTTTTCTTCCTGTAGTTAAGAGTCTCTTGTTTTGTGGTTTTTACTTGCATTTCCCTGATGATGAGTGTTGTTGAGTACCTTTTCATGTGTCTTTTCTGTTGGCTATTTGCAGCAACGTGGATAGACCTAGAGGATAAAATGCTAAGTGAAATAACTTAGACAGAGAAAGACAAATACCATATGATTTCACTCATATATGGAATTTAAGAAACAAAACAAATGAACAGTCAAAAAAATAGACTCCTAAATGCAGAGAACAAACTGGTGGTTGCCAGAAGGGAGGTGAGTGGGGAGTTGGGTGAAATGAAGAGAATTAAGAGTACAGTTGTGATGATGAGCACTGAATAATGTATAGAATTGTTGAATCATTACATTGTAGACCTGAAATCAATAAGACACTGTATGTTAATTATACTTCAATAAAAAAGAAGACAGGTAGTAAATAGCATTTAAAAAAGTATTAAAGAATGAGAAATCAAGCAGTATTGAAGGATTTTATTTTTGCAATATACGTGAGGAAAAAGAAGAAAGTGCTGATGGTCCTCCTCTGTCTTAACAGAGCAATTTTTAATGTGTTTATATTGTTTAGAAACAGCAATCTTTCAATTTTAATATTATTACTAAGGCAAGAAATTATTGGGAAACCAAACAGAGTTATGGCTTTCTCTTTAAAGCGTACTTTCTCAGAGGGGTGCCTGGGTGGCTCAGTCATTGAGCGTCTGCCTTTGGCTCAGGTCGTGATCCCAGAGTTCTGGGATCGAGCCCTGTGTTGGGCTCCCTGCTCAGCGGGAAGCCTCCCTCTCCCACTCTCCCTGCTTGTGTTCCCTCTCTCGCTGCCTCTGTCTCTGTCAAATAAATAAATAAAACCTTTTAAAAAAATCTTACTTTCTCAGAATATGAAACAATTTCTGAAGTCTTTGGAATTTAAAAAATCATTTTGTTCAAATTCTACTTCCAAGGATAAATGAATTATAACAAGATAAATTAATTACAACAAAATAGAACAGGTTGGTAACAGTGATAAACACTCAGGCAAGTCTTTAACTTTGATGTTCTTGTGAAAGTTTTCAATCTAACACTTTACGAAATCAGATTCTTTGAATGAGTTTTATAATAAAGAATGATATTTCTCCCACTGGTCATCAGGTTAAGGGCCATTTACATCATCTTTTTCTGAGATTCCCCTTGCTAATTATGAAAACTTAACATTTAAGCCAGGGTATGGAATTTCATTGATTAAGTTTGTAAAAGTAAATCAGTCTCTGTAATGTGATGCAATCCTTGTTGTTAGAGATCACAGCATGGGGCTGAGTCCTTGCCACCCCCTAAATTCACTGATTGAACACTGTGTCTATTCTGCCTCATGTGTATTACTAGGATAAAGCACCATTTAAATTTGGAAGAGTACATTTTATTATTATAAAAAACATTAATAATAAATGGATCCCCAGATTAGGATGTTTAATCAGCCTAATAAAGAGATGGAAGAGTGGAGTAGCTAATTGATTGCAAAAGCAAAGGAAATAAGGAGAAAATAATGCATTTTTCCTCTCAATATTTAGTCTCGGTATAAGAGTTCTGTGTTGGAGAATGATAGATAAGGTAGGGTATATCAATGGGGTCAGGAAATTAGGGTAAATGAGAGGATAGTTACTCACTGGTCATTCATCCAGCCAGTCTTTATTGAGTGCTTGCTTTCTGCCAGGAATTGTGCTAAGGTACTGGATACAAAAGTGAATTCATCACAACCCCTTCCCTCAGGAGCACATAATCAAATGGGAGAAATGAACTATAAACAGTGAATCTTAACAACATCTGAAAAACCAGAACTTACTTTGGTTGTAATACCTACAATGATCATAGCAGTAGAAGCAGCTACAATAGCAAATATCATTTGAATCTTTTACTACATGCCAGACACATACTCAGCACTTTATATATAATATTCTAAATCTTAAATCAATCATTTGAAAAAAGAATTAGATATTATTATAATTTTATAGATAAGGAGGTAAAACCTCAGAGAGGCTAAATAATTTGCCAAATCCACAGAACTTGCAAGTGGTATGTCCCAGGATTATATTCAGTTGTTCTTTGGCTCCAATGTTCTGGTATTGCATAATAATTTAATTATTATAGAGAAATAATAATATGATGATGGTGTAAATGACTGGGATAATGATACACAGTGTCTGCCATTTGGGGTTGCCTGGGCAAAGACAGAATGACCTATTCCATTTGGAAGAGTGGAGTGGAGTCGTTGGGAGGAACTTACAGTGCTTTTAACTTTCCCTTCATATCATGTCCACACTTTCTTCCTTCATGAGAGGCAGATGTTGTACTTGACCTCCTTCCAGGAGACTCTAGGGGAAAGGTCTCTGGGGCCCCACAGCCTCTAAATCTCACCCAACCTCACCAGCCCAGATTTCAGGTCCCATGCACTGATCTGTCTTTCAGCACCATGGCCAGATCCCTGAGTCTGACAGTAGGCTGGAGCCACGAAGTCCAGAATCAGAGCAGCTCTTTCTTGACAGGCGAGCATGCAGGTAGAACTAGCCTTCATTCTCCATCTTCTCTCACCTTGACTCATTCCTGTATTTCTCTGTCTTTAGATGTCTCTTACTCTGAACCCATTTTGTTTAACATCATCCTTTGTGCTTTATGTCTTCACAGCCATTCCCTCTCTCTCCATCCTGAAAATCTCTTTTACCAGCTCGCCTTTCTGTTTCTATTCCTGACATTCCATTTCTCATACTTGCCTTCACTTTTCTTTTATATCCACCGTTTCATGACACTCTCTATTCTTCTCTCCTTTTACCCTGTCCACATTATCACCCTCCTCTCACTCATCATCCACATGCCTTTCTCTTTCTTCTAAAAAGAAAAAATCTTATTTCTGCTCATTATCTATGCTCCAATCATTCCCACCCTTAATCCTGCTCTTCTCACATCAAAATTCTTCCTATTTTTTCCTTATGTTTCTTTCATTCATCTATTCACTCTTTTCCTTTTCCCATCGTGCATTTCTCTTCTCTCTCTCCCCACCACTTTGCATTCTTTCTTCATTTTCTCTCCCATTTGTCCTTTCCTCCACTATCTCCATTTTCACGTTTCTGACCGTCACTATTCTTCCCAGTCATCTCTCTGTGACAGCACATAATTATTTTTAGAAGCCTGAAACTCTAGGAAGTAAAGTTTAGGAGAAACTCTCAACTGAGAGAAAATTCTGCTTTTCAAGAATTATTTTCTGAATTTTTGTCAGACACTTACAGCTTATACACAACACATGCATACACACACACACACACACACACACATGCACATACACATACACAGTTATATCACATTCACATTATTCATTCAGAATGCCAACTGTTCTCTGAGTAAAATGGAGGGCATTTTTGGTGTCAGCCAGTAGAATTTTTATGTGTTAACCCTCCTGTGATTTTGCTGTTTCCTAGAAAACTTTTCATGACCTCAGCCCATCCCTGATCTTATCTAAGGCTGAGATGGGACATTCTCCAAGTAAGCTGCACAAACTCCTTTGCATATATTATCATATCACTTATCACACTGTTTTTCATCCAGTGTTTATCTTCCCTTCTTTCCACACTGTGGCTTTCTCATGGCAGAACCATTGTGTGGTTTGTCTTAATGTGCCATCACAGGTAAGAAATCAATATTTTGTAGAACAGATGAATTAATCAACAAATGGATGGATAAATAAATGAATGATCTCCTGGATTGTGTGATTACCTTCTGTACTTGATCTAGCCAAGATTATTTTGGGGCAAACTCAGGTATTTAGATTAATTTTTAGAAACTTCATCCCTTCTGTTCTCTCTCCTGTCAGATATTTCCAGAGGCACAGATTCCAGTTGTTAATCCCTGCCTAGAGTAACAAATGTACTTTGAGAGAAAAATATTCTTTGGCAGTTATTCTTAAAAATTATTAAAAATCCCCAGTGTGAATGATTCATAGTGATTATATCTGTGTTTTGTTCCCCACTCCATACTCCTCCACCTCCTTTCCTGCTTTTCTTTTGAGTGTCCTTCCATCTCATTTTCTCTTTCAGTCCTCATATTTTCTCTATATCCTTCACCTATATTATTAACCCTCCCTGATATACTCGGGTTCATTATGTGCATCATTTTTTTTTACCAGAACTGTAGGATGAATCCTTCAGCCCTTTACTGTAACAACGGCCAGGTTTGAAGATGTTGATTTATGAATAATCAGCGTTAAGTTGGTCAGTGAGGCTCTAGGACTGGATGTGTTCTTCAGGTTTGCTCTTGGAGAGCCTCCACAGTTAAGGGAATGGGGGAAGAAGGGAGAAAAAAGTATAGAAAAGAGCTAACCACTGAAAGAAGGAGGATGAAATTCACAATTTTATAATATTCAGGAGATTGGAAAAAACCAAATGTCAGGAATGTGGGGGATAGTGGTTAATAATGCCATTGATAGAGGAGGAAAATGAAGGGTTGAGAGAAGCACTGGCTGAGATATTGACCACTGTCTGTGTTAAAATTCCAGTTCTACCACTGACTTGCTGTACAATATTAAGTAAGTTGGTTAATTTCTCTATGCCTCAGTTTCCCCATGTGTAGAATGAGAATAAAATAGTATTTACCTCATAGAGTACAGGTTTAATAAAATCATGCATGTAGAGTGCTTTGTACTGTTTGTCATGTAGCAAGAGTTCTGCAAAATGTTATCTATTTTATTACTACTACTACTATCACTATCATTGTTATACGTCATTGTATATGGTGAGGACTGTCTATTGATAACCTTGGAAGCAAACATTTGAATAAATTACTTTATAACTATATTTAAGTATACTAAATATACCAGATGGAGCAAATGGTTGATAGATTATGGAATATGAATTATATATATTTTTAATTTTGAATATTCATTTTATTTCTTTTTCCTATCATTACTTCACTGGCTAAGACTTACAAAGCAACGTTGAATAAGGGCTTTTGATAGTAGTCATTCTTGCCTTGTTCCTGAATTTCAGTGAAATTATTTTAGAGATGCGCCAAGTATGACTTTCACTGTAGATTAACACTAGATGAACTTTATTGGGTTATTCTTTTTATTTCCAGTACTCTAAGAGATTTTGGTTATGAATGGGTATCAAATTCTATCAAATGTACTTTCTGCATCTTTTGAGGTAATCACATTTTTAAAAATTTTATAAACCCTAATAGGCACTTTAATTCTTCTAACAACTTCATGAAAACAGCTTCTATGTCCACTTTAGAAATCCGTGACTCAGGCAAGTTAAGAAACTTGCCCATGTAAGAGCGTTAGTAACTTGGAGCACAGAAATATGAACTATGTCTGCTTTGACCCATACTCTGTAGCAGGAATCAGAGAGAATGGATAAATACATTGTGGTATATTCATACAAGGGACTATTATGTAGCAATGAAAACTAAATAAGCCGCAGCTATATCTAATAATATCAGTGAATCTAAGTAGTATAATACTCAGACATAAAATCAAATAACCCCTTATTACTTAAATTTTGTTGCCCTTTTATAAATTTCAGATCATTTCAAACTTAACAATATTCTTCTTGGAAAACCTATAGTAGATATATATCAAATATAAACATGTATTGATGAAAGAAAGGGAATGATTAACCCAAGATTCAGGAGGCTGGTTACCTTACGCAGGAAATGACAGGGTGAGCTGATGTATACATAGATATGAATTATAATCAATGTTCTAGTTTCTGTGTTAAAATCAAGTTAATGGGTGTTTATAATAATATCCAAAACTAAGGGCGCAAGCAAGCAGATGATGCTTGGACAATGAATAGGGTGCAGCATGAATCAGGGATTATGATTAATCCAGTCCTGGGCTTCTGAGGCTGGAGAAATATAGGCAGTTATGAGCCTTCCACCTCTGTCTATTATAGTCTTGCTGATGATTACTCCCTTCTATTCCAGAGTCCTGTCTAAACTTGGTCCCTGGCTATAGATTTCTAGAGTCAGCCCCAAATGAAAGAGCTTCCATCAGAAACTTACTGTAGAATTTACTACAGCAAGACAGAGAAATAGGAATGGTAATTGGAAACATGGAACATGCCTGGGGTTAGGGGAAGACAATTTAGAGAAACCTCTAGGCTCATTGGCTCATTATGGTTCTGATAGTTAACATTTCACATGTATTTTGACATCTTCCTTTCTTCCACAAAATTTTGGAAAATTGTTTTGGAAATAAACCTCTGGTTTCCCAGTTCTAAGATAGATAAAACCTAATTCTGGATTCTCCATGATATACTGGCTTGAGTTGTTGTGTGTGTGGGATTGAATTAACTGAGGTGGATGTTATTTTGAGCTTAATTTAAGTATGAAGGAGTAAATAATGAAAATATAAGAAAATTAAAGGTTTTATGTTTCAGTTTCTATTCTTGCCTTTACTGTTTATATATATTCGTAAGAGAAGTTTCATAATAGAGAAAAATGTGTGGAAACCAAGACAATACATATATTCAACATCCAACTTAAAAAAATACTTAAGATTCACCTTTTTTGGTTTCAGTTCTTTTTTTTTCAGTTCTTATTTTGAAAAAAATAGATGGTACAGATACAGTTAAAACCCAAACTACTGGGTGCCTGGTTGGTTCAGTTGGTTAAGCATCTGCCTTCAGCTTAGGTCCTGGGATCAAGCCCACATAGGGCTCCCTGCTCAGCGGGGAATCTGCTACTCCCTCCCCCACTCATGCTCTCCCTCTTTCTCGCTCCACTCTCTCTCTCAAATAAATAAATAAAATCTTTTAAAAAACCCACCAAATTACTTCTCTATCCTATCCTCTATCCTTTCCTCCTTTCCCAAAGGTAACTACTATCCCAAATAAAGTATTCATTATCCTATGCATGGTTTTAGTATACACACACACACGCACACTATACATACACTATACTACACATATACTATGTATGGGGTTATATGTATATACTATACATATACTATATATATATACACACACACTATACATATACTATACATATATATGTATATATACTACACAATATTTTTACATGTTTTAAATCTTCATATATATCATATTTTCCTGTCATTCTGAACTGGCATTTTTAAAGTTAATATTATGTTTTGGAGACTTGCATTTATTGATGCATGTGGCTCTGCTTTCTACTGATGTATACTATGAGTAAATCACAAGTTACAGTAGGTGTATACAGTTGTGGTTCTACATTTAACTGAATAACCTTTCCTTCAAACACTGAGAATGTCATTTCTATTATATATCGCAGTTTATAGACATTGTGAGTTTGCTTTGGGGCTGCCATTTTCTGTATTCCACAGGCTCACTTAGCCGCATATTAGCCACAAAGTGAGTCTTAAACAGCTTGAGAACTAATCTCATACAGATTTCATTGTCAGATCACGGCATTATTAAATCGGAACTCAATAATGAAAAGATAGTTTAAGAAAACATGTTTGGAAACAAAAGCGTAACTTTAAGTATTGCCGAAGGCCTTCAAGAAAATTTGAGCAAGGGAGCATGTACGTGAGGACAGTTGAAGAAGGCTGCCTCTACAGACCTGTTGGGATAAGGATGTATGAGGCTTTCTAGAGTCTGTTGTTGCTGAGAAGTCTTCTGTCAGAAAGTCTAATGCTCTTTCCTTTGTAGGTAATCTTTCCTTTCTCTCTGATTGGTTTTAATATTTTATCTTTGTATGTAAATGATGAATCACTAAATCCTGCACTTTGATATTACACCGTAGGTTAACTAACTGGAATTTAAATAAAACTTGGAAAAAAGAAAATAAAATATGCAGTAAGTTAAAAAAATTTTTATCTTTGTATTTGCTGTACAGCAGTTTCTATGCAAGGATTTTTAAAATTTATCTTGTTTGGGAGTCATTGTGATTCTTCAATCTCAGGCCTCATTTCTTTAATTAAGTCTGGAAAATTCGCAGTCTGTTTCTTCAATATTTCCATTCTTCTGTTTTTCATTAATTTTTTTTCTTGGACTTATTTGGTGTATAGTGGCTCTCCTTATTTTTTTCCCCAAAAGTCTTGACTCCTCTCCCCACATCTTGGTCACTTTGTACTGTCTTCTGGGTGTTTTTTTCAGAACTAGCCTCTCTCTTCAGTCATTGTCCAAGCCATCCACTGAGTTTTTACTTTGAGTGTGAATATTTGTGTTTTCTAGTAATTCATTTTGGATCTTTTCCAAATCTGTTGTATTTTACTTTTATAATATCTTATTTCTTACAGTCTTTATTCTTTCTTTTAGATACAAAGTATTTTAAACATAGTTTATAATTCCTAACAGATTAGTTAATTTTATGATGTTTGGGGAAGATAATTCTATCACTTGTTGATTACTGATTATCTTCATAATAAATAGGATTTTTGTCTGTTTAGTAATTTTGAACTGTGAGCTCATCTTTTTGGTTGGTTTTTATTTGTGGGATTCCTGTACAGTCTGGAGTCTGCAACTTTATGTTTGCTTCTAAAAGGTATCCCAAGATGTTTACCAGTCTGGGAATGATTTTTATGTTAGTTTGTCAGTTTGAGGGGTCTAGGATCATATGTGTCTTGTAAATAAGCTTATCCATTCCATGTGCTGTACAGACCCATAATTGCATTCCTATGGGAGACATTTCCCCTCCCTGAAGTATAGGATGAAACATACGGGTTTTCTTTGGGTGCCCTGTAGACACTAGTGTATATACATTATTCTCTCACTGAAAGCTTACCCTTTTGAATGTCCTGAATTAATGTGGTGGTGTCTACCTTTTGCCTCACACAGGCCTACACTCTCACCTCCTGTTCCACATGGGGGTTATTACTCAAGCCTCTGGACAATGAAGACTGATGGTATACCTCTCCCATCTACCTGTTACCACTACCACATACACCATTGTGGACAGTTTATTTTATTTTTTTTATTATGTTCAGTTAGCCAGCATCATTAGTTTTTGATGTAGTGTTCAATGATTCATTAGTTGCATATAACACCAGTGCTCATCACAACACATGCCCTCCTTGTGGACAGTTTAGGTATTAGTTTTTCATATTCCTCCTTGATTATCAACCTTTATATTTCATTTACATTCTTAAATACTCAGTTATGAATTTAAAAGGATGATTATTATATTTTCTCAAAATTTCTACCTCTGTTGAGTGGGAAGGTGATTAGTACCTCATATTTCAGCAAACCGAAGCTTTCAAAATAACATGAAGATCTACAGGAATGTGAGAGGTTACCATGTTCAGAAAACTAAAAAAAAAGAACTGTCTAGTTTTAAACATACTGGGTAGGTGTCTCAGCATGAGCTTGGTAAGATAGGTTAGTTATTGACAACACAAGGTTTTTACAAGTCAGATGAAGCTATTTGGATTCTATTATGAAAGCTCTGACTCTTTAAATAGGGAATCACATGTTGGAAGTTTTCTTGGTATCAGTATGGAAGATCTACTAGTCATGAGGCTACGAAGTTAACACTGGTCGGAGTTGCTGAAGCTTAAACAGTATGAGTGGATTAAGGGCAAAGGATGAATGTAAGGATAAATGTGGAAGTCAAAGAGTGATTGAATATGAGGAGATGAGGGAGAGGTTCCCCCAGCTTTTGCTTTGGGCAACCAGGTGAATGATAATGGTGATATCATTAGCCAGCAAAATGGAATAAAGAGTAAAAACAAGTTATTTTATGACAACCTGAAGCAATTTCATTATAAAACCCACCTATTTATAATGAACCATTTCTTTATATGTTACATATTAAATGATACCCTATGTTCCTTACAGGTTGGGAGAGAAGAAATCATGAGGACTGCAGTGGGATGAAGTGTGAATTGAAGATGAGGAGTTAGAGCCAGTGAGTATAAGAATTTTTTCATGAAATTTGCCATTGGAAGGAGATAAGCAGCAGTAGGATGAAAAGACACTATTGAATGAAGGGTTTATAACCGGATGAGGGACTTTGTCAAGGTTTATAGATTATAGAAAATGAGCCACTAGAGTGGATGAAAAGGAAGAAGTGGGAAGAAAATGCTCTAGTAAATTACAGGAATGAAGTCATAGACCTAGCAGAAGGGCCTAGGTGGTCAGCTGAATTTAAGTCTTTAAGGAGCTTGAATAACATAAATAAATCAACTAGAACTATTATGATCCCCACTACTACCTGTGACTTGCTTTTTGATTGAAAATCTTTCAGGCAGGCTTATTGTCACTCATCATGGGCTGTGCCCCTAATGCTTCACATTCTCCAGTTTTCTTGCTCCTTGGGTTCTCAAGAGCTAGAGTCTCCCCAGGTCTCCTTTTCTTCCTGTTCCTGGCTATTTACCTGGTCACCATAATAGGGAACGTGACTCTAGTGCTGCTTATCTCCCGGGACTCCAGGCTCCACTCACCTATGTATTATCTGCTCCGTGGTCTCTCCGTGATAGACATGGGGCTGTCCACAGTCACCCTGCCCCAGTTGTTGGCCCATCTGGTCTCTAATTACCCAGCCATTTCTGCTGCCCGCTGCTTGGCCCAGTTCTTTTTCTTCTATGCATTTGGAGTTACAGATACACTTGTTATTTCTGTCATGGCTCTGGATCGTTATGTGGCCATCTGTAATCCCCTGCACTACCATTCAGTGATGAATCGCCAACTCTGTGCCTGCTTACTGACCTTGAGCTGGGTGGTGTCCGTAGTGCACACCATGCTGCATGTGGGACTTCTCTTGCCTCTTTACTGGGCTGGGGATGCTGAGGGCAATGTTAAACTTCCCCACTTCTTTTGTGATCACCGACCACTTCTGCGAGCCTCTTGCTCTGACATACATTCCAATGAGCTGGCCATATTCTTGGAGGGTGGCTTCCTCATGCTAGGTCCCTGTGCCCTCATTGTACTCTCCTATGCTCGTATTGGGGCCACCATCCTGCGTTTGCCTTCAGCTGCTGGTCGCCACCGTGCAGTCTCCACCTGTGGATCCCACCTCACCATGGTTGGCTTCCTCTATGGCACTATCATTTGGGTCTACTTCCAGCCTCCTTCCCAGAACTCTCAGGAACAGGACATGGTGGCCGCTGTGATGTACACTGCCATTACACCTTTGGCCAACCCTTTCGTGTACAGCCTCCGCAACAAGGATGTCAAGAGTGCACTTCACAGGCTGCTTGGATGGGGGAGGGCGGACTCCTGAGTAGCCTGCCAAAGAGCTCTTTGGTTAGTTAAGGAAAGAAGTGGGAAGTTTTGAGCATGGCTGGTTTTGGAGAGATGAGGGAAGATGGTCTGGCGAACTTAGGGAACTCCAGATTCGGCTCTTGTTGATGTGGTGCTCTGACAGAGCTGCAAACACGTACCACACGTGCTCAGGGCTCCTCATCAGTCTGCTTCAGGAACCCCTTCCCCTAACCGTTTATCTTCACTTATCAAAGTGGATATAAATGAGTCACTAGGCCTGGGATGTTTAATCACACAATTCTGAAGAAATATGAGAATATTACTGTGAAATCTGAACTGAAGCAGAGACAGTGAAGTTAATTATGGTCACGTCTAACTTGGTGTGCTTGCCTGTGGGAAGTGTGCTGGTATATATCAGAAAGTTAGGGGAAGGGAACAGTTTGGGTAGATAGGGATGGCAGTTTTACACCTGTTCATTCAGTGAGCGAATATTGGCCCAAAAGTGAGTGTGAAAGCAGCCATGATTCTGCTATTCCATATCTTTGCCTCAGTTTCCATGGGCTTGTGTGAACATCTTATTCTGATGTGTGTAAAATTCTATTTCATATATTTTAAATTAATTTTATTTATATTTTCAAGTAAGATACACAAAGAAAATACTCTGCTGCATAAAACAAGGAACAGTGAACTATTTCAACAAGAAAGAAAACAAATTGGCTGTGCTTAGCTTCTTGGGAGCTGGACATTGGCTTCCATTTTGCTAGCTCTTATGAGATTTACAATGATAATTAAAAATATTTTTTGAGCTTTTTTTTATCGAAGTATAGTTGACACACAATGTTACATTAGTTTCGGGTGTACAACATAGTGGTTTGATAACTCTGTATGTTATGTTGTGTTCACGCAAGTGTAGCTACCATCTGTCACCATACAACACTATTACAATACCATTAACTTAACTTTTTACTAAGATATAACTGAAATATAACATTGCGGGTTTAAGATGTACAGTATGTTGATTTGATACATTTATGTGTTGCAATATTATAGTAGTCCCCCTTACTTGGAGGTTATGTTCCAAAACCCCCAGTGGCTGTACACCATGGAGGTTATATTCCAAAACCCCCAGTGGCTGCATAGTACATAACAGATAGTACTAAACCCTATATATATTATGTTTTTTCCCATGCATACATAACTATGATAAAGTTTAATTTATAAATTAGGCAGAGTAAGAGATTAACAACAGTAAACAATAACAAAACAGAGAACAATTATAACAATATGCTGTAATAAAATTATGTGAATGTAGTCTGTCTCTCTGAAAATATCTTATTTTATGGTACTCACCGTTCCTGTGATGATGTGAGATGAGGAAATGCTTATGTGATGAGATGAAGTGAGGTCAGTGACGTAGGCATTGTGATACAGGATTGGGCTGCTACTGACCTTCTGATGATAACATCAGGAGGAGGATCATCTGCTTCTGGACTGCAGGTAGCTGAAACCACAGAAAAGGAAACCCCCAAAGTGTGAGCTAGCATGTAATTTTCATCTTTTTTTTTTTTTGTGGTGGGAAAAATGAAGATCTAGTCTCTCAGCAATTTTGAAGTTTATAATACAGTATTGTTGCCTATTATCATTACACTGTGCATTAGAATTCCAGGACTTCTTTATCTACTAGTTTCAGGTTTGTTCCCGTAAATAACTTCTCCCCAACTCCCTTATTCCTCAGTCTCTGGACTACCATTATACTCTGTTTTTATGAGTTCATCTGTTTTAAGTTTCACATATAAGTGAGATTGTCATTGTCTTTGACTTATCTCACTTAACATAACAACCTCAAGATCCATCCATGTGGTCACAAATGGCTACATGTACGTGTACATGTACTATGCTGTGGCTAACTGAACATACACAAAAAATCCAGCGCAAGACTAATAGAAATGAATCAGATCCATTTGACAATGCCATCAGCCTGTATCTGTTGGAGAAATAAGTCACTTGCCCAAAGTAAGGAGGGCTGTTAGAAAGTCAAATAGATCCTTTGCAAACAAAAATAAATGTATTACATTTTTTGAAGAAATTGATATTATTTTGATTGATTAAAATCTCTTTGTTTCCACTGAATTCTGATCATATTCATCAGTTAATAATTTGGTTTTCTGGTTTGTGACTAAGCTTCTTCTATTCAGGTTAATGGTGGACAGTACTGGTATGTATCCAATTTATAGTCGCTTCCACAATATATAATCTATATCAATAAGCCACATGTGATTATTACTTTATAGTAGACAAAGAATATACAATTTGCATATAATCTCAGATTTTTCAGGGTGGTGCTCTACTTCCTGCTGCTGCTTTTATACTCAAACCCTTGTTCAAATCGGGTATTCTGTGGATGATAGTTCTAAAATAGCTAAGCAAAATGAGTAGATGAAATTCAGCAAAGGATGCAGTTGGGTGAGGGCAGGAAATGTGGAGGTCATTGGAGGGCAGAGTAGAAACATAGCAGTGGTCAGAGTTGTCCCACTGGTATCTCATAAAGCCTCCATGCCTTGCAGCTAATTTCAGCTGGGTTAAAATGTTTGGATTAGTAACAAACACTCAGTAACAGGAAGGATAGGTTAGGAAAGCTGGCTTCTTGAAATGATGAAATGGGAATCAGTTTCCTCTTGGGGTTTTTTTCTTGCTCAACTGTTGACATTATGCAAGGAAGGCTGTGGTGTCCCCCAAAGGGTAGAGCTTCCCTATAGACACAGTTGTTTTCAGAAGCTCTATGGTGTACTGTATGGTGACTAACAATATAATAAAAAATATTATTAATAAAAAAAAAGAAGCTCTATGGTGAGGTCTAGGTATAAGGAGGGAGAAGGAGCAGACTCTGGAGCTACAGTCCCAGCTGATGAAGAAGGTAGATGGTCTCAGCCCATGGTAATTACTATTTCATCTGAACACTGTTGGAGGCTCTGGGGTTGGTAGAATGAGTCCGTGTAAGTGACTCTGCTTCATTGGGATGAGCGACCATACAGAAAGGCATTTATGGAAAATGATGAAAAGGGAATCCTTAATTTTGTGAGAATGTGGTGAAGAGGGAGCACAGCTCTATCCATACTTTCTGTCTTGAGTGTATGGTGTTAGATACAGACAAAAGGTGAGAATAAAGTTATACTCTGCCCTAATAGTAAACAGAAAGGGCACAGAAAATAATCATAATCCTCTTTTAGAAAATGGTGTGATATGGGTGCCAAGAGGATCAAAGAATAGAATGAGGTACAAATATTATAGTCAAGAGAAGCAATGGAATGGAAGAATTGTCAGTTATAACACTGAAAAAAATAGGATTTTGAGTGAAAATATGAAGGTTTAGATGGAGAATATAGTCATGCAATCAGAAATGGAATAGAAAGACATTTCACAGTTCCCAGGTGAAAGAAATGTGTGACAGAGGACCGAGTTTGTTTTGTGATAATTTGGAAGATACATTTTTGAGACAGAGAAAAGGAGGTTCTGATTTATGCATCTCAGATTCAAACTTTATGATTCATCAACACAGGGGAACAGACTAGAAATAGAAATTTAGACCAAGAAGGCATTTAAGAGAGCATATTCCTAATATTTAGATATTGATGAAACAGTGAATGATCTCATGTGTTTTGGTTCTTCCATCAAAAAGAAAGATGAGAATAAGCAGGATTAAGGCTTGTCACCCTCTCTGTTCCTTCTCCATGATTTTAGATGTCCCCGAAGCACCAGGGGGAAATGGGGAAACCTGAGATCCTTTTCTGTTTCATTTCAGGGATTCTTCCTTTTTTTTTTTCTCTCCAATTTCAATTTAGTTTACTGTCTTAAGGTGTTCAAATCTGTATATGTGTATATCTTCATACCTTTCCTAAATGGACTACTCCTTTCTCTATCTCCCTCTAGCATTTAGTATCCTTGATCCCTCAAAGTTGTCTAAACAGGACCTCCAGAGCTTAGACTCTGATGAGACTAATGTAGAAATATTGGGAAATAGAAAGTATACAGAAATGAGTCTTTTTCCCCGTTTTTTACAAAGATATGTCTGTCTGTCTGTCTGTCTGTATTAATTATTTATTAATTTATTTGTTAATTATTGAAATGAGTCTTGAAGACATCAGCCAACAAGAGCACTACCACTGCTTATTACTCTTTTTTCATATAATGCAGTCTTGCTTTTCTTGGAAGAAAATGGACTCTGTGTTATTACATTCTTCCCATAATGGATAAATCTATACCCTTTGCCACTTTTTCCTTCTTGGAGATCTTTTTATTTCACCCTTTCCCCGTGAAGTGACTTATCCCATCTCTCTTCCTTCCCATCCTTTCTCAAGTTCACATTCATCTGTATCTCCATGTGGAAGTCTTTGTATGGCCACTGCCTTGAATGAGTAATAGGATTGCAAGAGGGCAGGAAGAAATAAAGACTAACAGACACTGGACAATATGTTTTTGTTATCTTGTAAGCTCCTGTTCCATGATCTTTAAAGAAAATCATCAAGAGAAATGTCCTTAAAATAGTTTTGATTTTTTATCTGAATATTAGGAATACTCTCCTTTAGTGGGGTGGAACTTTGGACTCATCAAAGATTAAATGCAACTGTAGCACATCATTTGGCTCTGTGTGAAAAATATTTGTGTAGTTAAACTAAAGTAAATGTGGTCTACTAATTTTTAGCTTTTACTTTGAAAGATAACTATAGTTACAACTCAATTTATATGTCTTCGGTTTTGACAATGTACAAATCAAGATACAGCTTTCCAAAGGTTAGGAGGGTGCAGGGATGAGGAAGAGTTGAAGTTGATGGAATAAGAAATATAGATTTAAGTATACCATTTAAAAGCAGAAAAGCAACTAATTTAAGAACTAAAATAATCATCAAAAAATTAGAGAAAGGAGGAGGGAAGAATGGGGATAATGTAAACAAGATAAAACTTCATCTTTCATAATAGAGAGCCAGAAGATAAATTGATAAAACTGGTACATAGATGCATAAGCAAGTGGTATATGATTTAGAGGCATACATATGTGAACCACTGGAAGAGATAAAACTAAACATGAAGCAAAGTCAGGGTCAGAGACTCTGCTTTTTATGGTATGTTCTTTTTTCTTTTCTTCATTCCCCCTTCTGATTACCCCCTCCTTTCTTTATCCCTTTCTTCTCCTACCGATCTTCCTACTTCTTATGTTCCATAAATGAGTGAAACCATATGACAATTGTCTTTCTCTGCTTGACTTATTTCACTTAGCATTATCTTCTCCAGTGCTGTCCATGTTGCAGCAAATGTTGAAAATCTTTCTTTTTGATAGCTGAGTAATATTTCATTGTATATATGGACCACAACTTCTTAATCCAGTCATCTGTTGAAGGGCATCTCAGTTCCTTCCACGATTTAGCTGTTGTGGACAATGCTGCCTTGAACATTGGGGTGCATATGGCCCTTCTCTTCACTACGTCTGTATCTTTGGGGTAAACACCCAGTAGTGCAATGGCTGGATCATAGGGTAGCTCAATTTTTAACTTTTTAAGGGACCTCCACACTGTTTTCCAAAGTGGCTGTACCAACTTGCATTCCCACCAACAATGTAGGAGGGATCCTCTTTCTCCACATCCTGTCCAGCAATTGTTGTCTCTTGCCTTGTCAATTTTTGCCATTCTAACTGGCGTAAGGTGGTATCTCAATGTGGTTTTGATTTGAATTTCCCTGATGGCTAATGATTTTGAACATTTTTTCATGTGTCTGTTAGCCATTTGTACGTCTTCATTGGAAAAGTGTCTGTTCGTATATTCTGCCCATTTTATGATTTGTTTGTTTCTTGTGTATTGAGTTTGAGAAGTTCTTTGTAGATCTTGGATACCAGTCTTTTATTTGTAGTGTCATTTGCAACTATTGTGTTCTTTTTACTTTACTTTTTTAACAATTTTTCTCTCATTCATGAAAAAATATAGTATTTCACCAAAATACCCTTATCCATATAGTAGCCTCAAAATGTTACCTCTTTAGTTTACCATGTACATCTGCCTATAGGGAAAACCTGAGCTGAGAGGAAATGAGACTCCCATCCACTGGCAAATTACATTATTAATTGAAAGTTAATCATTAATAAAATCAATGATGATGTTAATTTCTACTCTCATCCCAGGTAAGTTCAGTTGACTTAATGGAACAAGAATTCCCCTACCAAAGGAACAATAGCTTCTGGACATACGAAGTTAGGACCAGATCTTCACTCTAGTGCTCCATCAAAGATGTAGAGAATTGGACATCTGTCTGGAGCCTTGACATAGTTCCCTTTTCTTTCCAACTCTGACAGTCAGCAAAGTGTGGTGCTTAATGTCTAATAAAACTATACAGGGTTGAGTCCAGGTTTTATCTCTCAGAGCCTATAAGACCTTCAACAAAGTAGTCTCTTTGCTTTAGCTCTCTCATCTGTAATATAACAGTAGTTTGTACCATATGGGATTGTTGTGACAATTAAATGTATGATATTTAGTATGCTCCTCAGTGCAAAGCAAACACCAAAGAAATTCTGTGTTTAGTGACGCCTTCTTTATTATACAGGGACCATGTGTGATTTATCCTACTTAATATATATCACATCGAGAGATTGTAAGTGGTCGATAAATGAGCCTGGAATAAACTAAAGAGTGTGGGTGAGTACTTGAGTGGATGGACAGAAAGATAATGACAAGGGAAAGAGATGAAAGACAAAGCTGTTTTGGAAACTAAGGGCATCCATGCAAGAAAAGATGTTTCCTAAAAGCTATCCCAGAGTAAACTTCAGCATTTGATCCTAACACTTGCCGTTTGCGGGTGATATTGATCATGTATTATGGCCACTAGAAACAGGACAGAAGTAACTGAATTTGTCTTATTGGGTCTGTCCAGCTGGCAAGAGATGCAGCCAGTTATTTTTGGGATTGTCTTTGCCATGTACCTGGTTGCACTTATGGGCAATGCCCTATTACTGATTGTTGCCCTCTCAGACCCCAAGCTTCAGACCCCAATGTATTTCCTGCTCAGTCAGCTTTCCTTTATTGACATGTTTCTGACAACCATCACTGTTCCCCAGATGCTGGTGCACACACTGTCTGTGAATAGAACCATCTCCTTTAATTGTTGCATAATCCAGCTGTTCTTCTTTATGTCTGTGGGCAGCATGGAAGGCCACTTGCTGGCTGCCATGGCCTATGACCGCTATGTTGCCATCTGTGACCCCTTAAGGTACTCTGCCATCATCAGCCGTCACCTCTGTCTACGCATAACCTTGACCTCATGGGTGGTCGTCAGCCTCAACAGCCTCCTTTATAGTGTGTTGGTCACCCGCTTAACCTTTTGCAACAACCAGGTCACCCACTTCTTCTGTGACATCACACCCTTGCTGAAGCTCTCCTGCACCCAACCAGTGGTCAGTGAAATGCTAATATTTACTGAGGGTGTAGTTGTGGTGGTCAGCCCCTTCTTCTTCATTTTAGGTTCCTATGCCCGCATTGGCATTGCCATAGCCCGCATGCACTCAGTTGCTGCCCTGCGCAAAGCCCTGTCCACATGTAGCTCCCACATTCTCGTTGTGCTGCTCCTGTATGGCTCTGTGATCCGCATGTACCTCCGGCCATCTTCCAGCTATGACTTGGACCAGGATCGCCAAGTTGCCATCTTTTACGCAGTAGTTACCCCTACGCTAAACCCACTGATCTACAGCCTGCGGAACCAGGAGGTTAAGGGAGCTCTGCGAAGGCTTTTCAGGAAACTTTGCAACTCAGGAAACTTCCAGCCTGGTTCCCAGGGAAAGTGGGGATGGCACCACATCTCCTGAGCCTAAGGAGTTAAGATCTATCTTGAAAATGCCTCAAATAGTTGGTTACATTCCTAATAACTGGTATGTTTCACATTCCTGTGGAATAATTTTCCTTGTTGGCTTCCTCCTGTTTGGATTTGGGAAGAAGTGAGTTCATGAATAAATAGTTCTGGTCCCCATTGACTGATCTAGAATCTCAGATGTTTTGGAACTGAACAGATGTTTTTATTGATTTAGTTTATTTTTAAAAAAGCTTTTATTTATTTATTTATTTATTTATTTATTTATTAGAGAGAATGAGAATAGGGACAGAAGGAGGGGGGAGAGAGAGAATCTCAAGCAGACTCCATGCTGAGCACAGAGCCTGACATGGGGCTCCATCTCATGACCCTGAGATCATGACCTGAGCTGAAATTGAAAGTCAGATGCTTAACCACCTGAGCCACCTAGGCACCCCCTGAACAGATGTTTTTAGATCACCAAACCTGAACCTCTCATCTTTCAAAACTAATATGGGGCATAGCTAAATTATTATACATCAATAAGGCCTGCAGAACTTTGATCATTTTAGTGATATTGTGGCATGTGCTAGCCATTCTGATAGGTGTAAGGTGATACCTCATTGTAGTTTTGATTTGCATTTCTCTGGTGATAAGTGCTGATGAGTATCTTTCCATGTGTCTGTTGGCCATCTGTAGGTCTTCTTTGGAAAAATGTCTATTCATGTCTTCGGCCATTTTTGATTGGATTATTTGTGGTTTTTTTGGCATTGAGTTGCAAGTTATTTATATATTTGGGATACTAACCCCTTATCAGATATATCATTGGCAAGTATCTTCTCCCATTCAGTAAGTTGGTCTTTTTGTTTTGTTGCTTGTTTCCTTTGCTGCGCAGACGCTTTTTATTTTGATGTAATTTCTTTTTTTTTTTCTTTATGATTCTGTGGTTTGAGATCCCATTTCTTTTTTTTAATAATATTTTTTATTATATTATGTTATGTATATATTTTTATTACATTATATTACTGTATTTTATTATATATTTATATATATTATGTTATATAATATAATTATATTATATTATGTTATATATGTATTATATATAATATTATGTATATTATATATTATATTACATAATATTATATATATTGCCATATGTCCCATATATATTGGCATATATATTATAATATTATATTGTATATTTATTATATTATGTTATATGTTAAAATATTAT
Organism: Ursus maritimus; assembly: GCF_017311325.1. NCBI lineage: Eukaryota > Metazoa > Chordata > Mammalia > Carnivora > Ursidae > Ursus > Ursus maritimus. Next base: position 48,264,812 of record NW_024424119.1, on the reverse strand, counting down.
ATATATTATGTTATATATATTATATTATATAATTATACATTATATTTATTATATTATGTTTATACTGTATGTACCATACAGTACATCCCTAGTTTTTGATGTAAAGTTCCATGATTCATTACTTGCATATAACACCCAGTGCACCATGATGTAGTTTCAATAGTTTATTTTTGCTTTTCTTTCCCTTGTCTCAGAGGACATATCTAGAAAAATGTTGCTATGGCCAATGTCAGAGAAATTACTGCCAGTGGTCTCTTCTAGGATTTTTATAGTTTCCTGGCTCACATTTATGTCTTTAATCCATTTTGAGTTTATTTCTGTGTATGGTACAAGAAAATGGTCCAGTTTCATTGTTTTGCATGAAGCTGCCCAGCTTTTCCCAACACCATTTGTTGAAGAGACTGTCTTTTTCCCATTGCATATTCTTGCCTCCTTTGTCAAAGATTAATTGACCATATAATTGTCAGTTTATTTCTGGGCTCTTTATTCTGTTCCATTGATCTATGTGTCTATTTTTGTGCCAGTACTGTACTGTTTTGCTCATTACAGCCTTGTAGTATATCTTGAAATCTGGGATTGTGATGCCTCCACTTTTGTTCTTATTTTCCAGGATTTCTTTGGCTATTCAGGGTCTTTAGTGCTTTCATACAAATTTTAGGATTATTTGTTCCCGTGTGAAAAATACTGTTGTTATTTTGAGACAGATTGCATTAAATCTGTAGATTGCTTTTGGTAGTATGAACATTTTAACAATATTGGTTCTCCCATTCCATAAGTATGGAATATCTTTGCATTTATTTGTGTGATCTCCAGTTTCTTTCATCAGCGTTTTATAGTTTTCAGAGTATAGGTGTTTCACCCAGGGGAGTGATTTTTGAGTAGACCATAGAATAGCCTAAACCTCTTTTAAAATTGTAATAATTTTACAGTCTCCCATTTTTTTCAACTCACAGTAATAATAAGCAGTTCAGTGCTTACAGTGACTGAATTATTCCATCTGAACTTTCACGTCACTCCATAAAAGACAGTATAGGCCACTGGTAATAGAGGCTGGGAGAGAGAGTCTTCACAGTGGCTCTAACACTAGAAGTCAGTGGTCCCATTTGGGACATATGGCAAGTAGAGCTGTTTAAACACACTGATAGACTTGATGTAATATGAAAGGAGAAAAGAAGAATCAAGGATGGACTATGGAAATGGGTGGAATCATTGTGCCATTTATTTATATGCAACAGTTTCTGTATTGTTGGTGTAAAGAGCATATACCTTTGAGAGATAAAGGGGGCAGTATTTATAATTACACTGAAACAATAGAAGTAAGTAGCTCTTTTGTGCAAACATGATTTTCCAAAAATTATTCTCCTTGAAGAGGTCAGAATGAAACAGAGGGCAGAAACCCAAGGGAAAATGCTAAAGGGCTTTGTCGAAGGTGGTGTAGGGTCATGTTCACAGGATGGACTCTGGAGCCACATACCACAAATTAGAATCCCACTGTTATCATTACTTGCCATGTGATTTTTTTCTCAGGCTGTTGATAACCAGTGTTGTAGCTGGACCTTCCTTTGTAGTTATTGTGATTGCAAGATGCCCTCAGTAATAATCAGGAAACTTTGAAAAAAAGGTTTGTTATTTTCAGGTCCTGGAAAGCATATTGCACACCTGGGGCCACACAGTGAGGTCACAGGTAGAGAGAAAGCATGGGAGAGCATGGGCTTTTCTGCTTTTATTGGGGTTGAGGGAAGGGGCCTTGGGTTTCACAGATTGATTCTATGGGTGGATTTAAAACATAAGAGCAGGAATTTAAAGTGTGGAAAGAGAAAAAAACAAGTGGCCCAAATGGTCAGTTAATCTAAATCAACCAAGATTTCTGAAACAGATGAGCAGGGGAGCGGTGGTATAGGAGGTTGGAGGGTTCTGGCTCTTTACCAGTCAGTGTGGCTGGCAATGTATTTATTGAGATAACCTTTTTGAAGTGGAACCCTCTAAAATGAAAGCTAAGTCAAGCACTTGGTCTACAAAAAGTAAAACCAACTGTAGGGTTTACACTATAGTGATCTTTGACAATGATTCAACAACTCTGCCTCAGTTATCCATCTGTAAAGAAGAGAGAAACAGTATCTATAATTTAGGATTGTCAAAAGCATTTTATGAGTAAAATATATGTAAAGCACTCATAATAGTGACCGGCTTATGAGTACCATATGTGTGTGTCCTATTATTATTATTATTATTATTATTATTATTATTGCTATCAATAGCATACAGATGAAGAAATAATGGGAGAAAAGAGCAAAGAGTTGGTAGTTAAAGGTTTGGATATCTGTATGTACCTAAAGGCTATCGATGAAATGAGAGTAAGTCCAGTAATTAATCTGTCTCATTTTTTTATTGACTCCACAACAGTTCATAATATATGTGTATTGTATTGGTTGAGATTTCCTTCAGAGTACTGAATAAGAGACAATCCCAGGGGTGCCTGGGTGGCGCAGTCATTAAGCGTCTGCCTTCGGCTCAGGGCGTGATCCTGGTGTTCTGGAATCGAGCCCCACATCAGGCTCCTCTGCTAGGAGCCTGCTTCTTCCTCTCCCACTCCCCCTGCTTGTGTTGTCTCTCTCTCTGTGTCAAATAAATAAATAAATAAATAAAATCTTTAAAAAAAAAAGAGAGACAGTCCCAAACCTCAGTGGCTTATGAAAACAGACATTTATTTCTCAGTCAAAAGTGTGCAGGCTGGTGATGGGTATTAAGGAGGGCACGTATTGCATGGTGCACTGGGTGTTATACGCAAGTAATGAATCATGGAACTTTACATCAAAAACTAGGGATGTACTGGATGGTGACTGACATAACATAATAAAAAAATATTTTTAAAAAAAGTGTGCAGGCTGAAAGAGGGAACTGTGCTTCAGACCCTAGGTCAAGTTCAGGTCTGGTCTGTGTGTTTTCATTCTGAGATTCAAGCTAAGGGGCTTTAGCTACATAAGATGAACTTTTCTTCTCATGGTGAAGGCAAGAGCTCAAGAGGGCAAACCAAATGATCTGAACCCATTCAAAACTTTTTATTAGAAACAGCATTTATTATGCCTGTTCAAAAACCGCTAGCTAAGGCCAGCCCAAAGTCAATGGGATGGAGATGTGTATTCTGCCCCAGCAAAGCCATGGCAAAGACAGGAAAGGAAGGAAGAACTGTGAACAGATAACACTATCTGTCTAACTACCAGACAAAATGAACCGGAATTCCATTAGCATACATGAAGTTGATTTCTAATTTATCACTATCATAAACAAAAGTGTATTGAACATAAAATATATGAGTGTATTCACATATATATAATATTTTCATTCATTATATATATTCATTCTGTGAGATTTAAACTTCTAGAAGAGGAAGTATATCATCTAAATACAAAATTGATAGGATTTCCTAATTGCTCTTCAATTATTTATATATTATTTATTCTCCTGTCAATTCCTTTACCTTAAGAAAGTTCTTTCAATGGGGGCATTTGGGGCTACTTAGAAGAGGCTGCAGTGTTAACAGCTGAGGCAAATAATTTGGTAAAGTAGGTTCAGCCATGGAACTGCCACCTAAAGAGACAGAAAGGAGAAAGGTGGGCCAAGGAGGCAAGAAAGAAAATATGAGGAAACAGTGGAATCCAGAAGAAAAATATTGGGTATATAAGGTGCTTTCTGGAAAATGTGAAGAACCAAAGTTAAGTAACCAAAAGTTGGTTTCATTTCCTTGTAATTATCATTTCATTAAAGTCAGGCCCCCTTTATCTTGGAAGAATTTATTATCCTGATGAAGCCAAAGACTTAAGGAGTGTACCTCCTCAAACCAGTTTTGATGGTGACCAAGACTTGTATATAAGTCCCAAGAAACCCTTCTAGCTCATTACACAAATATACCAAAATTTTAGCTTCTTCTCAATTCAGTGCCATCACTGCTCATATCCTACAATAGAAACTTTCTACTGTCAAATGGCCTATAAATCTACCTGCACTTGCAGCTTCTGCCCCATGTCCTGGGAGGTTCTTCTCACCTTTTCCTTTTGAAAAGGAAACTGGAAACACCCATGAAACTAAAGAATTGACATTTTAGTAGACATTTGGCTCTTGGACCTATTTCTCATTTCCAGCACTGACTGGTCAGCAGACAAATACCCAGTAAAATAGGCAGGTTCCACATGTCAGCTACAGAGAAGATCAGAAGCATGCTGAGACAAGAGGAGTTTCAGTTATCCCTGAATGGTGCAGCTAATGAAGGTTAAGAAAATGCAAGTTGGAGAGCCCTTTACATTATTTCACTGAGCTTGACTACTAAATTAACTCATACAAGCACAATAGATGCACAAGAATGACAGTGCTTAATTCTGGAACATCTGTAACTTCTGACCCGATACAGTAGACACTTGTCATTATGTCCCTCTTCCTATACTGGAGTTGTTCTGCCATTTCATTTGTCTTGGTGGGAGGCAGAACCTCTCTCCCACTTACAGAAAATAAAAGCAGCATTATTGTTTGCCCAGTTTTCCTGGGAACGAGAGCATGGGCATATCACCAAGTCTTGACCAGCCGCATCGATCACCTTATTTTGAATCTGAATGTATTGGTGTAAAGAACAAGAAGTGGGCATTTTTTTCCTAGAGGTGATCACATCTGGTTTTCAGGCCTCTGGGGGCTATGCCCAATACTGGTAGTATTGGTGACAGAATAGATGGCAGTGAAAAGAGTTTAGTGTCTACAGCAGTGACCTCATCAGACAATTCGGGCATATGATTTTGACTGTGGTTCTGACTATATGACCTTTCCTGGTCTTGTCCATTTTATTGAACCTGGTTCCTTAGCCTTCGTGGAAATTCATGAGTTCCACATACACTTTCAATAAACTTACTTCCTCTGTGAATCAACCAGAATTATTTTCTGTTACTTACATGTAAGTATGTTACAACCCTGTTGTTCAATGGCAGCCCCAGAGAACACTCTCAATTATAATTAAACTCATGCTAGTGGCTTACACTAAATACATAGCTTCATGTGCTTTGATTTAAGGGATAGCTCAGGACAATATTCAATGGGAAAATCCATAATATGTACTTAATTTAGATATTTCTGGGACGTTCTAAAGGAAACAGATATGTGAGGGACAGAACTATTTTCCCAGAATCATAGATAAGACTAGGAACTGCGTTTTGGGGTTTTAGCTAAAGAAAGAAGTCAGTATTCTGCTCACCCATTTTCTGAAGGCTCCCTTGACATCCCCATTTCTCAGGCTATAAATGAAGGGGTTCAGCATGGGGGTCACCACTGTGTACATGACTGTGAGGATGCGACCCTCAGTCACTGAATAGCTGGTAAGGGGCCGGAAGTAGGCCCATGTGAGTGTACCATAGAAGATAGCTACCACAGTGAGGTGGGAGCCACAGGTAGAAAAGGCTCTCCACTTGCTCTTGGCTGAGGGGCTCCGGAGGACCACTGAGATGATGTGGGCATAGGAGGCAATGATGAAGGCCAGAGCTCCATTGATGACAATAACCCCCTCTGTGTGAATCATCAGGGTGTTGAGGTAGGGACTGGAGCAGGAAATCTTCATCAGAGGGTAGAGGTCACAGAAGAAATGGGGGATCTTGTTATCTGAACAGAAGATCAATCGGCCCATGAGAAAGGTGTGCAGCAGGGCATGAAGATGGGAGAGGGCATGGCACAGAGCCACCATCTGTGAACACAGAGTTCTGGTCAGGATCATAGGGTAGCAGAAAGGGTAGCAGATGGCGATGTATCTGTCATAGGCCATCATAGCCAGAAGGAAGTTTTCCATGGCTGCAAAGCAAATGAAGAAATAAGTCTGGGCTAAGCATCCCATGTAGGAAATAGCCTTCGTAGGAGAGAAAATGTTCTGTAGCATCTTGGGAACTGTGGTAGAGGTGAAGCAGATGTCTGCCAAAGCCAAGTTACTGAGAAAGATGTACATGGGGGTATGGAGGCGTGGAGTAGAGATAATCAGTGTGATGATGGCAAAGTTCCCAGAAATGTTGATTAAATACATCAGTAGAAAAAGAAGGAAGAGTGGAATCTGCTCTTCCGGGTGGGTAGAAATGCCCAAGAGAACAAAATGGGATACGCTGGTCCAGCTGGTATTGATCATCTGTAAGAACAAACAGGATTATTACTTTTTATTGAGGTATATAATTGCTGTAGAACATTATATTAGTTACAGGTGTACACCATAATGATTCGATGCTTGTATATATTGCAAAATGATTACCACAATAACTCTAGTTAACATCCATCCCCATACATAATTACAATTTTTTTCTTGTGACAAGGACTTTTAAGATATACTCTCTTAGCAACTTTTAAATATGTGATGCAGTATTATTAACTATATTCACCATGCTGTACATTACATTCTCATGACTTATTTTATAACTGGAATTTGTACCTTTGAAACCCCTTAACCCATTTCACCGCTCCTTGCCCTCTGCCTCTGGCAACCACCAATCTGTTTTCTGCATCTATGAGTTTGTTTGTTTTTGTTTTTGTTTTAAAAGAGAGACAGAGCATGAGCAGCGGGGAAGGGGCAAAGGGAGAAGGAGAGAGAAAGAATCTTAAGCAGGCTTCACACCTGGCACGTGGGGCTTGATCCCACGACCCTGAAATCATAACCTGAGCTAAAATCAAGAGTCGGATGCTTAACTGACTGAGCCCCCCAGGCACCCCAGAGCTTTTTTTCCCCTTTAAATTCCTCGTATAAGTGAGATCATATGGTATTTGTTTTTCTCTGATTCATTTTACTTAGCATAATGCCCTCAAGGTCCATTCATGTTGTTGTAGATGGCAGGATTCCATTTTTTAAAAATGGCTGGATGGTATTCATTATGTATATATATTACATCTTCTTTATCCATTCATTCATAGTTGGACTGTTAGGTTGTTTCCATGTTGTGGCTATTGCAAATAATGCTGCAGTGAACATAAGTGTACATATATCTTTCTGAATTAGTGTTTTTGCTGTCTGTGAATGAATACCCAGAAGTGGAATTGCTGGATTATATGGTAGTTGTAGTTTTACTTTTTTGAGGTAATTCCATACTGTTTTCCAAAAAATGATTATTTTCATAGGCTTGGACATCTGAGCAGGCTGTTTTGTTACTATCACTTTTGTACTCCAATATAAACTTCACAGTGTTGATAAAGGAATCAAGTACTTGATTATTTTCCAAAATAGTGAGGTATGGATTTTTCATTATCATCAGCATCATCACTATTAAAAATTGTTCAGATTCACCAGTTTTACAAATTAGAAAACTAAGGCATGGAAAGTTTAACCTTTTTTTTTTTTTGGCCCATGGAGGGCAAAATCTGAACTTAAAGTCATGCTTATTGGGCTCCAAAGTCTATGCTAGTGACACTATATATAGCATGACTCCTCAAATTAAAACCAAGGCACCTTATTCATGGTAATAAGACCTATTGATGGGCTATATAGTCAGGGAATCTGCCTACTAAAAGGGATTTCAGAGGTTATTTGGTCCAATAATTTCTATTTTGGGGAGTGCATACCCCTGGTGGTACCCAAAGACTTCTCAAAGAGTATACAGACACATCTTAGGAGAAACAGTTTCCAGATTCTCAGCTTCTGCATTTCTCTTTTCTGTAATCATTTTGTCTTCAAGATGTCTTGAACTTTGTGCATTATTCTGTCTCCTGCTTAGTAAATGAAAGACATACTTTCATCCATCCCAAATATCTTACTAGATGCACTGGCTCAGGATAGAAAAACCTCAAAGGAGTCTAATGAATGGACAATCAGGATACGAATGAAACAGATGACTTTAATAACCAATAATAAGTCCTTTTTTAGATAAGGGGTTTCCAGTCTTTTGCTCTCAAAAAAGTCTTGGTTTCCTCATCTCTAAAATGGGGAGATATTAAATATCACATCACTCACGAAGTTGCAATGAGAATGAAATGAGAGTGCCTCAGTAAATGCTGGAAATTATACCTATCAACTTTTCAGTCCTGTTCTGTTCTCCAGGTTTTTCTGGGAGGAAGTTTTTCTGCTATCTAGGTCTCTCTACAGTGAATCTGTTCCGCATTGTCAGTCTTGAAAATGTGGTTCCCAAGAACTAAGCAAAGTTCTGTGAGTCTGGTCTTTCTTCACAGGGTTATCATAATGATCTGGGCTGGTCATAAATCATAGCCTTTTGGGGGATATGGGAGTTGGCTTCATTGGAGATGGGAAACAAGCTGTGTCCATGGCTAAACCAAGATTTCTTAAACTTTACAATTAGATCACTGGGGGGAAAAGTGTGAACAATTAAGAACAGCCTCTCTGTAAGGCACTGGCACATGCATTATCTCATATAATCATCAGAGCAATCCTGAGACACTTCCAGCAGCAACAATCACTCACTATTCTCATCTCCCAGATGAAGAACCAAAGCTTAGAGACGTGAAGTGATTTGCTTAGCATAACTCAATGTTAAGTGGTCTGGCTGGGCTTCACCTTACAACTGAATACCTTGAGTTCTCTGCATGTCTGGCTACATCACACTGCCCATTTAGTTTACTTAGCTCTTGCCCCATGGGAATGGATTTATCAGTCACTGCTGGACTGTCTGCTTTTATATTTCAAACTGAAGGATGTCACCATGATACAACTCAAGAGAATGAACATGAGACATTTCAATTATAAAAATGTGGAAATTTATAATATTCTATTGAACTCTTGATTTCCATATGGTATGATAATGAGATCTAAAAGTTGTAGCCACTCTTTTATTGAGCACTTTCTATAAACCAGGAATTGTGCTAAGAGCTTTACACATGTGTTTTTCATTTGGTGACCACAGAAATTATGTGACATAGGTATTATTATCTTTATTTTATAGATGAAGAAATTGAAGCTCAAAGGGGTTCTGTGACATGCTCAAAGCCACAGAGTTAGTAAGTAGTAGAACTGGAATTTGCATTCAGTTTCATCTAACCACAGTGTCTATGCTCTTTTTAAAAAATGATTTATTTATTTATTTATTTATTTATTTATTTATTTATTTGAGAGAGAGAGAGAGAGGGAGCATGAGAGTGAGAGAGAGTGGGGGTAGGGGCAGAGGGAGAGAATCTTTAAGCAGACTCCCAGTTGAGTGCAGAGCATGACACGGGGCTCAATCTCACCACCCATGAGACCATGACCCTGAGCCAAAACCAAGAGTCAGACACTCAACCCACTGAGCCACCCAGATGCTCCTCAGTGTCCGTGCTCAACACTGGCCTATGCCATCCCTTAAGCATTCCCTAACTATTCCAGTTCCTACCTTCCTCTTTGTTTCTTCCTTTTCCACTGTGCTATCTTGTTCCTTTGGCCAGTGATAAGTGCCTATTATGTTTATTTTTCTAGTTTAATTCTCATGATAGAATTAGAGAGTAGATATTATCATTCCCATTTTCAGATCATTAAATTGAGAATCAGAGGGATGGATTAACTTCCTCAGGGCCACAGAGCATAGGGTTGGATCGTAGAGCTAACTCAGAAGTGATGCTCTTTCTGTCCTAGCTCACCAATTTAGCACCTATGTTTTATTCTTGTCCTGTGCTTCCTTCCCCTTACTAGTCTGTCATTATAATTGGAACCTCCAAATCAAAGCATAGGGCTCTGAGTTTATTTAGGAAATATGAGATATCTCCCCTTAGTTCTTAGGGAAGTTGTAAGAAGGGAATGGCCTTTCCCAGACAGTTTGCAGCTTATGGCTGCTACCTGGGGCAATGCGCATCAAGCTCCTGTGATAAAGCTGCTTTTAAGACTGGAGAAAGCCCCAGAAGTGGTTGGAGGGCGGGCTGTCTAGAACCTTAGAGTCTTCCTCATCTCCCTCACAGCTGGTGGAGATTATCCTACCTGACAGATAGTGCAGCATATCAGCTCCTTGTGGGCAAAGGAGAATAATGTGGTGTGAGGCAAAGGGTGAGAAGTCAAGAATGGGGAAGTACTAGAGAAGAATCATTATATAAGAATGTGGACAGAGAAAAAGTAGTGTGGTATGTGAGAATAATCTTAATCCAAGAATGGTGAGTTTTGGGCTTTGGTCTCAGATTGCCATGAAACTTTTCTTGGGGGCCTTAGGAAAATCACTTCATTCTTGGGAGCCTCAGTTTCTTCATCTGGGAAATGTGAAGAAGAATCCCTGCTTTCAATACAAGAAACTTTGTAAAAAAGAGAGAGACCGTGTACTTAAAGCCTCTCTAACAAGTCTATGAAACAGTGCAAAGTTGTTTGTTTTAAATTCCTGTAGGACTTGGCTTCCCTATCACAGAATAGGTCCCCACAACTCCTGGTAGTCAGATCCACAGACTTCTCTGATTACAGATTTGCCTCGCTTTCCAAAATGACCTTTATTAAACAGAAGAGGCACTTGGATAACACAACTTGGTTTATTCTCTGGGTTTCTCAGTTTGATCACTAATTCGTAGAAGTGGAAAGAAAAGTCTGGATCAGCTTTTAAGAAAGACAAAGTTGATAACTATGTCCAGGGGTTCATTTTAGAATCATCCAATGCAAATTACCCGTAATACCTCCCCAAGTGATTGAAGCTTTCTGTAATTCCATCAGATATTTTCTCTTTGACTCAGGAAAATTTCCCTGAAAGGTAACATGCTTGACTGTTTGAATCATTCAGTTTGTTTGTTCTTTGTTTTTTGGAATTTTTTGTGGCTAGGTTTTAATAAGGGGGAGGGGAAAGTCCTTGAAGACATAGCATGTCTGAGGGTGGCATAAGGAAGAGGCACTATGAAGGGAAAGAAAAGAAAAAAGAGAAGAAAACTTAGGGAGTCAAAGACAGACTTCACAAAATGCACAATACTCTGCAAAGGATCCAATTTGAGAAAGATGGCTATCCCTCTGGAAATTGCAGAGAGCAGTTCTTGTGGGGGAATTACCCGAATGGCTCAGAAACTGCTGTGTGGGTGTGCAGTCCTGAGTGCGGAGACTCACCTTATTGTGAACCTCCGAAGGGACTGGAATGGGCTGGGCTGGGCACTTTCTTGCTCCCTCAGGCAGCACATTCTTTTGATGGTAGCATAGAGCTATCCACTCAAGAAGACAGAGGAAGTTGCCCAGCATAGCAGAAAGGAAGGCATCAGGAAGGAGTTGAAGGGGAAGGGCAACCAGACTAATGAGGGTGCTTCTGCTAGTCAGAGTCAGGAAGGCATGCCGGGGAAGGGCACTGGGAGATTTTATCACATGCTTCTGCAAGATTCTATGGTTCTCACTAGCACAGAGCCCCAAGCGTGTCATTGTCCAAATTGGAGGCTGTCCCTGGAGAGTGGGGCCCAGAAAGCAGTGCTTCCAATATTAGCATTAGCGACTGCCTGTGGCTTGGCAGGTGATCCTGGGAGTGGTCAGGACCTGGGAGATCAGCCTGGAAATGGGGTTCTCTGACATGTGCTCCAAAATTTGACTCTGAGAAGTCCTTGAAGATGTAGCCTCTTATTTTTACATTTCATTTAAGTGATACACCCTTATTTAAAAATATTTAGTAGTGATTCATTAGTTGCGTATCACACCCAGTGCACCATGCAATACGTGCCCTCCTTACTACCCATCTGCAGCCTATCCCATTCCCCCACCCCCATCAAAAGCCAGGGATGGTACTGTATGGTGACTAACATAATATAATAAAAAATATTATTATAAAAAAATAAAAAATAAAAATATTTAGTAGTGAAACATGCATCAAGTGAAAAGTGAGAGTCTGTTTCCCATCTTCCCCATTCCTCTCCAGGAGTAATCACTGTTAATGTTTTGACATGTACTCACCCAGACACTTTTCTATGCATATATGTATATGTACAATTTTGTTTTTACAAAAAATAGGGTCATTTGTTCTGGATCTTTCTTTGCTTCTCATCAATATATCACAGATCACTGGATGTTGTACGCAAGTAATGAATCTTGGAACTTTACATAAAAAACTAGGGATGTACTGTATGGTGACTAACATAATATAATAAAAAATATTATAAAAAAATATATCACAGATCTCCTATGTCACCATCAGACCTAACTTGTTATTTTAAAAGTGTTTAATAGATTATCGGATGTTTCACAAGTTAAAGACATTCCTTTCTCATGCCATGTATCTCCTTTTTGGAGGGCTATCACAAAAGCAATGCTACATGGATATTCTTTTACAGATATCTTTGTGTACACATATTTTTCTAGAAATGGAAATGCTATATGAAAGTATACGTGCATTTTTAATTTCAGTTGGCACCATCAGATTATCCTCCAAAAAATTGGAGTCAATTTATACAGCCTCCAAAAGCATATGAGAGTGTTCTTTTCCACACAGCCTAACAGCACTGTTTGCAAACTTTTCTGTTTCTCAGTCTGATGACAGAAAAAAAACCCCACAATACTTTATTATAGTTTTACTTTATTTTTCCTAGTTGCTAGGGGAAATTTTTTGTATTTTTGACCATTTTAGTGTTTCCCTTCTTTGAATTTTCCAAATAAATCCATCCCCATTTTTTTCTCTGTGGTTGTTGTGTTTTTATTATTACTTTGCAGGGGTTATAATGTGCTTAAGAAATAATTCTGTTGTGTTTCCTTCTTGATCTAACTCATAACTCTGTTCTCAGTATGCAGCTTGGACGGACATTTTCCCTTTTACTTATGCTCTCTTCATTCTGAGAACACGAATCATTCATTTCCCTAGAAAGAGAAATGGAACATTCTTATCAGCTCTCATGTCAGTCTGCTCGCAAACATCTGAAACTCACGTAGACACAGATGTCATTGAATGCGTGTAGTTGGCAAGCATAATAGGTTACATATGTTGTGTGTTTACTATGAGTCAGACATTCTGTTTAAGTGCTCAGATGCTTTTATGTCATTTAATCCTCCCAGTGACCGTATGAGCTACCCCCACATTCATTGCAGCATTAATCACCATAACCAAGATATGAAAACAACCTAAATGCTGTCGACAGACAAATGGGTAAAAAAATGTGGTATATATACACCCAGTGGAATATTACTTAGCTATACAAAAGAAGGAAATCCTTCCATTTGTGACAACATGAGATAAAGCTTGAGGCTATTGTGCTGAGTGAACAAAGTCAGATAGAGAAGACAAATACTATATGATCTTACTTATATATGGAATCTAAAAAAGCCAAACTCATAGAAACCAAGAGTAGATGGTTTCCAGGGACAGGGGTGGGAAGTGGGTGAATGGGGAGAGGTTGGTCAAAAGTACACCCTTCCAGTTATTAAGATGTGTAAGTTCTAGGGGTGTAATGTACAGCATGGTGACTGTATCTAACAATACTGAGTATACTGTTGTATATTTTAGAGTTGCTAAGAGCATAGATCTTAAATGTTCTCTCTCTCTCTCTCTCTCTCTCTCACACACACACACACACACACACACGGTAACTATGAGATAATGGATATGTAAACCAATCTTACTGTTGTAATCATTTCACAATATATATGTATACCAAGTCATCAAGTTCTACACCTTAAACTTACACAGTGTTACAGGTCCATTGTATCTCAATAAAGCTGGAAAAAATAAACAGTAAATAATTTTAAATGGGAAAAATTAAATTATACTGTTTGGGCACAGATGTGTATGTGGTAAAATTAAAAGGGAAATCAAAGAAGTAGTTAACATAAAACATAGGAATAGTGGTACATTCATGGAGGAGAGAGGAGCTGCAATTTGACAGAGGCACAAAGGCTGTTTCTGGAAAGCTGGCAATGGTCTATTTCCTGAACAGGTGGTAGATCCTTAGGGTTTGCCTTGTGAGACATCATCAAACTGTAAAAACGAAAATTAGAAATTAAAATAAATTTTTTAAAATTTCAAAAAAATTTAAATAGACATTCGAAATAGAACTCACTCACTTATTCATTAATTTCTATATTGATTTCTTCATTCTTTTATTTAGCTAAATCCTATGGGATATGGTAGTGGATAAGACAGAGCTCCTCCTTTCATAGAACTTACAATAAAGCATAAGAGATGTTATACACTAGACTACAAGCTTCATGAAGCGAGGGGCAAGGTGTATGGTAGCCCCAGTATCGAGTGTCAGGCACCTAATAGGAACTTAGTACATATTTATAGAATGAATGGAAGAATAAGTAAAGTAGTTTCTTAGGCAATTACTTGTTAAAGTATCATGGAGATAAGTGCATTGAAAGAGAAACACAGGGAGCTTGGGAAATGTAAATCATGAAGATCTAACCTAACCTTCCTGAGGAAATGATGCTTCAGCTGCAGTCTAAGGAATAAGTGAGTGTTAGGGAGAAGAAGAGGAGGAGAAAGCATTTTAGGCAGAAGGAATTTTGGGGGAGGCACAAACATTGAGACTATAGCAGTGCTTGATCCAAATTATTACAAAAAGATAGGATTGCTGCTATTTAATGAGGCGCAGGAGGTATATGTCTGGAACTCGTGGGATTCACTGGGACAACAGCAGATGCTTCCATGAATGGTTGGAATGAGTTAGACTATAATGAGTAGTGTGGGCAGAGAACCCTGATTTTGATTGTTCACTAAGGACCCAAAGCTGTGATATAGCACAGGTACAGAGTTTCATAGTGATAAAGTAAATATTATAGAAGAAGAAAGCAGGGCATCACTAAGAGTGAATTGTTGTTAGATAAATTCTATAAACAGTATGACATAATTGGTAATAAAGCTCCTATGCTTGTGACACTCAGCTGAGGGTTCCAGGGGTGTCTTCTCCACACAACCTCTGCTTGAAATGCTTACGGAGGATGTTATTTATACTGCGAAGATAAGAGAAACAACTCTTTTAATTGGGTCCCCCCAGCATTACTGGAATTTAGATCTACTTCAATCCACAGATTTCCTCCGTCAAGTAATTGTACAAAGACCTTTAAATTGTAATAATGTTCTGCAACAAGAGAGACCTGCACCAAGCACAGCTAACAAGGGCATGGCAAACAGAGTCAGAGAACCTGAAATCGGACCTGAAAGACACCATTGGACAACCAACCCAGACCAGTAGAAGCACTGAACAAGTAGAAGGGAGATCTGGTGGAGGAGATGACATGTTAATTACAATCTTGAGGCAAACTGTAGCAGTGGAGACTATAGCTTGTCCTACTAACCCTCCTATTGTCTTTTTTTAAAAAGAAAAATGACACTCAGCCACCACTTTAAAGAAGCAGTGACAGGGTGTAGTGAACTTAATGTAGGGTGCGAGAGGGTCTGAGCGGTGCAAGGGGTAAACAGTAATAGACACTGTTGTTGCCTTGTCCACGTACCCTCAAGTCTTATCACAGTCATGACACTGACAGGAAGTATGTGACTTTTCCCCACATACTTTCAGATAGCAGCATATCCATCTGTGTCTGAGAGCTATTTCTGGCAGCTGGAGGTGTCCCAGGGAGTCCCATGAGTTCCAGATAGACAGATGTAGCAGAAAAGTGTTGAGGAATTATTGCTCCCAAGGAGCAGCCTTCAGTCTCAGCTGGTGGAAGTTGGGTGGGGTAACTTAGATCCTTCGGTGGGATATCTTAGAGATATGTGTTCTTCACTGGTTCTGGAGTTCCCCAGCCATAGTAAGGGTCAGTTATGCACGGGGGTAACTCACATGGTAGTGTCCCTTTATTGCCTCCCTTCCCTTTTCTGTCTTGGTTCCCCACTCCCTCCTGGTGTTTCCAAGGGTCACCTCCCAAAGGAACTGCTTGTATTCAAACTCTTGTCTCAGGACCTGTTTCTCAGTGAAACCAAACCAAGATAGATTCCAATATTATGGCTTAAAAACACCTTGTAAAGGCCCACCTCTCTTATTAAGCACTGGGCCAGGACATTTCAAATCTCTCATTTCATGGTAGATACTTATTGGCAATAAAATGGCCTAAAGTATGCTTACCAAATTCTGTATGTCTTATTTTTAGTAAATGTGAAGAACTACAACCATTAAATTGGTTGCCTGATTACTCAGCAGGGAGGGGTCAGGCTCACAAGACCTATAACAATGAGAAGAGCAACTATGAAAACAAGAGCAGCTGTATAACAAGAGTCCCTTCTACATGTCAGGGCTCATGATAAGCACTTCAATTATAGTTGCTCAGTTATTTACTTCTTTTCAAAATTATAAAAACTTATATTGTTACCTCATTGTTACAAACAAGGAGACTCAGAGATACTAAATAACTTACTCCAGAGTCTCCCAGACTCTAGATATGTGCTGGGGCTATGATTTTCAGATTGTTGGGGGTGTTTGAGGGAGCTCAATAAACAACACCCACTTTCCCAGTTGGGTTCTAAATAACTACTGAATAAGACAAGAACAAACAAAAGATGGGGCCAAATCACCACTTTACTCCTGGTGATGTCTAGGTCAGACATATGACTTGAGGTGAGAACCTAAGTGTTTTTCTGACCAACCCCAGAGGCAACTACTGCTGGATTAGGGAGGGTTCTCAGGTGTGTATGAGTGGCCACTTTGCCCTTGGAGGTACATATCAGAGCACATGCTCCCTGTGAACAGGCTGGTTCTCAATAAGAAACAGGGATGGCCTGGGCTGAGTGTGCCCAAATTTCTGTTCTGGGGCAGAGTAAGGGAGCAAACTAGGGCAGTTGTTACAGGAATTGAATCTCCTCCACTTGGAGGTACAGGTCAAGCTGGGTAAAGAAATATTCCTCCCAACACTAGCACACTCTTCCACCTACATTAAATCAACCTCTGGTGACCCATGTAAAGCAAATATGGAGGAATTAAATAATCACTGGAAGAATTCTTCTTAACACAGTTTCTACCTCCATATTTAGAGACCTCCAAAATATTTACCAGAGAAAGAAATCACCTAGAAGATCCTTCATAAATGGTAAGAAGACTGGAAACAGGGCTTCCAGAGAGGGAGTGATTGAGGGTTGTCCCAACAGAGAGAGGGAAGTCTTAATATTGGTTAAGATAAATAACAGAACTGAAGATTTAGATTCCATAAACATTATGGAGCACTTACTGTGACCCAGGTAAGCTTATGTATTACTTATTATTCATTACTCCTATGATGTAGTTGTTTTTCCAATTTTATAGATAAAGAAGCCAGACCTCAAAGAGGAAGAATCTTCCCCAAATTATATAGTGTGAGAGTGGAGGGTTTTTGGTCCTGATTTGTAACTTCTGACTTCAAGTCTTTAGTTCTTGTCACCATAACACTGAATATTATTGGAACTGGGGTATATGCATGTAGGGTCTTAGACTAACATATAATTCAATTACTTTATTTTATTTTTTTGGCTCTTAAAATTTCTTTTTAATTTATTTGGCTGTTATTCTTACAGTGTTATTTTTTTCACCCTTTAATTTTTTTATTTTTATTTTTTTAATTTTTTAAATATTTTTTATTATATTATGTTAGTCACCATACAGCACATCCCTGGTTTTTGATGTAAAGCTCGATGATTCATTAGTTGCGCACAACACCCAGTGCACCATGCAATACATGTCCTCCCCACCACCCATCACCAGTCTATCCCATTCCCCCACCCCCCTCCCCTCTGAAGCCCTCAGTTTGTTTCTCAGAGTCCATAGTCTCTCATGCTTCATTCCTCTTCTGATTACCCCCCTTTCTTTATCCCTTTCTTCTCCTACAGTGTTATTTTCTTAACTTAAATTCAATTAGCCAACATATAGTACATCATTAGTTTCAGATGTAGTGTTCAATAATTCATCAACTGCATATAACACCCAGTGCTCATCACATCATGTGCCCTCCTTAGTGTTACCGTGTTATTCTTGCACATAGATTAAAGAGTTAAAATTAAAGTATCATTATGAAATATAATAATTACCACACTCACACTGTGACTTCCTTTTCATTTTCTCTTTTCTTGAAACTTCCTTGCAGCTCTTTCAGTGATTCTCCATAATTCCCAATGACATGATTATTTTGCTGCTGCTTCATTATTGTTTTAGGATTGACATTCCATTATGGGAGGTGAGGACTGAGCTCTCTTTCAGAGAGCTTGCCACCTCAGACCTTTTGCCCTCTTGCCCCACTCCTTATGTTTATGTGAGAATTTTAGTAAGATCAGTATTCAGTGTTTGCTTTATCTTGACCATGTAAATGAGATTCAGCTGAGTCAAACAGCATGCTATGTCACTTCTTTCCTGTAAAACTGTTTTCACTGGAAAACCTAGGTAATTGATGGAAACTTTGGGTGTCATCTCAAGGCTGTGGTCTAAAGCTGAATAATTGCCCTAATTCCTTGAGAAGTTGTAGGAGATGAGACTTGAGTGGAGCCCAGACAATCTATCCTTGGATCACTCTGGGCAATGGAGTTACACACTTCCCTATTCTTTCCCACCCAGTCACCTTATTTTATAAATGTTTCAGGAAACCAAGGTTCAGAGACAATCAAGTGATTATCCAGCTGTCACACAGTTCATTTCTGGCAAAGCCAACCCTGGAACCCAGGGCTTAAACTAACACCCCATTCTGACATTTCGATAGAACACTGCCTGTTTAAATATAAAGTATCAGGCTACTTCCTTTGTATTTCTTGCTACCAGACATAATGAGTCCTATATTCTTGGGCCAAGGACATCTTCTATAGTTCTGTTATAACTTGAGCTGAACAAAAGTTTGGACTTCATTTTCATTTTATATGTATACAAGCCCCCCACCCACCGGCTTTGCTTTGAGACCAGTAAAAATAACAAGAGCCATTTTGAGAGTGGGTAGTAAACTACTCGGAGTGTGGGCATTTCACAGAGATGATCTGAGGTTGCTGTTATCACCGATCCCTCCCTGTCCTCAGATGTCTATCTGTACTTTGAAATATAAACATAAGAAAAAAGAAGTCTCAAGTTCAGGGAAACTACAATGGTTAGGTTCTCAGGAGGCCAATTTCAACTCCCAGCTCTGCGTCCTGGAGTCAAGACTGTAAGGTCCTGGGAAAGAATGTTAGAGCGTTTTTCTTCTGAGTAGTTTTCCCAGAGCCCCCTTCATATCCCTGTTTCTTAGGCTGTAGATGAAGGGGTTCAACATGGGGGTCACCACTGTGTACATTATTGAGAAGACTCTGTCCTTTCCACCTGAGGGGGATGATGGAGGACATAAATAGACCCCAATAGCTGTGCTATAAAATAGAGAGACCACAGAGAGGTGGGAGGTGCAGTTGAAGAAGGCCCTTTGCTTACCCTTTGTGGAATTGATTCTTAGGATAGCCAAAGCAATATAAAAGTAAGATGTAAGGATGCAGATGAAGGGTCCAATTAGCAATGTTCCTGCCACAAGGATGAGCACTAGGTCATTTACATAAGTACTGGAGCAAGCCAGATTCAGGAGTGGGACCAGATCACAGAAGAAATGGGGGATGATATTGGGGCCACAGAAAGAAAGCCTCATCACCAGGAGGGTATGCACTAGGGCATGGAAGGTAGTGACCACCCATGACCCAGTCACCAACAGGATACACCGTCGGAAGTTCATGGTCATGGCATAATGGAGGGGGTGGCTGATGGCCACATAGCGGTCAAGTGCCATCACAGCCAGGAGAAAGTTGTCCAGATCTGCAAATAGGCCAAAGAAATAAAGCTGTGTCAGACACCCATCATAAGAAATCAGTTTACTTCCTGAGCCAATATTATCTAGCATCTTGGGAATTATTGTGGAGACAAAACCAATGTCAGAAAAGGACAGGTTAGCTAGGAAGAGGTACATGGGGGTGTGGAGGTGTAGGTCAGAGGTAATAGCCAGGATGATGAGCAGGTTCCCCACAGTGGTGACCAGGTACATGGCCAGAAAGAGCCCGAACAGGAGAGGCTTCTGCTCTGGCCGCTCAGAGAGGCCCACGAGAAGAAATTCATAGATGCTGGTCTGGTTTCTTCTGTCCATGTCTGGAATTCTGTATGAAACAAATTTTTATTATAAGTAGAAAAAAGGATAATAATGCTGTGTTGAAAGTATTTCATATTCATATTAGAAACATCATGTGGTTTAGACAGTTCTGTTTTGGCAAAGCTCCAATTTATAATTGGGTGTGTTAAAAAAGACCATTTGGATCCATCTCTGTAAAGTTATAGATTGACGTCAGCACCTGACCAGCTATCCAAGTCTCCTTCAAACTATTCCAGCTGTCCCCATGACACAGGGCAGTACAAGTGTGCTCTGATCCCACAGATCCCATCTGTTTTTTTCACTGAAGAATAATATAATTAAGTAAATGATGTTTTACTTACATTTAAAAATTAAAGTGAATGAAAATAATTAATAATATATAATTATATATAATAATTATAAATAATTATGTAATCAGTTTAAGATTTTTTACGGTAAAATTTGAGAACAACATATATATTTATAATTCCATTTTTGATAAAATTAAATTTACTCCATCCAGGTCCGTTTTTTTAAAGTTCCCAGTTCTTTGGGGCGCCTGGGTGGCTCAGTTAGTTAAGCCTCCAACTCTTGATTTTTGCTCAGGTCATGATCTCAGGGTCATGGGATCCAGCCCCATGTCCGGCTCCCACTGGGCGTGGAGCCTGCTTAAGATTCTTTCTGCCTCACTGGAGGAGATAATGCTAAGTGAAATAAGTCAGGCAGAGAAAGACAATTATCATACGGTTTCTCTCATCTATGGAACATAAGAACTAGGAAGATCGGTAGGAGAAGAAAGGGATAAAGAAAGGGCGGAATGAAGCATGAGAGACTATGGACTCTGAGAAACAAACTGAGGGCTTCAGAGGGGAGGGGGGTGGGGGAATGGGATAGACTGGTGATGGGTAGTAAGGAGGGCACATATTGCATGGTGCACTGGGTGTTATACGCAACTAATGAATCATGGAACTTTACATCAAAAACCAGGGATGTACTGTATGGTGACTAACATAATATAATAAAAAAATATTACTATAAAAAAATAAAATAAAACTCTAGGAACTAAAATTAAAAAAAAAAGATTCTCTCTGCCTCTCCCTCTGCCCCTCCCCCCATGTTCCCTCTTTCTCTCTCTCAAATGAATAAATTTTAAAAAATCTTTAAAAATAAATACATTCATTTTTTTCATTCATTCCAACTTTATCAAGATAAAATTAACAGATAAAAACTGTATATATGCAAGGTATGCAGTGTGATGTTTTAATATACATATTCATTGTAAAATGATGATCACAGTCAAATTAATTCACACATTTTTTGCCTTAGAGAATGTAAATATCCAATTTGGCAGTTACAGTTCTCATGGTAAATGAAGGTATTGATATTTTTGGCTTATACATCTGTCTCTTGTGAGTGTTATTGATGTGAGTCAGTCCATTTCAATTTAACCAACGCTTAGATAAAATCCAGTTTCTATACTTGGCAAACCTAATGGCTTCAGACCATGATTATTATTCTGAGAGGCATGGACTCTTTTCTTTCTGGTATCTCTCTCTCAGCTGCCACCAAGTCCAGACTCAGGAGCTTAGCAAATAGCAGGAAGTACAGTGATATAATTCATTGTATTCATTTAACCATATCACCTTTATAGTCAGAATCAGAAATAAAGGAACATGTATTCCAGTTTTTGCTTTTCTTGCTCAAAGGTAATTAACCTAATTATTTACTGGAAACATACAGCCCATCATAGACAATTCCATTGATTCCAAATGAAAAATTTATAAAAACAAATTAATATTCTCAGAATTCTTCTGATATTCTAAAACAATTGACTTTTGAGAAAAAGGTCCTTTGGTTTCAACTTTATTAGGACAGATGGCCTAACACTATGGCTAGTGGTCCAAGCTGTGGGAGGGTGTCACACCACGTAAGGGCATTTCCTATACTTCTCAAAATTGAATCCCCGCTATATCTGTATACTTAAAAGTGCTACATGAGACTCATTTATTTGTCTCCAAGGAGAGTATTTAGGTTGCATAGCGTAAAGGGAAAAATTTAGTTTATACTCAGAAAATTTTGACTCACATTCTCTATCAAACATTGTAATATGGCTTCGAATAATTCATTTAACCTCTCAAACTTTAGTTTCCCCTTCTGTGAAGAAAGATAACTGAATTGATGTCATAGGCTGTTGCGAGTCTCCTTCTCACCATCAGAAAAATGTCCAGGCTCTTTCTTACCATGATATAATTAGCCCTTCTTGAGTCTGTCTCCATCCTTCTGTCCAGTGACACTTCCCTGTCATGCTCTGCTCCCCCAGTCTCACCTATGAAACTGCTCACGGTCCTCAGACAACTCACGCATCCTGCCTGCGTGACTTTGGCATTTAGCCCTTTCACCTTCCTGGATGCCTCCTCCTCCTTTCCACCTGGCAAGAGTTCGGGTGTCAACATTGGACAATACTTACATTCTCCTTTTGGAATCCATTGCTTTACCCTCTGTGCTCCTACAGCCCTGTATTTGGGTCTTGCTGGAACGCTTGACATATTGCCTTATACTTAGTTGCTTGTCCCATTAGATGGTGTGTCCCTCAGTGCCAGGGACTCATTTTTCTTCATTTTGTTTCTTCTTATGTATGTACTTCGTATGTACTATTGAATAAGATAGTGGATGGATGGACAGTAAAATGGCTTTTTAAGCTGTGATGAAACTGTATGATGTTATCAGTTAGCTACCAGCATTGCCTTTTACACTATTAAGTAAATTACAATTAATGGAACAGGTGTGTGAAGATCTTAGGTTGCCTAGCATACATTCTAATACATTGAAGTTATTCAAAATTGTTTGTGAAAAATTTAAAAAGTATTGTGAATATTGAATTAGTAAGTCTAACCGATTGCATATCTTCACAAGCACTGAATGCATGATTTGTTTATATTTTACATTTGAACTAAATATTGTTGGGTTTTAATTTTAAAATGCAGAGAAAATTGATGCTTAGAATTCAGATTTAATAGGAACATATTTTCTCATAGGTCTGAATCCGCTCCTTTGTGCCCCTTCCGTGTGTTAAGAAATGTTCCCCCAAATCTCTTGCTTTTCCTTGTTTTTAAAAAATAATTTTTATTAGGTTATGTTAGTCACCATACAGTATATCCTTAGTTTCTGATGTAGTGCTCCATGATTCATTATTTGCATATAACACCCAATGCACCATGCAATACGTGCCCTCCTTAAAACCCATCACCGGCCTATCCCAATCCCCCACCCCCCTCCCCTCTGAAGCCCTCAGTTTGTTTCCCAGAGTCCATAGTCTCTCGTGGTTCATTCCCCCTTCTGTTTAACCCCCTCTTCATTCTTCCCTTCCTTCTCCTACCGATCTCCCTGCTATTTCTTATGTTCCACAAATGAGTGATTGAAAACAGTCAATATGACCTGACCTGCTCCATCCACATGTCAAGTCCCTTTCAGGAACATATGGAGGTTTCAGGAATGTAGTTTCAGGGACTAGAGGGTTAAATTCATAATCCAGTGAAATAGTCCTCTGGATCAAAGCTACCCTGCCACTCCACCCTTTAGGGACTAATGGATATTAAGCGATCTTATACCACTCTTATTTTATGAATGAGTAAACAGAATCTCAAAGAGCTGCTGTAATCTGTCCAAGTTCAGCACCACAACTGATTCCAAAAACAGGATTCCTCAAACAATTTCCAAAGGAGCATTCTGCTTCTCTTGACTGATGGGGAAGGAGGAAGCATGACCAATGACTTACCTTCAGTCCTGAGTTGGGCCCAGAAGAGCTCCTCATTTTTTCACATTAAGGTAGAGATTTGATTCTTCTGCTCTAGGTTTTCACTTGTCAAGAGTGGAGAAAGCATATTTGATGACCAGATGAAAAGGCAGCATCTTCCCCTATATTTAAGGCATAAGGGACTCCTGGGACATGGAACCCTCATCTACTCCAAGGATGGAGAAATGAGAGCAGGCCATCCTAGATCCCGAGTCAGCCAAACTGACTAGAAACTCATGGAAAAAGAAGCTATCTACCTGCAGTTCCTGGAGCAATCCCCAGAACTCCCTGCTGGAAGTTGCAGAGACATCTGGGAACACCAGTCTCTGAAGTATTCACTGTGGGAAAAACCTTGGTCTGTTCCCCAGTCCTCAAACTCCAAATGAACTGCTCTGTGACTTTGGGAAGTTCACTTATCCTCTATGGACTTTGATTTTCTAAGGTAAGTAAGTCAGAAAACAAAATATTCTCCACAGTAGAAATCTTAGAGTTCACATTTTTGCCATCCTAAGTGTATGAAGTGGTAGCTCATTGTGCTTTTATTTCACATTTCCCCAATCCTTAATGATGCTAAGCACATTTTCTAGTGCTTATTGGCCATTTTTCTACCTTCTTTTTATGAAGAGTCTGCCCATTTTTATTGGGTTGATTGTCTTTTTTTTAATATTTTTTATTATGTTAGTCACCATACAGTACATCCCTCGTTATTGATGTAAAGTTTGATGATTCATTAGTTGCGTATAACACCCAGTGCTCCATGCAATACGTGCCCTCCTTAATACCCATCACTGGCCTATCCCAATTCCCCACCCCCTCCCCTCTGAAGCCCTCAGTTTGTTTCTCAGAGTCCATAGTCTCTCATGCTTCACTCCCCCCTCTGATTACCCCCTTTTCTTTATCCCTTTCTTCTCCTACCGATCTTCCTACTTCTTGTGTTCCATAGATGAGAGAAACCATATGATAATTGTCTTTCTCTGCTTGACTTATTTCACTTAGCATTATGATTGTCTTTTTAAAAAAAATTTTATTATGTTTTGTTAGTCACCATACAGTACATCCTTAGTCCAATACGTGCCCTCCTTAATACCCATCACTGGCCTATCCCAATTCCCCACCCCCTCCCCTCTGAAGCCGTCAGTTTGTTTCCCAGAGTCCATAGTCTCTTGTGGTTCATTCCCCCTTCTGTTTAACTCCCCTTCATTCTTCCCTTCCTTCTCCTACCAATCTTCCTATTTCTTATGTTCCATAAATGAGTGAAACCATATGACAGTTGTCTTTCTCTGCTTGACTTATTTCACTTAGCATTATCTCCTCCAGTGCCTTCTATGTTGCAGCAAATGTTGAGAATTCGATCTTTCTGATAGCTGAGTAATATTGCATTGTATATATGGACAACAACTTCTTAATCCAGTCATCTGCTGAAGGTCATCTCGGTTCCTTCCACGATTTAGCTATTGTGGACAATGCTGCTATGAACATTGGGGTGCATATGGCCCTTCTCTTCACTACGTCTGTATCTTTGGAGTAAAACTCTCATAATGTATAGATAGTATAGTTTTTTCTAGGACTTTTATTGTACCACTTTTCATATGTAAATATACAATCCAATGGGAATCGACATTTTAATATGGTATGAGGAAAGTTCAAGATAAATATTATTTTCAGTCAACTGGATATCCAATTGACCTAACATTATATACTGAAAAGACCCTTCTTTTAACACTTGTAGTAGTGCAGTGGTGTCTTGCTCAGATTCCCATTTACTGAGCCAGTGTACCCATGCCCTCAGATGCTGTGTCAACAGTTCATGGCTGCTCCCCAGACAACTGGTACTCTTTTAATGGGAACCATCTACCCCTGGCAGTTACATTACCACTATGGATGTTCCTCAACCAGTGAATGTCTAATGTAGGAGCACAAAAGCCTGGGTTTCTTCCTCAGGAAGAGTTAACCTGTGGTGGATCTATGCTTATGAACCGCCTCCTGTGGATTAAGCCATAGCTAGCTTTCACCAAAGAGTGCATCCCTGCTTGGTTCCTTCTCCTTTCTTATTCTGCGTAATTCTCTCTCTATAGAATTTTTTTTTCCTGAAGAGCATTCTCTCAGTAAATATGTATGCTACAAACCCTGTTTCAGGCTCTGTTTCTAGGGAACTCAACCCAATACATTCATTTCTAGAAGTGCTCCTAGGAAATAGACTCTAAGAATGGGATCCCAGTTTGGATCACTTTCTGTCAGTATAATAGAATACCTCATCATCGGTTATGATAATCTGTTATGATATGTGGTAGAAGTACAATTGTTGAGACTTTCACCTGTGGTGAAGAGGGTTGTGTATAGTGGAAGAATTTGCACAGGTTTGTTCAATATGTCTGGCATTTGGAAGGTAGCAGAGAAAGAATACAAGAACTGTGAAATTGGGTGACTATTGTTGATTGCTTTTGAAAAGAGAAAATCATAGGCTCAGGACAATCAATCACCAATTTGAAGCAAAGTGTCAGAGTTAGGGGACAACTTAGATAGCTTTCAAAGTGACCTCATTTACTACTAGTGAAGGAGAGATGGAGATGAAGATCAGCATAGGACCTCATTTTTAAGAGTGGCAGAACTTTGAGTGAAACCATATGACAGTTGTCTTTCTCTGCTTGACTTATTTCACTTAGCATAATCTCCTCCAGTCCCGTCCATGTTGCTGCAAATGTTGGGTAATCGTTCTTTCTGATGGCTGAGTAATATTCCATTGTATATATGGACTACATCTTCTTTATCCATTCGTCTGTTGATTGTCTTTTGATAATGATTTGTAGGAATTTTAATTCTGATTTATAATGGACATACTTTCTCATTTTTCCTTTAGTTTAAGCCTTAAAAAAACCCCAGATTTTATCAAGATGTTTATCCATCCTTAATTTCCGTACATCTTGCAGCATCTCCTAAAAATGTTTATCCTTTAAGGTGCCTGGGTGGCTCAGTTGGTTAAGTGGCTGACTGGATTTTGGATCAGGTCATGATCACAGGGTCCTGGGATCCAGCCCTGCATCAGGCTCCCCACTCAGCAGGGAGTCTGCTTGAGAATTCTTCCCGCCTACACAACCCTGCTTATACATGCTCTTTCTCTTTTTCTCTCTCTCTAAAATAAATAAATACATCTTTTTAAAAATGCTTATTTTTTAATTTGAGTGTTTTCTTTACAAATCTCAGTGAGGCAAACCTTCTGAGGTTTTATATAGACATATAAATTATCTTTAAATAGATACATAAGAATATTTGTAATATGTTCCTACATTTGAGTGGCAACTTTGCTGGATATAAGTTATTGATTTTAAAGCTGTATTCCTTTTATGTATTAAAAAATTCCATTGCTTTTTTACATCCAATGTAGTTATTAAGAAGTCTGATATGAGTATGATTACTGTAGGCAAACTTCCCTTTCTCTCAGAATTTTTCTTTGACTTTGAAATTCTTAAAATTTATTAAACATATGGCTGTGCGAACTTTTCATTTTCTTTCCTCTTTATGACTCTTATATGACTCTATAGACCCTTGAAATCCTGTCATTAATATTTAACTCTGAATAATTTGTCTCCATTATTTTTCTAAATATTTCTCTTCCAATTTTATTTTTTGTTCTTCTGGGATTCATATGATTCTTTTCATTAATCCTTCTTTTATTTTGCTTCAGGGATAAATTGCATTGCTTGATTATTTTTATTGTGCTAAAATAAACACAAAATTTACCAATTTAACCATTTTAACATGCACAATTCAGTGGCATTAAGTATATTCACAGTGTTGTGCAACCATCACCTCTATCTAGGCTTCCCCTTAAGTTCAAGAGTAATATCATTTCTAACTAACTGATATCAGTGCCTCTAACATCTGCAGTGTTCAAGGGTTAACTGTAAAAGATACTAAGGAATCAAAAAACAAACTATTAGAATGAATAAGTAGGTTCAAAGATTGCAAAGTACAAGATCAATATACAAAAATTGATGGTATTTCTTCACACTATCAAGAAACAATTTGAAAATGAAATGTGGTCCATATATACAATGGAATATTACTCAGCCATCAAAAAGAACGATTTCTCAACATTTGCTGCAACATGGATGGGATTGGAGGAGATAATGCTAAGCAAAATAAGTCAAGCAGAGAAAGACAATTATCGTATGGTTTCACTCATTTATGGAACATAAGAAGTAGGAAGATCGGTAGGAGAAGAAAGAGAAGAAGAAAGAGGGGGGGTAAACAGAAGGGGGAATGAACCATGAGAGACTGTGGACTCTGGGAAACAATCTGAGGGCTTCAGAGGGGAGGGGAGGTGGGGGAATGGGATAGGCCGGTGATGGGTAGTAAGGAGGGCACATATTGCATGGTGCACTGGGTGTTATATGCAAGTAATGAATCATGGAACTTTCCATTAAAAACTAGGGATGTACTGTATGGTGACTAACATAATATAATAAAAAATTATTATAAAAAAAAGAACAAGAAAAAAAAGAAAATGAAATTAGGGAAGCAATTCTTACAATAGCATAAAAAAGAATAGCATATTTAAGAATAAATTTATCAAAATAGTGGAAAATTCATGGTCTGAATACAACAAAATATTGTTTGAAGAAATTAAAGATGTAAATGAATGGAAATACATTCATGCTCGTGGCTTGAAACACTTCATATTGTCAAGATGACAATACTTTCCAAATTGATCTATATATTCCACATAATTACTACCAAAATCACAACTGTCTTCTTTGCAGAAATTGGCAAGCTCATTTTAAACTACATATGGAAATTCAAGGTATCCCAACTAACAAAAACAATTTCTTTTTTTAATTTAATTTCAATTAAGTACATCATTGGCTTTTGATATAATGTTCAATGATTCATTAGTTCAGTATAACACCCAGTGCTCATCATTCACATGCCCTCTTTAATGCCCAAAAATAATTTCAAAGAAATAGAACAAAGTGTCAGGATCCATATGTCCTGATTTCAAATCTTACTACAAAACTACAGTAATCAAGATAGTATGACACAGGCATGAAGATAGATGTAGATCAGTGGAACAGAGCTGAAAATCCAGAAGTAATCCCTAAAATTCATATCCAGCTGGATTTTTATAAGATGCCAAGACAGATCAGTAGGGGAAAGAAATATCTTTTAAATAAATGGCTCTGGGAACACCGAACATCTACATGCAAAAGAATGAAGTTGAACCTTTTGTTGTGTGTTAATTACACAAAATTAACTCAAAATAGACCATTAATATATTGAAAAAGCAAGCCACATAATGAAAAAGAAAATCCTCAATACGTATGTTTAGCAAAGGACTCGTATCTAGAATACATAAAGAATTTTTACAAATTAATGTTAAAAAGGAGAATACCCAATAAAACAGCAGCCAAGATTGGGAACAGGTCTGTTAGAAGAGAAAATACTCAAATGATCAATAAGCATAGGCAAAAGAGATAAACTACATGAGTTATCAGATAAATAGAAATTAAAACTACAACATACGATTTCTACAAACCTGTAAGAATGTGTACAGTGGAGAAGATGGACAGTATAAGTGTTGTTGAAGAAGCGGACCACTGTTTTTCATAAATTAGAGGAATGGGTGTAATGGGAACAAGCACTTTAGCTAACTTTCTGGCGTTATCTATCAATGCCAAAAATATACAGACACTATGACCCCCAAATCCCATTCTCCAGCATACATACATATAATACAAACAGTGGAAATGCTCTGTTTCGAATTAGGCTCAAGCAGGTCCAGAGAGCACAAGCAACAGGGATGGTCAGCACAGATCCCCACGCTCTGCACCTTGGTTTCGGTTTGTTTTCACTCAGCTCATACCATTGGTCTGTTGGGGTGGAAAACACTTGAACCTGGTTCATGGATAAAATCATGATACATTGTAATGAACTGAAAATGGATGGATGTATCCTGCCTGGATGTACACGGTCATATACCACCCCACTAAGGAGTGATTCTAAAAAAGAGTAACAAGGAAAAATCCAGTGGGCAGAGCATCCACTTGCTAATCTTTTTTGAACAGGGGTAGAAGCACAAAGATAAGAATATAAGCAGATTCTCTGGAGGTGATGAATGCCTCACCCTGATAATATTGTTAGTATAAGTGAAAGTCATGCGTAAAGGCAAACTAAGCATTATTCAAAGATAAAACTGTACGTAGTATGTAGCAGGTCCAGAAGGGCTTTCATGGAAAGGTAGTGAATTACAGCCGACAAAGAATAAAAAGTTGAATAAGATATAAAAGGATTCAACCAGGCTTAAGTATTCAGGAACTTCTTGGTTCTGTCATCATGCTCGATACCTCACTGAATTTTACATTCGTAGGGTAAATAATGAACTGGGTATTTTCATACCTTATTTCATCTGCCCTTTTGCTGCCACGAGGGATGTCCCATAACAGTATTGTTAAACCTGGTTGCACTAGAACTACCTGTTTTTTTTAAATTTAAATTCAGTTAACCAACATTAGTTTTTGGTGTAGCATTCAATAATTCATCAGTTGCATATAACACCCAGTGCTCATCACATCAGGTTCCCTCCCTAGTGCCCATCACCCAGTTACCCCATCCCCCGACCCACCTCCGTTTCCACAACCCTCAGTTTGTTTCCTGGAGTCCAGAGTGTCTCATGGTTTGGCTTCCTCTCCGATTTCTTCCCATTCAGTTTTCCCTCCCTTCCCCAATGATTCTCTGTGCTGTTTCTTATATTCCACATATGAGTGAAACCACATGATAATTGCCTTTCTCTGACTGACTTATTTCACTTAGAAAATACCCTCCAGTTCCATCCATGTTGATATAAATAGTAGGTATTCATCCTTTTGATGACTGAGTAATAGTCCATTGTATATTTGAACTACATCTTTATCCATTCATCTGTTGAAGGACATCTCGGCTCCTTCCACAGCTTGGCTATTGTGGACACTGCCGGTATAAACATTAGGGGGCAGGTGCCCCTTCTTTTCACTACATCTGTATCGTTGAGGTAAATACCCAGTAGTGCCCAGTTAGAATGTTTTCTTTTGGTGACTAACATAACACAATAAAAAATTTTTAAAAAATTTTAAAAAAAGAATGTTTTGTTTTTATAAAACAATACTAGGATCTCTTCTCTAGAGAGTTCTAAAGCTCCAGGAAATACTAATCTGCACTAGAATTCAAAAGCTTTCACAATGACAGATAGCTGCAAGGAACAGAATTTACCAAGAGACTTTATGGAAACAACTGGGAAAGAAGAGCCAGAACCTGTATTTAGAGAGACCACTACGAAACATTTCCAACGTTGGGCTGGCATGGCTCCAACATCCAGCATGCCCGCTATTGTAAACAGCCTGTCCCTGTGGAATGCTCACTTTTCCTTCTTCACCAGTTCAAGTGAACTGACACACTAAGGCTCAACACATGTCACATCATGGCTAAGA
Organism: Ursus maritimus; assembly: GCF_017311325.1. NCBI lineage: Eukaryota > Metazoa > Chordata > Mammalia > Carnivora > Ursidae > Ursus > Ursus maritimus. The sequence goes on along the minus strand of NW_024424119.1, from coordinate 48,233,689 downwards.
CTCTACTTGACCACCCTGAAACAGGTTATTTTTCTTCCTTCTGTGCTCCAGCATCATGGAAGCAATCACCATCTCACTTCATTAACACTAAATTGAACACGTGTCTGTCTCTACCATGTATAGGCATCAACAATATCTTACTTTTACATTTTACCAGTAGAGCAAAGCACAGTGCCTGGTATATGGTAGGCATCCACATATATATACTACCTTAATGTGAATATGCTTCTTGCCACAGACATTAGCACTGAGAAGCAAGACACTAAAACGTGCAAGAGTTTGGACTCCAGAGTCAGACTAGAAATAATTTCAATCATTTTTTTCCTATTTACTAGCTATACTCTCCATCTATAAAATGTGTTAATCATAGTATTTAACCCAAGATTGTTATAATTGGAGAACTAAATGGCATAATACATTTAAAAAGTTAAGAATGTAGAATAAAATAGATATTAAGCTTTATAGAGAAATCATGATGGTTGGACTTGTATTATACTTAATTGCATATATGTGCAGCAGCATACCATGTTCAATTCTATAAGGTGAATTCCATAAAGACATGGAATCAATGCCTCCTCAGCTAGACACAGTATCTGGGAAATGGAAGATAAATTAGTTCTGGTTGAATCATAGATTAGTTTTTTTGACTGTTTCCTTGGCTGTGCAGAAGCTTTTTATCTTGATGAAGTACCACAAGTTCATTTTTTCTTTTGTTTCTCTTGCCTTTGGAGATGTGTCATGAAAAAACTTGCTGTGGCCGATGTCAAAGAGGTTGCTGCCTATGTTCTCTCTAGGATTTTGATGGATTCCTGTCTCACATCGAGGTCTTTCATCCATTTGGAGTTTATCTTTGTGTATGGTGTGAGAGAGTGGTCAAGTTTCATTCTTTTGCATATAGCTGTCCAATATTCCCAGCACCATTTACTGAACGGACTGTCTTTTTTCCACTGGATGTTTTTTTCTGCTTTATCAAAGATTAGTTGCCCAAAGAGCTGAGAGTCCATTTCTGGATTCTCTATTCTGTTCCATTGGTCTATGTGTCTGTTTTGTGCCAGTACCATGCTGTCTTTGTGATCACAGCTTTGTAGTATAGCTTGAAATCCGGAAATGTGATGCCCCCAGCTTTGTTTTTCCTTTTCAACAATTCCTTGGCAATTCGGGACCTTTTCTGGTTCCACACAAATTTAAGGGCCGTTTGTTCCAGTTCGATGAAAAATGTCATTGGTATTTTGATCGGGATGGCATTAAAAGTGTAGATTGCTCTGGGTAGCATAGACATTTTAACTATGTTTATTCTTCCAATCCATGAGCATGGAATATTTTTCCATCTTTTTGTGCCTTCTTCAATGTCTTTCAAGAGTGATTTGTAGTTTCTAGAATATAGATCCTTGGCACCTCTGGTTAATTCTGATATAACGTGTGATTTTTGGTGCTATTGTAAATGGGATGGATTCCCTAATTTCTCTTTCTTCAGTCTCATTGTTCGTGTATAGAAACGCAACTGATTTCTGAGCATCGATTTTGTATCCCGCCACATTACTGAATGGCTCTATAACTTCCAGTAGTTTGGGAGTGGATTCTTTTGGGTTTTCCATATAGAGTATCATGTCACCTGTGAAGAGAGACAGTTTGACTTCTTCTTTGCCGATTTGGATACCTTTTATCCCTTTTTGTTGTCTGATTGCTGTTGCAAGGACTTCTAGTACTACGTTGAATAATGCGAGAGTGGGCATCCTTGTCTTGTTCCTGATCTTAAAGCAAAGGTTTTCAGCTTTTCCCCAATGAGAATGATATTCGCTGTAGGCTTTTCATAGATGGTTTTTATGAGATTGAGGAATGTACCCTCTCTCCCTACACTCTGAAGGGTTTTAATCAGGAAAAGATGTTGTATTTTGTCAAATGCTTTTTCTGCATCTATTGAGAGGTTCATATGGTTCTTGACTCTTTTCTTGTTGATATGATCTATCACACTGATCGATTTGTGAATGTTGAACCACCTTTGCGTCCCAGGGATGAATCCCACTTGATCTTGATGGATGAATCCTTTTAATGTACTGTTGGATCCTATTGGCTAGGATCTTGTTGAGTATTTTGGCGTCCATATTAATCAGGAATATCAGTCTGTAATTCTCCTTTTTGATGGGGTCTTTGCCTGGTTTGGGGATCAAGGTAATATTGGCCTCATAGAATGAGTTTGATAGTTTTCCTTCTCTTTCTATTTTTTGAAACAGCTTCAGGAGAAAAGGTATTATTTCTTCTTTGAATGTTTGGTAGAATTCCCCAGGGAATCTGTCAGGCCATGGACTCTTGTTTTTCGGAAGGTTTTGATCATTGCTTCAATCTCTTTGTAATTAATTGGTCTGTTTAAGAAATCAATTTCTTCCAGTTTCAGTCTTGGTAGTTTATAGGTTTCCAGGAAGGCATCCATTTCTGCCAGGTTGTTTAATTTATTGGCATAAAGCTGTTGATAAAAGTTTCTAATGATCCTTCCTATTTCATTGGTGTTGGTTGTGGCCTCTCCCTTTTCATTCATAATTTTATTAATTTGGGTCCTTTCTCTATTCTTTTGGATAAGTCTTGCCAGTGGCTTATCGATCTTATTTATTCTTTCAAAGAACCAGCTTCTAGTTCTATTGATCTGCTCTACTGGGCTCCTGGTTTCTGATTCATTGATCTCTGCTCTAATCTTGACCAGCTGCTTTCTTGTGCGTGGGTTAGGCCTGTCCCTCTGTTGCTGTTCCAGCTTCTTGAGGTGAGAATATAAAAACTGCATTTTGGATTTTTCTATTCTTTTGAGTGAGGCGTGGATGGCTATGTATTTTCCCCTCAGGACTGCCTTTGCAGTGTCCCATAGGTTTTGGACCGTTGTGTTTTCATTCTCGTTGGTCTCCATAAATTGTTTAAATTGATTTTTGATTTCCTGGTTTATTGAATCATTCTTGAGCAGGATGGTTCTTAGTTTCCAAGTATTCGAGTTTCTTCCAACTTTTTCCTTGTGATTGAGTTCCAGTTTCAAAGCATTGTGGTCTCAGAATATGCAGGGAATAGTGTCAGACTTTTGGTATCGGTTGAGACCTGTTTTGTGACCCAGTATATGGTCTATTCTGGAGAACGTTCCACGTGCATTCGAAAAGAATGAGTATTCTGTTGTTCTGGGGTGTAGTGTTCTGTATATATCTATGAGGTCCATCTGTTCTAGTATGTCATTCAAAGCTCTTGTTTCTTTTTTGATTTTCTGCTTAGGTGATCTATCTATTGCCGAGAGCGGAGTGTTGAGGTCCCCTACTATTCACGTATTATTATCTATATGTCTCTTTATTCTGGTTAAGAGTTGGCTTGTGTATCTAGCTGCTCCCCTATTGGGGGCATAGATATTTATAATTGTCATATCCACTTGTTGGATACCTCCTTTAAGAATAATATAGTGTCCTTCTGTGTCTCTAACTACAGTCTTTAGTTTAAAATCTAATCTGTCTGATATGATAATTGCTACCCCAGCTTTCTTTTGAGGTCCATTGTCATGAAAAATGGTTTTCCATCCCTTCACTTTCAGTCTGGATGTATCTTTAGGTTCAGGATGAGTCTCTTGTAGACTCATGGATGTACATGAGAAATTTTTTCGCCCTTTCCACTTTCAGTATTGTATCCTTGGATCCAATATTTGCGAATTGCACTATGACGTGACGTGGCATAGGTTTGTCGTGGTTGAGCTTCGGAGGGGTCCTCTCTGCCTCTTGGACACGAATGCTTGTTTCCTTTGCCAGATTAGGATGTTTTCAGCTACAATTTGTTCAAATATCTCTTGTAGACCTCTGTTTTTCTCCATCCCCTCGGGGACGCCGATGATTCTGACATTGTAATGTTTCATTGAGTCAGTAATCTCCTGTAACCTACATTCTTGAGATTGGATTTTTTTGAGCCAAGTTTCTGTTTTAGCTTTCTCTTCTACCATCCCATCCTCCAATTCACTAATTCGTCCTTCTGCCTCATTTACCCTGGCCATCAGAGCATCTAGTTTTGACTGCATTTGATTCATAGCATTTTTATTTTTTTTATTTTTTTGATGTAAAATTCCATGATTCATTACTTGCGTATAACACCCAATGCACCATGCAATACGTGCCCTCCTTAATACCCATCACCACCTATCCCATTCCCCCCTGCCCGAAGCCCTCAGTTTGTTTCCCAGAGTCCATAGTCTCTCATGGTTCATTCCCCCTTCTGTTTACCCCCCCTTTCTTCTTCCCTTTATTCTCCTACCGATCTTCCTACTTCTTATGTTCCATAAATGAGTGAAACCATATGATAATTGTTTTTCTCTGCTT
>NW_024424119.1:48180678-48229354 GCF_017311325.1 Ursus maritimus | reverse complement strand
CTTATTTCACTTAGCATTATCTCCTCCAGTGCTGTCCGTGTTGCAGCAAATGTTGAGAAATCGTTCTTTTTGATGGCTGAGTAATATTCCATTGTATATATGGACCACACTTTCTTAATCCAGTCATCTGTTGAAGGGCATCATAGCATTTTTAATTTCTGCTAGATTCGCTCTCATTTCCACCCTTAGAGATTCTATATTCTCGTTAATATGTTTGTTAATATTTTTTTCAAGTCTACACATCATCTTGACCATTGTTACTCTGAAATCCATTTCTGATAATTTGGTTATATCCATACCCATCAGTTCTGTGGCAGAGGCCAGAGACTCATTATCTTTTCTTTGCTGGGGGAGGGGATTTCTCCTTCTTGTCATTCTGATGAGGAGAGATTGCGGGGTTGCCCAGAGCCCAAATTACTGACCAGGACCCAGGCAGTGTGCACTTGTTTTGTAGGGACCTTAGGGATGTGGGCTTCTTGATTTTTCAGCCTGCCTTATGGGGGAGGGGACTGCTGCGCTGATACTCAGGCGACCCTGTTTGGGTAGAGTCTCCCTGTCCCCTGCGAGGGGTAACGGGGATTGGCACAATGTGAGCTGGTTTTTCCAGGCTTTTGTTCTCTGGCAGCTTTCCCTGGCGGTTTTCTGTGGCTCTTCTGAGAATCAGAGCAGCAGTGGCCTCCTAGCCTCTGTCTCAGAACAGAGATATCGCAGTCTGCTCTCCACTGAGCTCTCCTGGCCACTTTAACCCTGTTTTTGTTGGTGCTGCTAAAATCCCTGCCTTGTCCCAGGTTGTGCACCCCACAGCCGGTGTCCGCGCTCTCACTTCCAGGGCCAGCACGTCTCTGTCCTTTGTGTTTCTAACACCGCCAGCCGCCCCCGCGTGTGCTCCCGAGCGCTCTGTTTCAGTGTGGTTTGCACGCACTCTAGAGCGCTGGTTTTCAGTCTGACCGTGCGTGCGCGCACTCCCGAGCTCCCAGTATCAGTCCAGTTCCAGTGAGTGCTCCAGAGCTCCAGTTTTCAGTCTGGTCGCACGCACGTTCCGAGGCTCACGGTCTCAGTCTGCTTTCTCCCGGGTGCCAGTCCAGGAGTCTGGCCGCCTCCCTAGTGCCGGTGCCTACTGCTTCCCGGTGCCCGAGCGCAGAGGCTCCCTCCCCCTTCCGATTATCTTCCGCTATCTGTGCGTGGATTCACAGTTCCCCGCTTCGTACCTCAGTACTCAGCGCTGAAGGTGTTTGTTTGTAGAGATCCAAATGTATCTTCCTGCATCTCAGGCTGATTTCGTGGGTGTTCAGGATGGTCTGGTAGATATCCAGCTCGACTCAGGGGACCAGCTGAAAAAGGGGTCCCCTACTCCACCGCCATATTTTCTCCTCCCCCCTTCTTCATTTCTTGTTACAGTTTTTGGTTTTAAATCAAGTTTGTCTGATGTCCGTTAGCATGAGAAATGGTTCTCCATCCCCTCACTTTCAATCTGGAGGTATTTTTGGGTCTAAAATGAGGCTCTTGTAAGCAGCATATTGATGGGTCTTATTTTTTTTTAACTGAACATAGTTTTATTTATTTTTTATAGTACATACATATATTCTTATTATGCTCAGTTAGCCAACATATATCATTAGTTTTTTTAAATTTTTAAAAATTTTTTTAAATTTAAATTTAAATTTTTTTTGTATGTCATTAGTTACCATGGTTAAAAATCAGAAATGGACCCTCGGCTCTTTGGGCAACTAATCTTTGATAAAGCAGGAAAAAACATCCAGTGGAAAAAAGACAGTCTTTTCAATAAATGGTGCTGGGAAAATTGGACAGCTACATGCAAAAGAATGAATCTTGACCACTCTCTCACACCATGAAAGACCTCGATGTGAGACAGGAATCCATCAGAATCCTAGAGGAGAACATAGGCAACAACCTCTACGACATCGGCCAAAGCAACCTTTTTAATGACACATCTCCAAAGGCAAGAGAAACAAAAGATAAAATGAACATGTGGGACTACATCAAGATTAAAAGCTTCTGCACAGCCAAGGAAACAATCAAAAAAACTATGAGGCAGCCCACGGAATGGGAGAATATATTTGCAAATGATGCTACAGATAAAAGACTGGTATCCAAGGTCTACAAAGAACTTCTCAAACTCAATACGCGAGAAACAAATAAACAAATCATAAAATGGGCTGAAGATATGAACAGACACTTTTCCAATGATGACATACAAATGGCTAACAGACACATGGAAAAATGTTCAAAATCATTAGCCATCAGGGAAATTCAAATCAAAACCACACAAAGATACCACCTTACGCCAGTTAGAATGGCAAAAATTAACAAGGCAAGAAACAGCAATTGCTGGAGAGGATGTGGAGAAAGGGGATCCCTCCTACATTGTTGGTGGGACTGCAGGTTGGTGCGGCCACTCTGGAAAACAGTGTGGAGGTCCCTTAAAAAATTAAAAATTGAGCTACCCTATGACCCAGCCATTGCACTACTGGGTATTTACCCCAAAGATACAGACGTAGTGAAGAGAAGGGCCATATGCACCCCAATGTTCATAGCAGCAATGTCCACAATAGCTAAATCTTGGAAAGAACCGAGATGCCCTTCAACAGATGACTGGATTAAGAAGCTGTGGTCCATATATACAATGGAATATTACTCAGCTATCAGAAAGAACGAGTTCTCAACATTTGCTGCAACATGGATGGCACTGGAGGAGATAATGCTAAGTGAAATAAGTCAAGCAGAGAAAGACAATTATCATATGATTTCTCTCATCTATGGAACATAAGAACTAGGAAGATTGGTAGGGGAAGAAAGGGATAAAGAAAGGGGGGCTAATCAGAAGGGGGAATGAAGCATGAGAGACTATGGACTCTGGGAAACAAACTGAGGGCTTCAGGGGGGGGTGAGGAAATGGGATAGACTGGTGATGGGTAGTAAGGAGGGCACGTATTGCATAGTGCACTGCGTGTTATACGCAACTCATGAATCATCAAACTTTGCATCAGAAACCAGGGATGTAGTGTATGGTGACTAACATAATATAATAAAAAAACATTTAAAAAATCAGATGAAACGAATATTCACTCTCACTATTAACCAAAGACATGCAAGTTAGAATAATAACAATATTATTTTATACATATGAAGTTGTTAGTGATTAAAACCAGCAATGATACTAGGACAAAGTGTGGTGGTTAAGAGCATGGACTCTAGGGTCATGCAGATCTAGGATGGAATTCTATTCCCTCAATTCAGTGGTTATGTGACCTTGGTCAAGTCATTATCCTCCCTGGACCTCAGTTTTCTCACCTGTAAAATGGGGATCAGAATAGTTTCTGTATCCTATGTTTGCTGTATTACTTGAGAATGTGTAATGGAAGTGGTCAGTAATATTAATAATAGGATTGATTCGATAGTATTCATACAGGAGATGTAACATTTTTAGCAATTGCTATGTATTAGACATTATGGCTGCTGTGCTCTATATAGGCTGCTTCATTTCACTGACAGTTTAGGACTTAAAGGGGTTGCTTCATATTAAGATTACGCTGTTTAGGAAAATTACCAGCAGAAATAATCATGTTATAATTTATACTCCTGACATCTCCCTCAATCCAGTTCCACCTAGGGTATGGAACAGGCATTCAACTGTCTAGGGCATAGGCATGAGTTTCAAAGAGGCCTCCCGGTCAGGCTAAAGTGCACTGTATCCCAGAAAGAGGCCTCAGAATCACTCTCCTGAGATCCACATCTGAGCTTAACTCCCGGGAAAGAGATGTCCTCAGTTCCCCCAAGACCTAGCCAGAGTTGGCTGGAGGACAGGCTCCACAATGCCACCGAGGTTGGCTCTAATGAGCACTTTGGGAAATGGTGTTCCAGGAGCCTTTAAAACCCCAAGAAAGACTCTTGTCTTTTCAGGCCTAGGGAAGCTGAAAATGAATCATACACTCCATGTTCCTCGTGAACCCTGGACTCAATAGACCCCAACTTTACTGACTGAGTCTGAAAGGTCCCAGGCACTTCCTCATTGTGAATTATCCATCTAGGAGAGAGAAATGGAAAATTTGAAGATGCCTGACACTGACTCATGCTCTCACAGGTGAGAATCTGGAAGGGGCAGCACACACTCACACACACACACACACACACACACACACACACACACACACCCTCTCCTTTCCCAGCCCAACAGTAAGCAAGTTTCTTGGGTAGATATGAGCTGAGTCTTGGCCTAGGACCAGAAGCCTCTTTATGAACCAAAGAACAAATAGAGGGTTAAATATTCACAGGAGGTTCTAAGGTCACAGTTTCTACAAGGCCAGTATGAAACGCCCTCCCATACCAGCTCTCTCCAAATCCTAGGGCAGCAGAAGAACAGAGTGGCTACTTTCAAGCCCAGGGAACCAGAGCCTGGTTCCTTTCATCTTCCTTCCCCTGAGGAAATACTGGAGAGATGTGGTACAATTGTAGGGGTTAAGGCACAGGCTTTGGAGTCAGGCACACCTGCATTTGAATCTCATTTACTAGTTATCTGAGGACATCAAATATGTCTGATGCTCAGTTTCACCATTTGCAAAGTTGTTGAGGATACCTACTTCATAGCCTTGTGAAGAATAAAACAATGCCATGAAGGTGTCTGGTGTTTAACCAGTCTCTACGAATTGGGGCTGATCATGACAAGAGGCCAGGAGAACTGAAATATCAGCTCCTAGAGTGAATACAGGTACAGAGGAGCAGAAGGGGAAGAAGACAAAGGAGAGAGAATGGTGGAGGGGAAGGGGTGGTCCCCTCCCTGTTTATGGAGGGGAGGGCCTAGTGATGGATGGGGAAGATGGCATATCACAGACACTCACTGCCCCCAGCCTATATATCCTGTGCCACCAATTAAGGAAGGGCACAGGGATAGAAGCCGGGTAGTGTGGTCAATTTCTAAGGATTGGGGAGGCAAGTAGAGAGGAGGATATTGTGTGTGTGTGTGTGTGTGTGTGTGTGTGTGTGTGTGTGTGTGTGCATGCGTTGCGGGAGAGGCAGCAATGGAGATCATCCATTTTCTTTCCATTTGGTAAACAAATGACTTCTCCAATCTTGCCTTCAAGGATATGCTCAATTCTTACCTCCTCCAATAGCTTACACTGACTTCTCCAGTCCAACTGATCTCTTCCCTGGACCCTATTATAACACGAAAAGTACAATTTGCATTTGTATGACTATCATCTTGCCTTTCTATGTTCCATGGGTGTTTTCTTTCATCCCCATTGAGATCCAAGATTCTCACTGGCAAGGTCCATTTATTCCCCCTTTTTTTCCCAATATAGTCTGGCTACACAGATACATATCTGTGATTGATCTAGTAATTAAATACTAACACATGGAAGGGTTTTATCTGAACAGATAACAAGAACTACGAGGGATGGGGAAAGCAAGCAGAGTGAACCAAACCGCTGTTTCAGACTTCTTCCTTCTAGGACTCTCTGACAAGCCAGAGGAGCAACCTCTCCTATTTGGCATCTTCCTGGGCATGTACCTGGTCACCATGACAGGGAACCTGCTCATCATCCTGGCCATCAGCTCTGACCCACACCTTCAAACTCCCATGTACTTCTTCCTGGCCAACCTATCATTAACTGATGCCTGCTTCACTTCTGCTTCAATCCCCAAAATGCTGGCCAACATTCATACCCAGAGTCAGACCATCTCCTATTCAGGGTGCCTTACACAGCTGTATTTTCTCCTTATGTTTGGTGGCCTTGACAACTGCCTGCTGGCTGTGATGGCATATGACCGCTATGTGGCCATCTGCCAGCCACTTCATTACAGCACAGCTATGAGTCCCCAGTTCTGTGTACTAATGCTGGCCATGTGCTGGGTGCTAACCAACTGCCCTGCATTGATGCACACACTGCTGCTGACCCGTGTGGCCTTCTGTGCCCACAAGGCCATCCCTCACTTTTACTGTGATCCCAGTGCTCTACTGAAGCTTGCCTGCTCAGATACCCGCATTAATGAGCTGATGATTATCACCATGGGCCTAATGTTCTTCATTGGTCCCCTCATGCTGATTGTCCTCTCCTATGTTCGCATTTCCTGGGCTGTGTTTGGCATCTCATCTCCTGGAGGGAGGTGGAAAGCCTTCTCTACCTGTGGTTCCCACCTCACAGTGGTGCTGCTCTTCTATGGGTCTCTGATGGGTGTTTATTTACTTCCTCCATCAACTCATTCTGCAGAGAGAGAAAGTAGGGCTGCCATTCTCTACATGGTGATTATCCCCATGCTAAACCCATTCATCTATAGCTTGAGGAACAGAGACATGAAAGAGGCCTTGGGTAAACTATTTGGTAATGGAAAAATGTTCTTCTTACCATGAGAGTGATGCCTGATCCTGGTATCCCGATCGACTGCTGCCCTCATCAATTCAGTGATTCCACCACTCTGACTGATTTTTAAAGGAAGATTATCATATAACTCCGTGTTAGGGGTGTAACAAAAAGGGTATTTCCACTCCTTTACTTGGCTCTAGAATGATATGTTCTGTCTCAGTCTCTGTCTGGGATCCCAGTGAAGCATCCAAATGGCAGGACACCATTTCCCCTTCCTCACCTCTAAAACCAGATTATTAGCCAGAGTGGACTGAAGGATATGATTCATGCTCCGGAGCCAAGTAACCCTGCCCTTGGGTGCTATGGCATGAGGTGAAGGGATGAGAATACAAACATGTACTGAGTATCTGCAGGGTTCCTCATTGTTCTTCACATCAGTTCTCTGAGGTAGGATTGTGAAAAGTGTGAGTCAGAATGTAAATAATTTCCCCAAACCAGGTAAACTTGATTCTAATGCCCATCCTTTTTCGACGACACCACATTGTGGAGATGATGAAATATATGAGTGAACATGATAGGAGATAAAGAATTAAATTAATAAATATTTTACAGTATTTCCTTAATATTTCATTTCTTTAACTTAAGAACACTCCTTTTTGTTTTTCTAGGTGAAACAGAGTAAATACTTATGTGTGCCTACTGTGTGCCAATTTTGTGTTAAGGACATGACTCATTCTCTGGGTTCTTTCATAAAATATTCAAAATACAGATACAAAACCATAAATCAAGCATGCTGGAAATTTTAGAACAATAATTTGAGGAAAGGTAGTCTGGTGGAAATGGGTGTTCTGCTAACGCCCAAGCTTAATAGTGGTTTTTTTTATTTTTTTTTGCAGTGGGATTACAGGTTACTATTTATTTTATATCTAAATGTTTTGAAACATCTAGATAAAAATGTTCGAAATACTGTTATTTTTAGAGCCAGGAAATGAGATTTGAAGGTTGGCACAAAAAATACTCTGATGATTAGCAAGTCACTCCTAAGAGATAAAGAAGAACTTAAAAACAGAGCTCTCCAGAGTTCAAGGTCAAGTTCGTCCTGGATCAACTTTTTATTTTTTTTTCAAAGATTTATTAATTTATTTTAGAGAGAGTGAGCAAGCAGGGGAGGGGCAGAGAGAGGGAGAGAGAGAATCTTAAGCAGACTTCCCACTGAGCATGGTGCCCAGTGCCCCCTGGATCACGTTTTTTAAGGAGGTGGCCCAGTCTGTTGAGCATCCAATTCTTGGTTTTGGCTGGGGTGAGGATCTCAGGGTCATGAGATGGAGCCCCACATCAGGCTCCCTGCTCAGTGTGGAGTCTGCTTAATACTCTCTCCCTCTCCCTCTGCCCTTCCCCCCCTTTTTCTCTCTCTCTAAAATAAATAAATCTTTTTAAAAAGGAGGATGTGACTTTTTGATGTCTTGCATGATAGATCTTGCTTTGAAAGGAAGAAGATGATAAAGGAAGAAGATTACACCTGTGTGCATTTCCCTTTGGCCATCATCCCTTCTCCCCTCTGTTCTTTCTTCTTGGATAGAAGAGGTGGGAATAATGTGACAGCCAGGCAAACCAGACTAGACCATCCTGGCCTTGAAGTAGGTTACTTGGCCCTGACCACAGCAATCTACAACTGCAATTTCCAGTAAGAAAGCAAGAGCAAGAAAGAAAGAGCAAGCTTTGTGGTTGTCAGTAATATCCCTCTTTTGCTGAACCAATTTCGTATGTGTAATATCCCTACCTCTGCTCTCCAGTCATCCAGGTACACCATACTGTTTACCATCTATTCAGTCTGCTCTCTGCCCTGTATTAATAGACTACCCTAGATCAAACTCCCATTCCTGAAGCACTGAGCCAAATATGATTATCTCCTTTAAAAGACATGCACTCAATTTGTAAGGTTCATTCTTCCATAAGACCACTTTTGAAGGTGATCTTTTTAAACTAAATGGATCTCAAATGGATAGGATATTTCTGAAGATATTTCTGAGTCCAGAAATTTTAGGTGCAGGAATATAGCTAAATATGGGGTGGGTATACCTTATCAGTTTCTCCTTTTCCCATGTTCTCAAGTACAGCTGCCCCTTATAAGACTCAGAAAATAAAGGGGGATATTATTTAGGCAGAGCAAATGAATTGGAAAAGAAGCCTGCATATATACTGTAAATAAGAACTCCATAAATTATTCACTGGTGCTTTACTTTTTCCCCAGAAGTTACAAATGCTTCATCTATCATTTTAATCAAAGTTTAATATGTGTTCCTTAGGAAAAGTATTTCGTTTGTATATAAAAATTTAGAGACTTTAATGTCATATCCAAGAATTCCACTATATCCTGTGGGATATAAATAGCTAATTACAACTAATAAAATTCTAAGAACAGAAATAGTCCTTCATATAGTGCAGAATAATAATGGAAAGACTTTTGGAAATAACACCACCCTAAATTTATATTTTAAAATACTTTTAGATATTATAATTGGGTTTTTATTTTTATTTTTTAAAAAATATTTTTTATTATATTATGTTAGTCACCATACAGTACATCCCTAGTTTTTGATGTAAAGTTCCATGTGTCGTTACCTGCGTATAGCACCCAGTGTACTATGCAATACGTGCCCTCCTGAATACCCATCACCACCCTATCCCATTCCCCCCACCCCCGAAGCCCTCAGTTTGTTTCCCAGAGTCCATAGTCTGTCATGGTTCATTTCCCCTTCTGTTTGCCCCCCCTTCTCCTTCCCTTTCTTCTCCTACCGATCTTTCTACTTCTTATGTTCCATAAATGAGTGAAACCATATAATTGGGTTTTTAAATGACAACAATTGATGCTGTATAAAAGCAGATAAGGGAGATACTCTCAAGCGCTACTGAGAGTATAAATTGGCATAGATTTCCAGGAAATTGGTTCATAATATATATTATGAGCACAAAAATATTTGTACCTTATGACCTACTCTTTCACTTACAACAGTTTGGTCAAAGTAATAGTAAAACAATATTGTTAAGAATTTATATGTAATGAACTAATGATGTACTATACAGTGGTTAACTGAACATGAGAAAAAAAAAGAATTTATGTATAATGATGTTACTCCTAAGAGAAACATAAACCACCCAAATTTCAACCACAGCAGCCCGGTTAATTAAATTATGCTATGTCAGTATGATGGAGTACTGTGTGGGCTTTCCAATTATTTGATAACACATTTTTAACACAGAATAATGTAAAGAGAAAATTCATTATTACTGAATTCATTATGAATTTATTCTTTATTATTCATAATACTTGGCTAAAAAAACTTGAGAACACCAAAATATTAAAAGTGGCTATCCGAAGATGATGGAATTATGTATACTGTCATTCACTTTCTTCAACATCCAGTTTCAATTTGTATTTTCCACAAAAAAATATTACTTTGATAATCATAAATTGAAATATTTTGTAAAATTTTAAGTCAATTTATTTTAGCCAATACCTGTACTTTGGTAACCTGGAGTTTGCTGTGGAGATAAAATTAATCTTTCTTCAAACAAACAAACAAACAAACAAATAAATAATCTTTCTTTTGTTTAAGGGAGAATTGCTAGAAAATTCCAGGCTTTCAATGAATAGATGCCAGATGAGGTTATTATATACAGATCTTCCTTGACTTACGATGGGGTTATGTCCTGATAAGCCCACTGTAAGTTGAAAATGTCCTAAGTTGAAAATTCATTTAATACACCTAACCTACTGAAGATTGTTGTTTAGCCCAGCCTACCTTAAACATGCTCAGAACACTTACATTAGTCTACAGTTGGACAAAATCATCTAACACAAAGTCTATTTTATGACAAAGTGTTAAACATCTCATGTACTTTATTGAATAGTATACTGAAAACGAAAAAGAATGGTGGTGTGGGACAGAGTGGTTCCAAGTGTATCAGTTGTTTACTGATCATGTGGCTGACTGGCAGCTGCTGTGGCTGGCATCACACGAGAGCCTCATGATATGTGCCACATATTGCTAGCCCAGGAAAAGATCAAAATTAAAAGTACTGTTTGTACTGCATGCATGTCACTTCTGCACCAGGTACACTCAAAAAAATCATTAAGTTGAACCGCCAACCATCTGTATTCTGCTACAAGGGGAAGAAGCAGAGGGCTTTTTAAAGAAAATGAAGTATTTAAAAAAATAAAAGTAATTATTCCATCTGTATTAGAAATCAGTTGTGATGTTTTCATTTGGCACTGAAAGAGCTTTTTGTCTATGCACACAAGCATGAGGGGCCTGACATCATAATTATTCCAGGGTTAAGTCTACATTTCATTAATCTATTTTATTAATCAAGGTTCTGGGTAGCAAAAAGAAACCACCATTGGTATTTTAAGAAGAAATCAAGTTAATTCAGGGAACTGAGTTTTTACAAAGTCGTTCACAGTGTTATGGAATGTCTCTTGGATGTCTCCAGGAATAACCTTAAGAATAATAATAATGTGACCAATGTGAAGTATTTCTATCTTTTATGTAATCAGGAAGGTGGGGAATCAGAAGGTTGCCATTGGACCTATTGAATTCAAGAGCATATCAGTGAAGCTGCAGCCCAAATAATAGGAATCAACATCAAAACTACTTCTTGATTCCCACTGACCTGATGACTGGACCCAGAAAAGTGGGATCCAGCTACTATTGTCAATGCAACTGCCTCTCAGCATCTATGTACCTACTGATTGGACATTGAAATTCTGCTATAGAAAAAAAAAATGCTCCATTAATACATCTGACAGTAGAAAAGGCACACACACACGCACACAAACACAAATGCCCTTAATCTCATTTCAGTATTTCAAATTTCACATAAGTGCATCTATTCAATAGAAATAAACTCACACCCAGGACCTGACCTGCAAAGGAGCCTGGGAAAAGTATTCCTTTCTTCTTTCCAGCTTTTGAAATATAGAAAGGAACAGCAGAACAATGTCAGAATGGATGGAGAGTGCCAACTGATTATTTCTCAAACATTTATTAATAAAGATACTGAATAAGTTTTCACTTTCCCTAAATTGATATGTCTGATCTACAGTAATTTAAGTTCTCCTTTTGTCAAGGCAGAGGAACAATAGTACTGAGGTATTTAGTATGGTCTGGATCTTTCAGGGCACATGGATTGGTGCTGAAGATCATAAAATGCCAAGAGCATGCAAGGAAAATATGGAAAAGGAATTCCCAGGAAAAGGGTAAATATTTCCATGGCCAAACTAATGATCATGCTCTAAGTCTGCTGATAAAAGTATATAAGATGCTCAACATTATTAGTCACTAGGGAAATGTAAATCAAAACCACACTGAGGGGGCGCCTGGGTAGCTCAGTTGGTTAAGCATCTGACTCTTGATTTCAACTCGGGTCATGATCTCAGGGTCATGAGATCAAGCCCTGCATTGAGCCCGCTTAAGGTTCTCTCCCTCTGCCCCCCCCAACTCTCTCTCACTCACTCACTCTCTCAAAACAAAGCAAAACAAAAAAAACCACGCTGAGATTTCACTCTACATCCACTAAGATAACTAAAATAAATAAGACACACAGTAGCAAGTGTTGATGAGAATGTGGGGAAACTAGAACACTAACTTTGCTGATGGGAAGGTGAAATGGTGCTGGCACTTAGAAACTAGTTTGGAAACTAATTCAGCTTCTCCAAAATTAAACATAGCTTTGCCACATGACCCAGCAATCCCACACTTACATATTTATTCAAAAGAATTGAAAACATGTCCATACAAAAACGTGCACATTCACATTCATAGTAGCACTCTTTAAAATAGCCAAAAAGTAGAAACAACTCAAATGTCATTTATCAACTGATAAATGAATAAACGAAATGTGGAATATCCATACAGTGGAATATTATTCAACAATAAAAAGGAATGAAGTACTGATTCATGCCACAACATGAACAGATGTTGAAAACATTAAGCAAAATTCAAGTCGATCAAAAAAGACCTCCTATTATATTACTCCATTTATATGAAATGTCCAGAATAGGAAAATCCACAGAGAGAGAAGGTGGATTGGTGGTTTCCAAGGGCTGGGGGCAAAGGGGCGTAAGGACTGACAGCTAGGGGTGCAATAATACACAATTTATAATTGTATAAATATTAAGAAGCACATATGGATAAATTTAACAAAATAAATGTATACCAGTACATTAAAAACTCCAAAACATTCATGAGTGAAATCAAAGCAGACTCAAATACATAAAGAGATGTACCTTGCACATGGATTGAATGACTTACTATCATTATGGTGCCAAGTTCCCCTCAATGATCTATAGATACGGTATAATCGAAGTCAAACCATCAGCAGACTACTTTCAGAAGCTAATGCTCAATTTCATATGGAAATGAAAGCCAAACGACTTAAAGCCAACTTAAATAGCCAAAACAACTTAAAAATGAAAAGCCTGGCAGACATACTCTGCTTAATTTCAACACTTTTTATAAATCCATAGCAATGACAATAATAATTGCACAAAAAATAGGAATAGAGATCAATGGAACAGAATGAACAACCCTGAAATAAACCAATACATATATGATCAATATTTTACAAATGTGCCAACATAATTCAATGTGGAAAGGATATTGTTTCAACAAATGGTGCCAGCATGATTCAATATCAATATATGTATATTTTTTTCAACATATATTAAATGAACATAGACTCTTATGTTGCAACACATACAAAATGTAGCTAGAAATGGGTCAAATGTGTAAGAACTGTCACTAAAACCATTCGAAGAAAACACTGGACAACATCTTGTAAACATGGGGTAGGGGAAAATTTCTTAAATAGGACACAGAAGGCTGGAAAAATTTGTAATATGGACTTCTTCAAAATAAAATATATATGCTCTTCAAAAGAAACTCTTAATAAAATGAAAAGAACAAGCCTCAGACTGGCAGAAAATATTTGCAAAACGTATTTGTTACAAAGACTGGAATCCAGAATACATACAAAGGAGAAGCAACCCAATTATTTTAAAAAGTACGTGCAAAAGAATTGAACAGATATTGTACAAAAGAAAATACATAGCAAATCAGCATGTGTAAAGACACTCCACATTGATAGTCATTAGACAAACGGAAATGCAAGCCGCTAGAATATGCAGCGACGAACCCACTAGAATGGCTAGAGTTCCAATGACTGACAACAGCTGGTGGCGTTAGGATGTTGGAAAGTGGAACTGTCCTACATTGCCTCTAGTAATGCAGACTGCAGAGCCATGATCTAATCAGAAGAGGGAATGAAGCATGAGAGACTATGGACTCTGGGAAACAAACTGAGGGCTTCAGAGGGGAGGGGGTGGGGGAATGGGATAGGCTGGTGATGGGTAGTAAGGAGGGCACGTATTACATGGTGCACTGGGTGTTATACGCAACTAATGAATCATGGAACTTTACATCAAAAACCAGGGGTGTACTGTATGGTGACTTACATAATATAATAAAAAAAAAAAAAGAGGAACTGTCATACATTGCCTCTAGTAATGCAGACTGCAGAGCCATTCTGGGCAATAGTGTGGCAGCTTCTCACAAAGTTAAACATACACTTGACCCAACACTTCCACTCCTAAGTACTCACCCAAGAGAAACGAAAACATCACAAAAAGATTTGTTTGTGTGGCTATCCAGGTACACACACGGGGACAAACTGACTTTGCAGGGAGTGAAAGTGATATGCAGTGAAGGAAGGATGGCCTTTCCAACAAATGGTGCTGGAGGAACTGTGTGTCTCTACAGATGAAGGACGAATTATGACTCGCAGTATTAAAAAAATTACCTCCAAAGGGATGATAATAGATCTAACTATAAAATGTAAAAGACAAAAGCTCTTTGGAAAGAACAGAATATTTTTTATATATTTAGCCAGATTAACATAAAACACAAAAAATACACATCATCAAGGAACAAATAGATTAATTGAACGATATTACATTGACGATTTGTTTTTCATCAAAATATATAATTTATACCATTTAGATAGTGACAAGGCAACACACAGAGTAAAAGATTCTCTCTCTCCCTCCCTTTCTCTCTCCCTCCCTATTTATCTATCCATCTATCTTCAACAAATAAATTCAGAATATATGAACGATCCTTCAAATCAACAAAAGAAAGAAAATGCAATAGAAAAATGAGCACGTGACTTGAATAGCTACTTCACACAAGAAGATACCCAAATAAAAAATGCACGTAGTATAAGGTGTTCAAATTCAGTTGATATAAAAGAAACACAAATTGCATACCACAATAAGATACTATTACACACCCACTAGCATTGCGAGCATTTAAAAGACTAACAGTCTGAGTCTTGCAGATGTAGAACTAAAACCTTCTTAGGCTACAAATGGGGTATGTATTGGTATAAACCCTCTGGAGTACCATCGGGCAGCACCTGCAAATGTACTCCCCATGCCACAGCATTGCCATTCCTAGGTATGCACTCCAGAGAACTGCATATATATGTTTCTCAAAAGACACTTACAAGAATATCCACAGCAGCCCAATTCATAATAGTCCCAAACTGGAAAAAAACTAAGTGCCCATCTATATTATATTGGGTTAAAAATTGTGGTATAATCACATAATGGAATTCTTTTTTTTTTCTCAAAACCTGAAATGTGGAAATTTTATTAGAAGTTACCAATATCCTTTGTTTTAAGTTCAGTTAGCCAACATATAGTACATCATTAATTTCTGATGTAGTGTTCAATAAATTATCAGTAGTACATAACACCCAGTGCTCATCACCTCACCAGCCCTCCTTAATATCCCTCATCTAGTTACCCCATTCCCCCACCAACTCCCCCTGCAGCAACCCTCTGTATCCCAGAGTTAAAAGTCTCTCATTGTTTCTCTCCCTCTCTGATTAAAAGTTATTATATGCTCACAGTAGGTGTAACTACCATCTGTCATGAAACATTATCAAGGTGATGAAGAGTGGGACAAATGGGTGAAGGGGAGAAGGAGCTACAGTCCCCCAGTTATGGAATGATAGTCACAGGAAGAAAAAGGAGAACAAAGAATATAGCTAATGGTATTATATTAGCAATGTAATGGGACAGTTGGTAGCTATATTTGTGATGAACATAGCATAGTGTATAGACTTGTTTTTTTATTCAGTAGACTTTTTTATAATAATATTTTTTATTATATTATGTTAGTCACCATACAGTACATCCCTGGTTTTTGATGTAAAGTTCGATGATTCATTAGTTGCGTATAACACCCAGTGCACCACGCAGTACGTGCCCTCCACTACCCATCACCGGTCTATCCCATTCCCCCACCCCCCTCCCCTCTGAAGCCCTGTTTGTTCCTCAGAGTCCATATTCTCATGCTTCATTCCCCCTTCTGATTACCCCCCCTTTCTTTATCCCTTTCTTCCCCTACCGATCTTCCTAGTTCTTATGGCCTAAAAGCCGTCTGTCCTGAGAGCTTAAGGAGACAGCAGGAGGAGCGCTAAGTGGGAAGGCAGCATTTATCATCAACCACAGTTATTTCCTCCTGCCTTTTAGCATTCCATTTACCCGCTTTTTCTGTCACGTCTTTACTTTCAAACAACAAGGATCAAACGGAAGTGAGAAGAAAGCAGTCTTCTTATAGTAATACCGCAACACTGAGTATTTGGTAGAAAGAGATGAGAGTGAATGACATGGGCTAGTCACTAAGTGTCTACTTTCCTCAATTCACTATCCAGGACTTTTGTGGAGAAGTCCAAACCTCTGTCATCTAAATACTCCAGGCAGAGGTGGAGAGAGGTGAGAGCAGACTTGAATTCACTTTTTCCCAATATCCTCTCACAGAGAAGCAACAGACCTCTTCGCTATGGCGAGTCTCCACGCAGCCTTCTGCCCCCACACCATATTCCAGGTCCATAGCCGTCTTCCTTAGTCCCATGGGTCTCTTACTTTTTAATATTCTTATTGTGATTATCTAGATTTTTTGCTCACCTCAGTTTCTCAAGGATTATTTTGGTAGCTGGGAGTCAGCAGTCTAATAAGCTAATCACCCTCTTAGCAGGAACTTGAAACCTGAAGAAGTCTCATAGAGCGCAAACAACCCACCCCAGGATAGCAGGGCCAGGATACCTTTTGGCCTGGTTTGGAATCCAAGTTTGCTGTATCCCACCTCCTGTTCTGAGCCCCTTCTGCCACAGTTACCAGCCTTCCCAGGAGATTCCCCAGAGCAGCCACCACACTAGGAATAGAGATGCGCAGATATTCCTGGGGACAAAACTTATCAAATGCAAAACCACTGATGTGCCATGCATTCCCTCTGCCCATGCTCCTTGGTGAGTGCTGGCCCAGGGAGTCAAAGTATGCAGTCAGAGCAATTACTTCACTTTTGTCTCTGGGGATCAGCCTGGAGAATCACAGTCCCCGGGGCACAGAACCTAGAAATACTTCTGTGACCATGTGCAGGAAGTGCATCCAAGCTCCACCACTGCAGTCTGGGCTGCTGCTCTCTGGCTGGCCCAGTGTAGCCAGCGGTCCTGGGGCCTCTGCCTTCTCATTTGCTATAGGCTAAGAAGAACCTGCATGCCTAAAGCAAGGTCCTGAGAGACCAAACAGAGAACAGGTGCAGGGGGGTTTCCTTTGATGGTGAATGCTGTCTGGGCCAGATACCTGTGGTGAGTGCTCCAAGAAAAAGGCAGGGTTATGTTTTCCCTCTGATACCCACAAAAGATCCCAGTGAGAGTCCCTGCCTCCTGTCTCTCAGCTCATGCTGGGATTGGCAGTGGAAACTACTTCCTTAGAGAGAAAGTAACCTACGTCGGCCTCCTACAGAGGAAGAGGTTAAGTGGAGGTGGCCTTGATTCAGGGTGTTGAATGGCATGAGAAATGGCTTCGGACCCCCATGCTGTATTCACTACCTTCTTTGGGATATTAGGCAAGTGACTTAATTTCACTGAATTTCAGGAACTCATTGGTGAAGTGTATGTAATAAAATGTATGGGTTTTCAATTAGATGCTGCACTGTGTAGTGCTTAGAGTTCAAAGTGGCAGCTCTTACTTCTTGCAGATTAGATGGGCCTAGGCCCTGGAAGCCAGGGATGTAGATCTTAGTGAACATATAGCAGTGATGGATGTATCCTGAAACTTCTCTCTCCAACAGCTACCTGTCACCGTGCTTTTGCATTTTAACATCTCTGCCTGCTTGCTCTCCTTCCTTAGGTGGATTGAGGAGTAGGGAGCAATGCAGACCGTGGAGGGAAGGTCCAGGGACTTGGAATGTAGTCATATGGGAGTTGGGTGAGGGGTGTTTCTTTTAGAGAAGGCTAGAAGTACCAATTTCTTTTTTTTTTTTATACTATTTAACTTGTTTTTTCTCTCCCTCCAGAAGGAGTAGTGGCATGGACAGAATCAACCAGTCCAGCGTCATTGAATTCCTCCTCTTGGGTCTTTCTGAGAGGCCAGAGCAGCAACCTCTCCTATTTGGCATATTTGTGGGCATGTACCTGGTCACTGTCATGGGGAACCTGCTCATCATCCTGGCCATTGGCTTTGACCCACACCTCCACACCCCCATGTACTTCTTCCTGGCCAACCTCTCTTTTGCTGATGCCTGCTTTTCTTCCACCACAGTCCCTAAGATGCTGGTGAACATCCAGACACAAAGGCAGACTATACCATATGGAGGGTGTTTGGCCCAGATGCACTTCTTCATGACATTTGGAGCACTGGACGACTTCCTCTTGGGGGTGATGGCCTATGACCGCTATGTGGCCATCTGCAGGCCTCTCCACTACTCCACGCTCATGAGTCCCCTTGTGTGTGTGCTCCTTCTGGCGGCATGCTGGGTTCTCACCAACCTCGCTGCCCTCCTGCACACCCTGCTTATGGCTAGGCTTTCTTTCTGCGCAGGCAACAGCATCCATCACTTCTTCTGTGATGTGGTCCCTCTGCTGCAGCTGTCCTGCTCAGACACCAGCACCAACCAGACAGCCCTGTTCACAGTGGGCTCCATGATACTCACTGGTCCCCTCTCTCTGATCATTCTGTCATATGCACACATCATCTCCACCATCCTCAGGGTCCCATCTGCCTCTGGCAGGCAGAAGGCCTTCTCCACCTGTGGGTCCCACCTCACTGTTGTCTTCCTGTTTTATGGCACAGCAATTGGTGTCTATCTGTTTCCCCCTTCATCACACTCCGGGGGTAAGGACAGGGTTGCAGCCGTATTTTACACCGTCGTGACTCCTATGCTGAACCCCTTCATTTACAGCCTCAGGAACAATGATATGAAGAATGCATTGCAGAAGCTTTTGGGAGTTCATACATTTTCTTCTCAGGGACTTTGATCCTATATCCGTATTTTTGAAGTTGCACTCTGGAGAACCCACGTGTTTATGAAGCAACACCATCCCCTATCACATTTGCTTAGGTTTAAAAAAAGTGATCTAGAATCATTCTCTTAAACTTCAAACCTAACAATGTATGGGATCACTGTGTTTCATGAAGAACTTGTGCTGCCTTATAAATGTGAATAGTTCCCTGGTGTTGGGTAGGGTGATCTAAGCTGCACAGGGGCAAGGTCAATTCGAACTTCTTTTGTTTGCTGTTATCCTAATGTGTGTATATTTTTAACCTATGATTCAACCAGAACTAATTAATTTCCATTTGCCAGATACTGTCTCTGGCTGAGGAGGCATTGATTCCATGCCTTTATGTAATTCACCTTATAGAATTGAACATGGTATGCAGCTGCACGTATATGCAATTAACTATAATACAAGTCCAATCATCGTGATTTCTCTATAAAGCTTAATATCTGTTTTATTCTATGTTCTTAACTCTCTAAATGGATTATGCCATTTAGTTCTTCAATTTTAATGATCTTGGGTTAAATACTATGATTATTACTTTTTACAGATGGAGCCTATAGCTAGTA
The DNA here is from genome assembly GCF_017311325.1 of Ursus maritimus. Lineage (NCBI taxonomy): Eukaryota > Metazoa > Chordata > Mammalia > Carnivora > Ursidae > Ursus > Ursus maritimus. The sequence continues at coordinate 48,210,060 of NW_024424119.1, read as the reverse complement.
AGTAGGGAACAAAGGATTAAAGTTATTTCTAGTCTGACTCGGGAGTCCAAACTCATACACACTTTAACGTCTTGCTTTTTGGGGCTAATGTTTGTGGCAAGAGGCATATTCACATTAAGCTAGTATGTATACACTGATGCCTGCCATATGCCAGGCACTGTGCTATGCACTGTAAAATGCAAAAATGAGTGCGATATTGTCCATGCCTATACATGGTAGGGACCGACACGTGTTCAATTTAGCCTTGATCAAGTCAGATGGTGATAGTTGCCCTGACAAATGTTGGAGCAGAGAAGAAAGAAAAGTAACCTGCTTAACAGTGATCAGGTAGAGTCTTACCCATGATGTGACATTTTGTTGAGCCTCAGTGTATCAGTTCACTTGAACTGGTGAAGAAAGAAAACTGAGGATTCCGCAGGGACAGGCTGTTTACGATAGTGGGCATGCTAATTGGTGGAGCCATGCCAGCCCAACCTTGGAAATGTTTCGTAGTGGTCTCTCTAAATACGGGTCCTGGCTTTTTTTCCCCAGTTCTGTTTCCATAAAGTCTCTTGGCCAGTTCTGTTCCTTGCAGCTGTCATTGTCAATGCTTTTAAATTCTAGCTGTAGATTAGTATTTCCTAGAGCTTTAGAACTCTCTAGAGAAAAGGTCCTAGTATTTTTTATAACAACAAAACAAAAGAAAACAGGTAGTTCTAGGCAACCAGGTTTGACAATACTGTTATGGGGCATCCCTCGTGGCAGCAAAAGGGCAGATGAAATAAGTTATGAATACCCAGTTCATTATTTACCCTATCAAGGTAAAAATCAGCGAGGGATGGAGCATGATGACAGCACCAGGAAGTTCCTGAATACCTAACCCTGGTTGAATCCTTTTGTATCTTATTCAATTTTTTATTCTTTTCTGCTATAATTCACTACCTTTCTATAAAAGCCCTTCTGGACCTGCTACATACTATGTACAGTTTTATCTTTGAGTAATACTTAGTTTACCTTTATGCATGACTTTCACTTATACTAACAATATTATCAGGGTGAGGCATTCATCACCTCCAGAGAATCTGCTTATTTTCTTATCTTTGTGCTTCTACCCCTGTTCAAAAAAGATTAGCAAGTGGATGCTCTGCCCACTGGATTTTTCCTTGTTACTCTTCCTTAGAATCACTCCCGGGTGGGGTGGTATATGGCCTTGTACATTCGGGCAGTATACATCCATCCATTTTCAGTTCATTACAATATATCATGATTTTATCCATGAACTAGGTTCAAGTGTTTTCCACCCCAGCAGACCAATGTTGTGAGCTGAGTGAAAACAAACCGAAACCAAGGTGCAGAGCGTGGGGATCTGTGCTGACCATCCCTGTTGCTTGTGTTCTCTGGACCTGCTTGAGCCTAATCCCAAATGGAGCATTTCCATTGTATGATGGCTTGCTGCTGCACCCTTACACCCTGACTCAAGTCTTAAAACTGGGTGAGGGATTATGATTTTTTTTTATTGTAAAAGCTAACATCAGCTTTTTACCATTTTTAAATTTTTTGGTTATATAATTTAAGTAATATCGTCCTTGGCTTCCCCTCTATTTCAGCCCTAGAAACACAGTGGTTTATTAGCTACTTCAACAAATCCCTATGGGAGATCTGACTTTGCCATGCATTTTGATGTCTGGTATTTTGATTCACATTGCTTCTGATGGTTAAGTGCTGCCACCTGGGCCTCTGCTACTCCAGAATAATTTTATCCCTATTGACACCAAGGAACCAAGCTCAATGTTAGCATTTTCTATCAGTTCTGTCCAGGGAAGACAGCCCCTAGTCAAGTTCTCAGTGATTCTGTTGTCCTCCTCACTAGTGTATTCTTTATTGCTTTAGTGAAAGAATTGTCTCCTGAACATAGTTGCCTGGTAAATACTCTGGTCTCCTATGATAAATCCATTCTAACACGGCCACAGAATCCCTGACATTCTGACCTCTTCCTCAGTACTTGGCCATCTGCGTTCCATTTACTGTAAGTGCCATCATGTCTGAGCCCATCAATGATGCCAGCAGTGTATGAGAACTTGTACCAGATGCTCCTGTTTCCTGAGTCATAGGAGAGTCCTCCCATGAGAGCCTAATGTTTCATAACTTCTTTGTCCAGCCATTATTATTCCTTCATTGATTGGTGATATGTGTTAGCTAAATCCTGCTCCCCTTTGGAAGAATCAGGTAAATATTCCTGTAGACAGGAATGTATGTTGGGGCTGTGCTGAAGTCTGTTCCAAGTTACTGGTCCAGAGAAAATGAGGGAGGCAGACATTTTGTAGAAGGTGACTCGTCTTGTGCATCATCCACCTCAGAACAGATCCTTATCAATTATCAAGTGCTGCATAACAAACAAGCCCCAAGTTAGTGTTTACACCACAACAGCCACCATTTACTTAGTTTACATTTCTTTGGGTTAACATTTCAGATTTGGCTCAGCTGGTTAATTCTTTTAGTGGTTTTGGGTAGGCTCACTCACATGTCTGTAGTCAGCAGTCCATCCACTGGGTGAGGCAACTTCTGGAAATGGGTGGCTTTTCCTAGTGAATGAATCTCTGGTACCAGAAAATTAGCCTCCAGCTTTCAAAAGATATTGGGGAAATGTCTCAGTATTAAGGCTATCTCATGGCTCTGAGCTACCTTCTCCTTGAATAGTATGTGCTATTTCAATTGTCTGCTACTACCCATGCCTTCTAGTGATGCCAACCCGGGTTATAATAGAAGCAGCAAATCCCTGACTTTTGCTGCTGCCTGAAGTCTAGCTAGATGTTGATTTCACCACTCTTCTTGCTTGCTAGGGTTTGAGGGATCAGGCGAATCATATGCGTACACTGACCGGTGAGTAATGGCCAGGGAACATTTTAGGTGGCAGTACCCAGTCTGTGTACATTGTAAAACTGATTACATCAGGAAATGATTGGACACTCCGAGATCAGGAATGTTACATCCCCATGTCGACACACCTGTAGAACAGTAGCTTTTCATTTCCTGTCTTGACATAAATTTGTGCTTTTCTGTATTCTGTTCCTCCTGCCTTGGAAACTTCTTTTCTGTTTTGCAGTAACATACCCATACTTCAAAACCCATCACAAATGTTACCTCCTCAGGGAAGTCCTCCTGGCTTATCTATCCAGAAGGATGAGAGAAAATTACGTATGATTTGTGTTTTAAGCAGAACTTCAAGATTGCAGCCTAAGTGTCAAACACTGTGCTAAGCACTTTACATGTGTTATCTTTTTGATTTCTCACAACAGCCTTAGATGATAGTTACTATAGTTACTATTACTATTCACTTGTTTATATTTGGAAATGGAGGCATTGGTAACTAGCTAGCAGTCATTGAAGAAGTGAATAGTGGAACTGATACATAAACCAGGTATTTGTGATTCCAGTGTAAGTCTTATTTTCACTTAAAAAATTATTGAAAAAATCTGAGTTTGTCAGTGAGTGAGATTTCAGAGTCATAATTATGCAGGGAAGAAACTGATGGAGTGTCCTGAAGTTTCCAAGACTTTTCCTGAGGGTTATTGAAAAATCCTCTGCAGGTTGTTAGCGTAGATCCTTAGCAGCATCCCCAGGGGAGATGCAATAATGAAATTGATATAGTTATATGTAAAAATATATCCGAACATAGGTTGTTGGCATTGTACTAAAGAATGATGGTCTCATAAAAGAAACTTGGCGGGAGCCCAAAATAATGTGGTCCAAGTACCTTTCTCTCTCAGAATATCTAACTAGAGATGTATGCTCAAGCAGAGGACCTGCTCCCTTGGGGAAGTATGAGGATCTCTGAAGGTGTTTCCTCTTATCCTAGCTTCTGATTTGCCTTGCCCCATCCTCAAGTCATTTGGTAGTATTGAGAGAGAAGTTGCTGACTGGAACTGTGTATGTGAACACTGTGAGGGAAGCAAGAAAGCAAACTAGTAATTGAGAGAAATTTGTGGATTTCATATCCATTTAGGCATAGTGTAACCATTAAGGGTATGCATTTTGGAACCAGATACCTGGGTTCAAATTCAGGCTCTACCACTTAATAACTGTGTAATTTCATATAAGTAATTTAAACTTTTTTTTGAGTCATTGTTTTCTCTTCTGTATAATGCAGTTATTTACCTCAAAGGAATATATTGAATATTGCTAAACAAAAATGAAGATCTAAGCATAAGACCCAGAAGGAGAAAATTTACATGTTTTTTTCCTGATTCTTCCAGAAACACTGCATAATAGAGAATATATTTTTAAATTTTTAAATTTTAGTACAGTTGGCATGATAGAGAATATTTTATTACCTCCTATTATAATTAGGGAAATTGTGGCTCACTGAGGTAACTTAATTTGCTATAGGGAGGCAGATGGAGGATTTGGATAGGCACCAAGATAACTCTGTTAGTTGATATCCCCTGAATTCCCAGAAAGATGTCCTTGGCTTCATGGAGCTCACAGCACTCTTCCACTCAGGAGTCTCCCCAAGGCACTCTTCATGTCTTTGTTTCTCAGGCTATAGATGAATGGATTCAGCATGGGGGTCACCACAGCATACATCACTGCTGCCATCCTGTCTTTGCTGGCTGACTTAGCAGAGGAGGGAATGAAGTACACCCCAATAGCAGACACATAGAACAAGCAAACTGCTGAGAGATGGGAGCTGCAGGTGGAGAAGGCCTTCCACTTCCCACTTGCTGATGGGACTCTCACAATGGCAGCCATAATGCGGACATAAGAAACGATAATTAGCAAGGGGATCAGGATGGTTAATGCCCCTCCCCAGTATATTAGCACACACTGGTTGACATAAGTATTGGAACAGGAGAGCTTCAACAGGGGGACAAGTTCACAAAAGAAGTGGGGGATGATGTTGTCAGTGCAGAAGGATAACTGAGCAAGGAGAATGGTGTGGGTCAGAGAGTATGATTGAGTGAGAATTAGGGATATGACCAATAGCAGAATACAGCATCTGGGAGTCATGACCAAGGTGTAGTGAAGGGGGTGGCAGATAGCCACAAGCCGGTCATATGCCATCACTGCCAGGAGGAAAACATCTAGACCAATGAACCATAGGAAGAAGTAGATCTGAGATAGGCATCCAGTGTAGGTGATGGTTTTCCTATTTGCCTGGATGTTCACCAGCATCCTGGGGACTGTGGTAGATGCTAAACACAGGTCGGTGAGGGAGAAGTTGGCCAGGAAGAAGTACATGGGGGTGTGGAGGTGTGGATCAGAGACAATGGCCAGGATGATGACAATGTTGCCCAGCACAGTGACCAGGTATATGCTCAGGAAGATTCCAAGGAGGAGGGGTTGCTGTTCCTGCTGCTCAGACAGGCCCAGGAGGAGAAATTCAGAGACACTTACTGTGTGGTTTCCTGGTTTCATGTCACTGATGTAATTAAGGAAAAAAATGGAGGATGACACTTCAAAAATGTTTCCTGTCCTGGAATTGTCTACATGGAATCAAAGACATAAAATAAAGATGGATTATCTCATTGCAATCTGAAAGCACACTGTGAGATGGTCATTGTTATGCCCATTTTATTGATGGAGGAACTGAGTCACCTAGAAAGTGATGGAGGTAAAGTTTAAATCTGGCAATTCCGACTTTAGAGTCTGTGATCATAACCTCTTTACCAATCTGCCTCTGATAAGGCCCCCAGAACTAATTCATTTATTCATTCCACATTCAGCCAGTACTTACTATGTGTCAGTCTCTGCTCTCAAGTACCAGAGAAACAATCGAACAAATACAGCAGGGTTCCTGGCCTCATGTAGATAGGATTCTAGTCATAGAAGCCATGTAACAAACACTTAAATAAACAAGAATAGGTTGCTAAAGTGAAAACAAAACGAAGCAATGACTAGCAGATGACTTTAAATATTGTGGTCAGCAAAGGGCTGACTATGGAGCAATGGGTAAGAAGGGACCAGCCAAGCAAAGAATTTCGTGGAAGAGTGTTTCAGTTGCAAAGAACAGTAAGTGCAAACATGGGGAGGAGCACATACATCTGCAGAAGTAGGAAGAAGGCAATTAGGGTCAAGTGTGGTGAGCAAAAAAAAAAAAAAAAAAAAAAAAAGCGAGTGCAGACAGATGGGTGAGGAGGTGGGCAGGTTAGGGAATGGCCATGGAGTGCAGATTCTCAGAGATCATCAGAGAGCCGTGGGCATGGGGGGTGTTTAAGCAGCAGACGGCCATGATCTGACCTCAGGTATGGAAAGAGCATTCTGCTGCTGTGAAGAGAAGTGCTGTAGGGCCAGAAGACGAACAGGGAGGCCAGTAAGGAAGCACATGCAGGACCCAGCAAGGTAGCTGGGGAGATAGAGTGAAGTGGATGGACTTGGGCTCCATTTTAGAGAATTTAGGGACCTTGCACAAGGAACACAAGTGGAGGATCTGGGCTCTAGTAAATGGCCTTTCACTTCCCCAGCTGCACCTGCACCTTAGAGGTACAGATAGTAAAGCTGTATGAAGTGAACAGGAAAGAATTAAGGTGATTTCCTTTACCTACAGGGGCTGTTTAAAAACTGTACAACTATATGATAATTGTATTTCTCTGCTTGACTTATTTCGCTTAGCATAATCTCCTCCAGTCCCATCCATGTTGCTGCAAATGTTGTGAAATCATTCTTTTTGATGGCTAATATTCCATTGTATATATGGACCACATCTTCTTAATCCAGTCATCTGTTGAAGGGCATCTTGGCTCCTTCCACAATTTAGCTATTGTGGACAATGCTGCTATGAACATTGGGGTGCATGTGGCCCTTCTCTTCACTACGTCTGTATCTTTGGGGTAAATACCCAGTAGTGCAATTGCTGGATGATAGGGTACCTCCATTTTTAACTTTTTAAGGGACCTCCACACTGTTTTCCAAAGTGGCTGTACCAACTTGCATTCCCACCAACAGTGTAAGAGGGATCCCCCATCTCCACATCCTCTCCAACATTTGTTGTTTCCTGCCTTGTCCATTTTTGCCATTCTGACTGGCATAAGGTGGTATCTCAGTGTGGTTTTGATATGAATTTCCCTGATGGCTAATGATTTTGAACATTTTTCCATGTGTCTGTTAGCCACTTGTATGTCTTCATTGGAAAACTGTCTGTTCATATCTTCTGCCCATTTTTTGATCTGATTATTTTTTTCCTGTGTATTGAGTTTGAGAAGTAGGAAGATTGGTAGGAGAAGCAAGGGAAGAATGAAGGGGGTGTGTAAACAGAAGGGGAAATGAACTGTGAGAGACTGTGGAGTCTGGGAAAAAAACTGAGTGCTTCAGAGGGGAGGGGATGGGGGATTGGGATAGACTGGTGATGGGTAGCAAGGAGGGCACGTATTGCATGGTGCACTGGGTGTTATACGCAAGTAATGAATCATGGAACATTGCATCAAAAACTAGGGATGTACTGTATGGTGACTAACATAACAAAATAAATTATTATAAAAAAACAAAAAAACGCTGTACAACTAAAGGGATTACAGAAATGATCTCTAGACTATTTCCTTTTTTTATTTTAATGTTTTTTATTATATTATCTTAGTCACCATACAGTACATCCCTGGTTTCTGAAGAAAAGTTCGATGATTCATTAGTTGCATAGAACACCCAGTGCTCCGTGCAATACGTGCCCTCCTTACTACCCATCATCAGCTTATCCCATTCCCGCACCCCCTCCCCTCTGAAGCCCTCAGTTTGTTTCTCATAGTCCATAGTCTCCCATGCTTCACTCCCCCTTCTGATTACCCCCCCTTTCTTTATCCCTTTCTTCCCCTACCGATCTTCCTTGTTCTTATGTTCCATAGATGAGAGAAATCAATATATGGACCACAACTTCTTAATCCAGTCATCTGTTGAAGGGCATCTCGGTTCCTTCCACGATTTAGCTATTGTGGACAATGCTGCTATGAACATTGGGGTGCATATGGCCCTTCTCTTCACTACGTCTGTATCTTTGGGGTAAATACCCAGTAGTGCAATGGCTGGATCATAGGGTAGCTCAATTTTTAACTTTTTAAGGGACCTCCACACTGTTTTCCAGAGTGGCTGCACCAACCTGCATTCCCACCAACAATGTAGGAGGGATCCCCTTTCTCCACATCCTCTCCAACAATTGTTGTTTCTTGCCTTGTCTATTTTTGCCATTCTAACTGGCGTAAGGTGGTATCTTAGTGTGGTTTTGATTTGAATTTCCCTGATGGCTAATGATTTTGAACATTTTTTCATGTGTCTGTTAGCCATTTGTATGTCTTCATTGGAAAAGTGTCTGTTCATATCTTCTGCCCATTTTTTGATTTGTTTATTTGTTTCTCGTGTATTGAGTTTGAGAAGTTCTTTGTAGATCTTGGATACCAGTCTTATCTGTAGTGTCATTTGCAAATATATTCTCCCATTCCGTGGGCTGCCTCTTAGTTTTTTTGACTGTTTCCTTGGCTGTGCAGAAACTTTTTATCTTGATGAAGTCCCACAAGTTCATTTTATCTTTTGTTTCTCTTGCCTTTGGAGATGTGTCATGAAAAAACTTTCTGTGGCCGATGTCGTAGAGGTTGCTGCCTATGTTCTCCTCTAGGATTTTGATGGATTCCTGTCTCACATCGAGGTCTTTCATCCATTTGGAGTTTATCTTTGTGTATGGCATGAGAGAGTGGTCCAGTTTCATTCTTTTGCATGTAGCTGTCCAATTTTCCCAGCACCATTTATTGAAGAGACTGTCTTTTTTACACCGGATGTTTTTTCCTGCTTTATCAAAGATTAGTTGCCCAAAGAGCTGAGGGTCCATTTCTGGGTTCTCTGTTCTGTTCCATTGGTCTATGTGTCTAGACTATTTCTTAAATGGCAGAAGCCCTGGAATGTCCTGGAAACATAAGAAGTCCAGGAAGAGAGGTGCCAGAGACATGGATAACTCTGTTAGTCCCAGTAGGGGAGTGAATGAAGGGGGAAAGGCTTTTAGGGCCCATTTGCAAAAATGTATAAATAAAATCCACTTATGATGTATCTACTCTGTACCAATGACTAGTATAATTTAATCCACACCACCCATGTGCTAAATGTATTTACCTCACATTTTTCAGATCAGGAAACAGAGCTCATAGAGGCTAACTGATCAGCCTAAGATCACACAGCTAATAAGATCCCTCTTCTGCCAAACCTGGAAATCAGTCCATTATGCAATTCTGCATCCTAAGATAGGCAGATTTTTATTGTCTCTTGGGTACTATAGATATTTGTCAACTTTGGGACTACTTTGGGTATTTTCCAATACGTTGGGAATGTAACCACGTGGAGCTGATCCACCCTTTAGAATGCCTCTACAGTGGGTCTAGGGAGCTGTGTTTGCAATTTTTCGTCTATTCAGATATCTACTGATTGCCTACCTTATGCTAGAAATACCTGTGAACACTGGATATATTTTTTTATTATCATGTCCAATTAGCTAGCATCTAGTACATCATTTGTTTTTGATGTAGTGTTCAACAATTCATTAGTTGTGTATAACACCCCGTACTCATCACCACACATGCCCTCCTTAATCCCCATCTCCTGATTACCCCATTCCCCCCACCCCCACCCTTCTGTAATCCTCAGTTTGGTTCCCAGAGTCCAGAGTCTCTCATGGTTTGTCTCCCTCTCTGATTTCTCACCCCAAAGATACAGATGTAGTGAGAAGAGGGGGCACATGCACCCCAGTGTTCACAGCAATGTCCACAATAGCCAAACTGTGGACGGAGCCGAGATGCCCTTCAACAGACAGATGGATAAAGCAGATGTGGTTTATATATACAATGGAGAATTACTCAGCCATCAGAAAGGATGACTACCCACCATTTGCATCGACATGGATGGAACTAGAGGGGATTATGCTAAGTGAAATAAGTCAAGCAAGGAAAGACAATAATCATATGGTTTCACTCATATGTGGAGCACAAGGAATAGCACGAAGAACCATAGGGGAAGGGAGGCACTGAGTATTTAAGATTAATCAGAACAGACACAGTCCCTGGGCTTGCAGGCTAATTGGAGAGACTGACTATGAGCAATTTAACAAGTGAACATATAGTCAGAAACTCTGATTAGTACTGAAAAGGAGAGGTATGGTAGTATTACCAAGAAAGTATAATTGGAGGACCTAACTTAGATTAGAGGTCAGGGGAAATTTCTTTGAGAAAGTTAAATAAACTGGGGACCTGAAGTAGTAATTAGCTCTATCAGGAGCAGAAGAAAGAACAGTAGGATAGTAAACTTCCCAGCACCTGTGACAGTCCTAAGGCGGTAAAGGGCCTGGTGGGCACGGGAGGACCCGTGTGGCCAGAGAACAGTGAGCAAGAAGAGTTGCCAAACTTGTGAGCTGGGCTCTCTGGCCACGGGTGATTGAACCACAGAGTCTACTGAATCAAGCTGAGTCAGTCGGGTTGTTTTTTCCAAACTTGGAGTTAGTGGTACAGAGTTTAGCTAGTTAGTTTTGGGATCTGAAGACATAAGTACAGTAGAAATTGAAGTTCCTGTAGAATAAGGAAAAGCAGCAGCATCCTGGCCATCAGGGCCTAGTGTAAACCTTTGTTACAGAGGAACAGAAACCGAGATGCATCTGCGGAGGGAACATCGGAACAGATGCAAAGAGAGCAGTCAGGAGGCGTGGCATTCCAGAAAGACACAGAGCAGCTGGCTCCTGATTTTCCAGTGTAATCTCATTTTCTAGAGTCTTTTCTCCCCCAGAACAGGGGGCATTATGACTTAGCACTCAGGACCTGGGTGTCGATCCTGCCCGGGGCCCACTATTAGCTGTGGGTTAATTACAAAATGACTCAGTGATCACAATAGCACAACGAGTTAATGAGTGTTGTCTGTTATCTGCCAGGCACACTGTGCTAAAATGGAAAATGGCTTTACTTACCTTGTATTTTCACTGTCTTATCGGATGCACTCTCTGTTTTTCAGATAAGGAAACTGAGGTGAAGGAATTTGTCCCAGACGAAGTGGCTGGTAAGTAGTAAAGCCCAGACTTGAACTCTGGTCTGAACTCTAATTCAGCACTTTCCCAACTGATCTCAACCTATCTCACACGTTACTGAGCAGTGGGGTTCTGTGGCCTACACACTTTCTCCTTGGATGATGCAAATTCACATCACAGCCCCATCTAGAGACTCAGCCTGTGCCCCTTATGGAATGGAAATGAAATCAAGTGTGGTAGGCAGCCAAGGGGTAGATTTTTGCAGTCACAGTAAATGGAACTGAGAGGGCCTGACGGGGCCCACACTGGGAATATTTACCAGGTTTGGAGGCTCCAGCCTCATTAGAGGGAACAGAGGACTAATTGTGTCTGAATCCCTAAGGAGAGGGGGGTCACCGCTGTTTTCAAGTGGGATTCCTGTTCTACCTGTACACTCTCAGAGGGTGTTCCCCTTGTCTATCACCTTGGGGGGCACTTCTCTGGGCTTGATATTGCCACTCTAGTCACTGAAATCTGTAACTCAGAAGAAAGCTTGGGTAAAATGTCCAGGCATCTGTTTTTTTCATCTGAACTTGAGATTCTTGTGGCCCAATTATCTTGACCAATATTCTAACCCTTCTCTGTGTTATGCTCCTTATAAAGTGCAACCAGGGTGTCTTGTGTCGACCAGAAATTCTTGATTTTAATGTAGACAATTTATCAGTTTTGGATGATTTGTTCACCATTTTATTTGTGAGATTCATCAAACATTTGGTGTATATTTGGTTTATTTATTCTGGTTTTGTTTTGAATTCCATTATGTGATTAGACCACAATTTTTAACCCAATATAATATAGATGGGCACTTAGGTTTTTTCCAGTTTGGGACTATTATGAATTGGGCTGCTGTGGATAAAATTTTAAGTGTCTTTTGAGAAACATATATATGCAGTTCTCTGGAGTTCATACTTAGGAATGGCAATGCTGTGGCGTGGGGAGTACATTTGCAGGTGCTGCCCGATGGTACTCCAGAGGGTTTATACCAATACATACCCCATTTGTAGCCTAAGAAGGTTTTAGTTCTACATCTGCAAGACTCAGATTGTTAGTCTTTTAAATGTTCGCAATGCTAGCGGGTGTGTAATAGTATCTTATTGTGGTTTTCAATTTGTGTTTCTTTTATATCAACTGAATTTGAACACCTTATACTATGTGCATTTTTTATTTGGGTATCTTCTTGTGTGAAGTAGCTATTCAAGTCACGTGCTCATTTTTCTATTGCATTTTCTTTCTTTTGTTGATTTGAAGGATCGTTCATATATTCTGAATTTGATTTATTTGTTGAAGATAGATGGATAGATAAATAGGGAGAGAGAAAGAGAGGGAGAGAGAGAATCTTCTACTCTGTGTGTTGCCTTGCCACTATCTAAATGGTATAAATTATATATTTTGATGAAAAAGAAATCCTCAATATAATATCGTTCAGTTAATCTATTTGTTCCTTGATGATGTGTACTTTTTGTGTTTTATGTTAATCTGGCTAAATACATAAAAATATTCTGTTCTTTCCAAAGAGATTGTCTTTTACCTTTTATAGTTAGATCTATTATCATCCCCCTGGAGGTAATTTTTTTAATACTGCGAATTATAATTCGTCCTTCTTCTGTAGAAACACGCAGTTCCTCCAGCACCATTTGTTGGAAAGGCCATCCTTTCTTCACTGCATATCACTTTCACTCCCTGCAAAGTCACCTTTGCCCCCATGTGTGTACCTGGATAGCCACACAAACAAATCTTTGTGTGACGTTTTCGTTTCTCTTGCGTGAGTACTTAGGAGTGGAAGTGTTGGGTCAAGTGTATGTTTAACTTTGTGAGAAGCTGCCACACTATTGCCCAGAATGGCTCTGCAGTCTGCATTACTAGAGGCAATGTAGGACAGTTCCACTTTCCAACATCCTAACGCCACCAGCTGTTGTCAGTCATTGGAACTCTAGCCATTCTAGTGGGTTCGTCGCTGCATATTCTAGCGGCTTGCATTTCCATTTGTCTAATGACTATCAATGTGGAGTGTCTTTACACATGCTGACTTGCTATGTATTTTCTTTTGTACAATATCTGTTCAATTCTTTTGCACGTACTTTTTAAAATAATTGGGTTGCTTCTCCTTTGTATGTATTCTGGATTCCAGTCTTTGTAACAAATACGTTTTGCAAATATTTTCTGCCAGTCTGAGGCTTGTTCTTTTCATTTTATTAAGAGTTTCTTTTGAAGAGCATATATATTTTATTTTGAAGAAGTCCATATTATAAATTTTTCCAGCCTTCTGTGTCCTATTTAAGAAATTTTCCCCTACCCCATGTTTACAAGATGTTGTCCAGTGTTTTCTTCGAATGGTTTTAGTTACAGTTCTTACACATTTGACCCATTTCTAGCTACATTTTGTATGTGTTACAACATAAGAGTCTATGTTCATTTAATATGTGCTGAAAAAAATATACATATATTGATATTGAATCATGCTGGCACCATTTGTTGAAACAATATCCTTTCCACATTGAATTATGTTGGCACATTTGTAAAATATTGATCATATATGTATTGGTTTATTTCAGGGTTGTTCATTCTGTTCCATTGATCTCTATTCCTATTTTTTGTGCAATTATTATTGTCATTGCTATGGATTTATAAAAAGTGTTGAAATTAAGCAGAGTATGTCTGCCAGGCTTTTCATTTTTAAGTTGTTTTGGCTATTTAAGTTGGCTTTAAGTCGTTTGGCTTTCATTTCCATATGAAATTGAGCATTAGCTTCTGAAAGTAGTCTGCTGATGGTTTGACTTTGATTATACTGTATCTATAGATCATTGAGGGGAACATAGCACCATAATGATAATAAGTCGTTCAATCCATGTGCAAGGTACATCTCTTTATGTATTTGAGTCTGCTTTGATTTCACTCATGAATGTTTTGGAGTTTTTAATGTACTGGTATACATTTATTTTGTTAAATTTATCCATATGTGCTTCTTAATGTTTATACAATTATAAATTGTGTATTATTGCACCCCTAGCTGTCAGTCCTTACTCCCCTTTGCCCCCAGCCCTTGGGAACCACCAATCCACCTTCTCTCTCTGTGGATTTTCCTATTCTGGACATTTCATATAAATGGAGTAATATAATAGGAGGTCTTTTTTGATCGACTTGAATTTTGCTTAATGTTTTCAACATCTGTTCATGTTGTGGCATGAATCGGTACTTCATTCCTTTTTATTGTTGAATAATATTCCACTGTATGGATGTTCCACATTTTGTTTATTCAAATTTCAGTTGATAAATGACATTTGAGTTGTTTCTACTTTTTGGCTATTTTAAAGAGTGCTACTATGAACGTGAATGTGCACATTTTTGTATGGACATGTGTTCAATTCTTTTGAATAAATATGTAAGTGTGGGATTGCTGGGTCATGTGGCAAATCTATGTTTAGTTTTGGAGAAGCTGAATTAGTTTTCAAACTAGTTTCTAAGTGCCAGCACCATTTCACCTTCCCATCAGCAAAGTTAGTGTTCTAGTTTCCCCACATTCTCATCAACACTTGCTACTGTGTGTCTTATTTATTTTAGTTATCTTAGTGGATGTAGAGTGAAATCTCAGTGTGGTTTTTTTGTTTTGTTTTGTTTTGAGAGAGAGAGAGTGAGAGAGAGTTGGGGGAAGCAGAGGGAGAGAATCTTAAGCGGGCTCAATGCAGAGCTTGATCTCACGACCCTGAGATTATGACCCAAGCTGAAATCAAGAGTCGGATGCTTAAGCAACTGAGCTACCCTGGCGCCCCCTCAGTGTGGTTTTGATTTACATTTCCCTGTGACTAATAATGTTGAGCATCTTATATACTTTTATCAGCAGACTTAGAGCATGATCATTAGTTTGGCCATGGAAATATTTACCCTTTTCCTGGGAATTCCTTTTCCATATTTTCCTTGCGTGCTCTTGGCATTTTATGATCTTCAGCACCAATCCGTGTGCCCTAAAAGATCCAGACCATACTAAATACCTCAGTACTATTGTTCCTCTGCCTTGACAAAAGGAGAACTTAAATTACTGTAGATCAGACATATCAATTTAGAGAAAGTGAAAACTTATTCAGTATCTTTATTAATAAATGTTTGAGAAATAATCGGTTGGCACTCTCCATCCATTCTGACCTTGTTCTGCTGTTCCTTTCTATATTTCAAAAGCTGGAAAGAAGATAGTAATACTTTTCCCAGACTCCTCTGCAGGTCAGGTCCTGGGTGTGAGTTTAGTTCTATTGAATAGATGCACTTATGTGAAATTTGGAATATTGAAATGAGATTAAGGGCATTTGAGTTTGTGTGTGTGTGTGTGTGTGTGTGTGTGTGTATCAGTGTGTGCCTTTTCTACTATCATATTAATGGAGCATTTTTTTTTTCTATAGCAGAATTTCAATGATGGATATTAAGGAGGGCACGTATTGCATGTTGCACTGGGTGTTATATGCAAGTAATGAATCATGGAACTTTACATCAAAATCTAGGGATGTACTGTATGGTGACTAACATAATATAATAAAAATTATTATAAAAAAATAAATAAAAAATAAAAATTAAGATACCCTTAAAATATAACAATGGTGGTTTCTTTTTGCTACCCAGAACCTTGATTAATAAAATAGATTAATGAAATGTAGACTTAACCCTGGAATAATTATGATGTCAGGCCCCTCATGCTTGTGTGCATAGACAAAAAACTCTTTCAGTGCCAAATGAAAACATCACAACTGATTTCTAATACAGATAGAATAATTACTTTTATTTTTTTAAATACTTCATTTTCTTTAAAAAGCCCTCTGCTTCTTTCCCTTGTAGCAGAATACAGATGGTTGGTGGTTCAACTTAATGATTTTTTGACTGTACCTGGTGCAAAAGTGATATGCATGCAGCACAAACAGTACTTTGAATTTTGATCTTTTCCTGGGCTAGCAATATGTGGCACATATCATGAGGCTCTCGTGTGATGCCAGCCACAGCAGCTGCCAGTCAGCCACGTGATCAGTAAACAACCGATACACTTGGAACCACTCTGTCCCACACCACCATTCTTTTTCGTTTTCAGTATACTATTCAATAAAGTACATGAGATGTTTAATGAAATATTACTCAGCCATCAGAAAGAACGATTACACAACATTTGCAGCAACATGGACAGGACTGGAGGAGATTATGCTAAGTGAAATAAGTCAAGCAGAGAAAGACAGTTATCATATGGTTTCACTCATTTATGGAACATAAGAAATAGGAAGATTGGTAGGAGAAGGAAGGGAAGAATGAAGGGAGGGTAAACAGAAGGGGGAATGAACCATGAGAGACTGTGGACTCTGGGAAACAAACTGAGGGCTTCAGAGGGGAGGGGGGTGGGGGATTGGGATAGGCCAGTGATGGGTATTAAGGAGGGCACATATTGCATGGTGTACTGGGTGTTATATGCAAATAATGAATCCTGGAACATTACATCAGAAACTAAGGATATACTGTATTGTGACTAACATAACATAATAAAAAATTAGTATAAAAAACCACTTTGTCATAAGATAGACTTTGTGTTAGATGATTTTGTCCAACTGTAGACTAAGTGTTCTGAGCATGTTTAAGGTAGGCTGGGCTAAACTACACCGTTCAGTAGGTTAGGTGTATTAAATGAATTTTCAACTTAGTATATTTTCAACTTACAGTGGGCTTATCAGGACATAACCCCACCGTAAGTCAAGGAAGATCTGTATATAATAACTTCATCTAGCATCTATTCATTGAAAGCCTGGAATTTTCTAGCAATTCTCTCTTAAACAAAAGAAAGATTATTTGTTTTTTTGTTTGTTTGTTTGTTTTAAGAAACATTAATTTTATCTCCACAGCAAACTCCAGGTTACCAAAGTATAGGTATTGGCTATTGACTTAAAATTTTACAAAATATTTCAATTTATGATTATCAAAGTAACATTTTTTTGTGGAAAATACAAATTGAAAGTGGATGTTGAAGAAAGTGAATGACAGTATACATAATTCCATCATCTTGGGATAGCCACTTTTAATATTTTGGTGTTCTCAAGTTTTTTTTAGCCAAGTATTATGAATAATAAAGAATAACTTCATAATGAATTCAGTAATAATGAATTTTCTCTTTACATTATTCTGTGTTAAAAATATGTTATCAAATAATTGGAAAGCCCACACAGTACTCCATCATACTGACATAGCATAATTTAATTAACCGGGCTGCTGTGGTTGAAATTTGGGTGGTTTATGTTTCTCTTATGAGTAACATAATTATATATAAATTCTTTTTTTATTATGTTCAGTTAACCACTGTATAATACATCATTAGTTCATCATATATGTTCTTAACAATATTGTTAAGAATTGGTAAGAATGCTATTACCTTGATCAACTCCTGTAAGTGAAAGAGTAGGTCATAAGGTACAAATATTTTTGTGCTCATAATATATATTATGAACTTATTTCCTGGAAATCTATGCCAGTTTATACTCTCAGTAGCGCTTGAGAGTATCTCCCTTATCTGCTTTTATACAGCATCAATTGTTGTCATTTAAAAACCCAATTATAATATCTAAAAGTATTTTAAAATATAAATTTGGGATGGTGTTATTTCCAAAAGTCTTTCCATTATTATTCTGCACTATATGAAGGACTATTTCTGTTCTTAGAATTTAATTAGTTGTAATTAGCTCTCTATATCCCACAGGATATAGTGAAATTCTTGGATATGACAGTAAAGTCTCTAAATTTTTGTATACAAAAGAAATACTTTCCCTAAGGAACACATATTAAAGTTTGATTAAAATGATAGATGAAGCATATGTAACTTCTGGGGAAAAAGTAAAGCACCAGTGAATATTTAATTTATGGAGTCCTTATTTACAATATATATGCAGGCTTCTTTTCCAATTCATTTACTCTGCCTAAACAATATCCCCCTTTATTTTCTGAGTCTTATAAGGGACAGCTGTACTTGAGAACATGGGAAAAGGAGAAACCGATAAGGTATACCCACCCCATATTTAGCTATATTCCTGCACCTAAAATTTCTGGACTCAGAAATATCTTCAGAAATATCCTATCCATTTGAGATCCATTTAGTTTAAAAAGATCACCTTCAAAAGTGGTCTTATGGAAGAATGAACCTTACAAATTGAGTGCATGTCTTTTAAAGGATATAATCATATTTGGCTCAGTGCTTCAGGAATGGGAGTTTGATCTAGGGTAGTCTATTAATACAGGGCAGAGAGCAGACTGAATAGATGGTAAACAGTATGGTGTACCTGGATGACTGCAGAGCAGAGGTAGGGATATTACACATACGAAATTGGTTCAGCAAAAGAGGGATATTACTGACAACCACAAAGCTTGCTCTTTTGAACTTTGCTTTCTTACTGGAAATTGCAATTGTAGATTGCTGTGGTCAGGGCCAAGTAACCTACTTCAAGACCAGGATGGTCTAGTCTGGTTTGCCTGGCTGTCACATTATTCCCACCTCTTCTATCCAAGAAGAAAGAACAGAGGGGAGAAGGGATGATGGCCAAAGGGAAATACACACAGGTGTAATCTTCCTTTATCATCTTCTTCCTTTCAAAGCAAGATCTATCATGCAAGACATCAAAAAGTCACATCCTCCTTTTTAAAAAGATTTATTTATTTATTTTAGAGAGAGAGAAAATGGGGTGGAAGGGCAGAGGGAGAGGGAGAGAGGATTAAGCAGACTCCACACTGAGAGGGAGCCTGATGTGGGGCTCCGTCTCATGACCCTGAGATCCTCACCCCAGCCAAAACCAAGAATTGGATGCTCAACAGACTGGGCCACCCAGGTGCCCCACACACCCTCCTTAAAAAACTTGATCCAGGGGGCATTGGGCCCCATGCTCAGTGGGAAGTCTGCTTAAGATTCTCTCTCTCCCTCTCCCTCTGCCCCTCCCTTGCTCATTCACTCTCTCTAAAATAAATTAATAAATCTTTGAAAACAATTAAAACTTGATCCAGGATGAACTTGACCTTGAAACTTTGGAGAGCACTGTTTTTAAGTTCTTCTTTATCTCTCAGGAGTGACTTGCTAATCATTGGAATATTTTTTGTGCCAACCCTCAAATCTCATTTCCTGGCTTTAAAAATATCAATATTTGGAACATTTTTATCTAGATGTTTCAAAGCATTTAGATATAAAAAAATAGTAACCTGTAATCCCACTGCAAAAAAATAACCTGTATTAAACTTGTGCCTTCGCAGAACACCCATTTCCACCAGACTACCTTTCCTCAGTCATTGCTTTAAAATTTCTAGCATGCTTGATTTATGGTTTTGTATCTGTATTTTGAATATTTTATGAAAGAACCCAGAGAATGAGTCATGTCCTTGATACAAAATTGGCACACAGTAGGCACACATAAGTATTTACTCTGTTTCACCTAGAAAAACAAAAAGGAGTGTTCTTAAGTTAAAGAAATGAAATATTAAGGAAATACTGTAAAATATTTCTTAATTTAATTTTTTATCTCCTATCATGATCACTCATATATTTCATCATCTCCACAATGTGGTGTCGTCGAAAAAGGATGGGCATTAGAATCAAGTTTACCTGGTTTGGGGAAATTATTTACATTCTGACTCACACTTTTCACAATCCTACCTCAGAGAACTGATGTGAAGAACAATGAGGAACCCTGCAGATACTCAGTACATGTTTGTATTCTCATCCCTTCACCTCATGCCATAGCACTCAAGGGCAGGGTTACTTGGCTCCAGAGCATGAATCATATCCTTTAGTCCACTCTGGCTAATAACCTGGTTTTAGAGGTGAGGAAGGGGAAATGGTGTCCTGCCATTTGGATGCTTCACTGGGATCCAGAGAGAAACTGAGACAGAACATATCATTCTAGAGCCAAGTAAAGGAGTGGAAATACCCTTTTTGTTACACCCCTAACACGGAGTTATATGATAATCTTCCTTTAAAAATCAGTCAGAGTGGTGGAATCACTGAATTGATGAGGGCAGCAGTCGATCGGGATACCAGGATCAGGCATCACTCTCATGGTAAGAAGAACATTTTTCCATTACCAAATAGTTTACCCAAGGCCTCTTTCATGTCTCTGTTCCTCAAGCTATAGATGAATGGGTTTAGCATGGGGATAATCACCATGTAGAGAATGGCAGCCCTACTTTCTCTCTCTGCAGAATGAGTTGATGGAGGAAGTAAATAAACACCCATCAGAGACCCATAGAAGAGCAGCACCACTGTGAGGTGGGAACCACAGGTAGAGAAGGCTTTCCACCTCCCTCCAGGAGATGAGATGCCAAACACAGCCCAGGAAATGCGAACATAGGAGAGGACAATCAGCATGAGGGGAGCAGTGAGGAACATTAGGCCCATGGTGATAATCATCAGCTCATTAATGCGGGTATCTGAGCAGGCAAGCTTCAGTAGAGCACTGGGATCACAGTAAAAGTGAGGGATGGCCTTGTGGGCACAGAAGGCCACACGGGTCAGCAGCAGTGTGTGCATCAATGCAGGGCAGTTGGTTAGCACCCAGCACATGGCCAGCATTAGTACACAGAACTGGGGACTCATAGCTGTGCTGTAATGAAGTGGCTGGCAGATGGCCACATAGCGGTCATATGCCATCACAGCCAGCAGGCAGTTGTCAAGGCCACCAAACATAAGGAGAAAATACAGCTGTGTAAGGCACCCCAAATAGGAGATGGTCTGACTCTGGGTATGAATGTTGGCCAGCATTTTGGGGATTGAAGCAGAAGTGAAGCAGGCATCAGTTAATGATAGGTTGGCCAGGAAGAAGTACATGGGAGTATGAAGGTGTGGGTCAGAGCTGATGGCCAGGATGATGAGCAGGTTCCCTGTCATGGTGACCAGGTACATGCCCAGGAAGACGCCAAATAGGAGAGGTTGCTCCTCTGGCTTGTCAGAGAGTCCTAGAAGGAAGAAGTCTGAAACAGCGGTTTGGTTCACTCTGCTTGCTTTCCCCATCCCTCGTAGTTCTTGTTATCTGTTCAGATAAAACCCTTCCATGTGTTAGTATTTAATTACTAGATCAATCACAGATATGTATCTGTGTAGCCAGACTATATTGGGAAAAAAAGGGGAATAAATGGACCTTGCCAATGAGAATCTTGGTTCTCAATGGGGATGAAAGAAAACACCCCTGGAACATAGAAAGGCAAAATGATAGTCATACAAATACAAATTGTGCTTTTCGTGTTATAATAGGGTCCAGGGAAGAGACCAGTTGGACTGGAGAAGTCAGTGTAAGCTATTGGAGGAGGTAAGAATTGAGCATATCCTTGAAGGCAAGATTGGAAGAGTCATTTGTTTACCAAATGGAAAGAAAATGGATGATCTCCATTGCTGCCTCTCCCGCAACGCACACACACACACACACACACACACACACACACACACAATATCCTCCTCTCTACTTGTCTCCCCAATCCTTAGAAATTGACCACACTACCCGGCTTCTATCCCTGTGCCCTTCCTTAATTGGTGGCACAGGATATATAGGCTGGGGGCAGTGAGTGTCTGTGGTATGCCATCCTCCCCATCCATCACTAGGCCCTCCCCTCTATAAACAGGGAGGGGACCACCCCTTCCCCTCCACCATTCTCTCTCCTTTGTCTTCTTCCCCTTCTGCTCCTCTGTACCTGTATTCACTCTAGGAGCTGATATTTCAGTTTTCCTGGCCTCTTGTTATGATCAGCCCCAATTCGTAGAGACTGGTTAAACACCAGACACCTTCATGGCGTTGTTTTATTCTTCACAAGGCTATGAAGTAGGTATCCTCAACAACTTTGCAAATGGTGAAACTGAGCGTCAGACATATTTGATGTCCTCAGATAACTAGTAAATGAGATTCAAATGCAGGTGTGCCTGACTCCAAAGCCTGTGCCTTAACCCCTACAATTGTACCACATCTCTCCAGTATTTCCTCAGGGGAAGGAAGATGAAAGGAACCAGGCTCTGGTTCCCTGGGCTTGAAAGTAGCCACTCTGTTCTTCTGCTGCCCTAGGATTTGGAGAGAGCTGGTATGGGAGGGCGTTTCATACTGGCCTTGTAGAAACTGTGACCTTAGAACCTCCTGTGAATATTTAATTCTGTATTTGTTCTTTGGTTCATAGAGAGGCCTCTGATCCTAGGCAGAGACTCAGTTCATATCTACCCAAGGAACTTGCTTAGCTGTTGGGCTGGGAAAGGAGAGGGGTGTGTGTGTGTGTGTGTGTGTGTGTGTGTGTGTGTGTGAGTTGCCCCTTCCAGATTCTCACCTGTGAGAGCATGAGTCAGTGTCAGGCATCTTCAGATTTTCCATTTCTCTCTCCTAGATGGATAATTCACATGAGAAAGTGCCTAGGACCTTTCAGACTCAGTCAGTAAAGTTGGGGTCTATTGAGTCCAGGGTTCACTAGGAACATGGAGTGTATGATTCATTTTCAGCTTCCCTAGGCCTGAAAAGACAAGAGTCTTTCTTAGGGTTTTAAAGGCTCCTGGAACACCATTTCCCAAAGTGCTCATTAGAGCCAACCTCGGTGGCATTGTGGAGCCTGTCCTCCAGCCAACTCTGGCTAGGTTTTGGGGGAACTGAGGGCATCTCTTTCCCGGGAGTTAAGCTCAGATGTGGATCTCAGGAGAGTGATTCTGAGGCCTCTTTCTGGGACACAGTGCACTTTAGCCTGACCGGGAGGCCTCTTTGAAACTCATGCCTATGCCCTAGACAGTTGAATGCCTGTTCCATACCCTAGGTAGAACTGGATTGAGGGAGATGTCAGGAGTATAAATTATAACATGACTATTTCTGCTGTTTTTTTTTTCCTAAACAGAGTAATCCTAATATGAAGCAACCCCCTTAAGTCCTAAACTGTCAGTGAAATGAAGCAGCCTATATAGAGCACAGCAGCCATAATGTCTAATACATAGCAATTGCTCAAAATGTTACATCTCCTGTATTTTTATGAATACTATTGAATTAATCCTATTATTAATATTATTGAACACTTCCATTACACAGTCTCAAGTAATACTCACAGCAAACATAGGATACAGAAACTATTCTTATCCCCATTTTAGAGGTGAGGAAACTGAGGTCCAGAGAGGATAATGTCTTGACCAAGATCATACAACTACTAAATGGAGGGGATAGAATTCCATCCTAGATCTGCATGACCCTAGAGTCCATGCTTTTAACCACCACACTTTGTCCTAGTATCATTGCTGCTTTTAATCACTAACAGTTTCATATGTAGAAAATAATATTGTTATTATTGTAACTTGCATGTCTTTGGTTACTAGTGAGAGTGAGTATTCGTTTCATCTGATTTTTAACCATGGTAACTAATGACATACAAAAAAATTTTAATTTAAAAAAATTTACTTTTTAAAAATTATTTTATTTTATTTTATTTTGTTTTATTTTATTTTATTTTATTTTATTTTACTTTTTATTATGTTAGTCACCATACAGTACATCCCTAGTTTTTGATGTAAAGTTCCATGATTCATTACTTGCATATAACACCCAGTGCACCATGCAATACGTGCCCTCCTTACTACCCATCACCAGCCTATCCCATTCCCCCAC
This sequence comes from Ursus maritimus, assembly GCF_017311325.1. Lineage (NCBI taxonomy): Eukaryota > Metazoa > Chordata > Mammalia > Carnivora > Ursidae > Ursus > Ursus maritimus. The sequence goes on along the minus strand of NW_024424119.1, from coordinate 48,186,468 downwards.
CACCCTCCTCTCTGAAGCCCTCAGTTTGTTTCCCAGAGTCCATAGTCTCTCGTGCCTCATTCACCTTTCTGTTCCCCCCCCTTCATTTTTCCCTTCTTTCTCCTACCGATCTTCCTATTTCTTATATTCCACAAATGAGTGAAACCATATGGTAATTGTCTTTCTCTGCTTGACTTATATGTCCCGTTTTAACAAATTCAAATATTCCGGATATGTAGAAGCTAAAAAGCAGACATCATCTCCTTTCCTATTCCATGTCATCTCCTAGAATTAACCATTTTCAGTGGGAGATTTCTTTACTGAATATATAATATCGCTTAGTCATTATATACACACATTTACAATACAAATTTATTATTAAGTATTTTATCATCATTAATTAATAGATTTATTCTTCTTAAAAAATAGGTGTTTGTTTTTTTAGTTATGTTCAGTTAGCCACGATACAGTACATCTTTAGTTTTTGATGTAGTGTTCAATGATTCATTAGTTGCATATACCACCCAGGTTTATTCTTAAGTATTTTATTTTGCAACTTGCTCTTTATTCATAATGGCTTCTCAGGGCAGTGACAGAGATATGCCTCATTATTTATAATGATCACATATTATTTATTTCTATGGAAAAATTGAACCATCATTTATCTATTCTCCTATTGATGGGCATTTAGCTTGTTTCTAATTTTTCACTATTACAATGCTGTAATCAACAAGTGTCTGTGTACATGGAGTTTGATAATTTGATATACTATTACTTTAGGGCGCGAGTCCTAGAAATACAAACATGGAGATAAGGAATGACCAGAAATTTTCAAACATTCAGCTTCTCACATAAGACCATGTTAATTTTCTCTGGGGGGAGGTGCTAATTAAAATTCAGGTTCACAGGCTCTATGTGAGACCTGCTGAGTAATATCTCTGGAAATGATAAAGAATAGTAAGTGGGAAAATATTAATATAGAAAATACAGCAGGGACTAAAATCCCTGAGAGAGTAATAGAGAATAAAGAATGAAAACAAAAGTAAACAGAATCAAGTCCTTGCCTGTAGCACTAGATGACTCTACATCCCAGAGCCTCTCTGTGGTTCTGGACGCTCCTAGTTATAGCTGCCTTCAACATTCATATATGGGCTTTAAGTCTCTCTTCAAAAGATACTGATAGTAATTCTAAGTACCTACAATAAATCTTTCCCTGGGAAGCAGACAGACTTCAGAGTGGTAGGGATGGTAGAAATCAAGGGGTCTCTAAGGGGAATTGAAGCTAAGAGAGGGCAGAAGGGGAGTGACTGCCTGTGAAGGACAAACACCAGATGACCAGGGTAAGGACCCAGAGGAAACTCCAGCCCTTCCACACTGGTCTGTTCATAGGTTCAGTTGTGTGTTGAACTTTTAAGTCACTTAGCTAATCAGGGCTAAGAGTTGGGCTTGTGTTCACTACAGAGCCCAGAATACCCTGCTGTCAGTGATAGATAAGAAGGAAGAGGCATGATTCCTGTATAAACTGACAGGCCAGACACAGTCTTTGCTTTGGTGGGAGTTTCAAATTTAGGAAACTCTCAATATCTGTATCTCTGTCTCTCTTTCTCTTCCTAAATTACTGTAATGACTTTCAAAAGGCTTGCAAAACTGAGTACAAAAGTTCATTAAAGTAAGAAGGATACTGAGGGAATCAAAGTCATTGAATAGATATGAATTAGTTCCACAAATTTTTGTGGAAAACAGAGGTTACAACAGCACTTGGGGTAATGAGAAAGATGTGGTTTCCTGGAGAAGAGAAGAGAGAGGTAGATATGTGAAAATTGGAACCCAGGAACTTGGTTGACCTTGAGCCAATTACTGAATCATAATAGTCTCAGTGGTTGGTGGCTGCAACTGTAAAGACATGGATACAGCCCAACATCCATGACAGACATGATTATACCTGCTGACCAGCAGAAACAGGGTCCAGAGGAGCAGAGACCCTCATGAACATGATCCCAGAGGTTCTGGCTTGGACTTTCTTCTGGCCATCAGCTTCCTCAGGCCCTTTTCCATGTCTTTATTTCTCAGACTGTAGATAAAAGGATTTAGCATGGAGGACAAAACTGTGTAGGCAAGTGTTGCCACACGATCTCTAACAGTGTAGGTGGACAGGGGCTGTAAATAGACATAGAAGATGCTTCCATAAAAGAGTGTTACCACAGTGAGGTGAGAGCCACAGGTAGAGAAGGCTTTGCGTTTCCCAGCAGCTGAGGGGATCTTGAGAACTGTGATGAAAATTCGTATGTAAGAGAGAGTAATGCACAGAAAGGGGGTCACCAGAACAACAGAACCTTCTGACATTATCATGATTTCATTGACAAATGTGGAAGAGCAGGACAATTTGAGCAGAGGGTTGATGTCACAGAGGAAATGATGGATAATATTGGAGTCACAGAAAGTGAGACGATTCAGTAGTAGTGTATGTAGGAGTGAGTGGAGGTGAGAAAATGAGCAGGAGAAGGCCACCAGCAGGATACAGCAGCAGTGGTTCATGGCAGTGACATAGCGGAAGGGGTCACAGATGGCCACATAGCGGTCAAAGGCCATGACCATCAGAAGGCAACTGTCAGTGTTGCCCAGAGCATAAGTGAAATACATCTGTGTCAGACACCCAGCATAGGAGATGGTCTTCTCTGACAGGAAGTTCATTAGCATCCTGGGGACAATGGTTGTTGTAAAGCAAATGTCAGTGAAGGACAGGAAACTCAAGAAGAAATACATGGGGGTCTGGAGCTGGGGGTCAGAGCGGATGGCCAGGATGATGAGTAGGTTCCCTATGATGGTGACGAGATACATGGTGAGGAAGAGGATAAAGAGTGGCTTCTGGTCTTCAGGCCGGGAGGAGAGTCCCAGGAGGATGAACTCGGAGACACTACTGGTTTGGTTGATTTTTTCCATGGTCACAGAGCCAACTAAATAGAGAAGATCTTATCATTTAAAACACACACACACACACACACACACACACACACACACACACACACTTGTTTCACAACTGTAATCACAAACAAGTCAATAAGTATTCCTTTACTTTCCACCCATTAGCTACCATGTGTACAACTTGTCAAATTTATGGTCCTTGATGGTGCCTTCCCTTTTTAGCTTGCTGGCTTCCCTTGCTTCTGGTGTTGATCGCATGGACTTCCAGAAGAATTTTCTTTTAGAAACAGAGTTTAACTAATTCAGCTTAATATTAAAGCTTAAAAATAGTTTCGTGAAAAATACTCTCTGGGAGTAGGGACACCACTGTGCAAAAGGCAGAGACAAGCCTGGCATGGAGGATATCTATCTATCTATCTATCTATCTATCTATCTATCTATCTATCTATCATCTATCTATCATCAGATAGTTCTACCTTCTATAAAGAAAAATAAACCACATAAGAGGATAGAGACTGACAAAGGTAGGGTTGGGAATTTATTTTAGATTAAATGGTTTCATTTTTCTCTCTCTGCATCAAAACAAATTTTCAGTTATGCCATGCTAAGCTTTATCTTTGAACCTCCTTGCCAAAAGAGGGGATTTAATGAAATACTCAACAAGTGAATCAGAGGAATAATGAACCCAGGTCAACAAAGTTTTACTGTCATACTTGGTTTATCTTTAGAGGTACTTATTTAGAAGCTCACATTCCTTAGTGAATGTTAATCTATCAGTATCAGTCCATATAAATCCTTGTCTTATATTTACTTTTTACCTATTTTTCCTCTGGTTTCCTAAGTCAGATCATGTTCCCACACCTTGGATACCCAATCATTAAGCAAGCATATGTCCTTCCATGCCAGCATCCATTCATTTATTTAGTTATATATTGTTGAAAAATATATATTATTGCTTTGTTTAGGTACGTTTTTCTTCCATTTACTTCAATAATTACTTCAGTAATACTGTGGCATATATCTCATTCTGTTTTTTCTCTCTATATATATTTTTTTGATATCTATCAGTGTTCTGGTTCTTTTCTTCTGACTCTTTCCATCGTATGCATGTGGCTCGCTTGACTTACTATGTTTCCCTAAATGTCCTCTAAGTCTGCTACCATGAACAACATAGATTCAGATATCCTCACGCCTACAAAGTGTTTTAAATTATTCATCCAGACATTGAGAATGGGCACATTAGATTTTAATAGCAATTCAAAGAATGACTAATTATTCATTTGTTCATACAACAATTAAATGCCTAGTTTCCAGATGGTTAATATCAGGCAAGTAATTAAATATCTTTAAATTTCAGTGTTTTATTTTCCCATAATATTTTTTGAGGTTTTCATATTATTTTGTGCTTATGGTACTTAGAATGATTCCAGGGAGACAGTAAATATTTGATACCACTGTATTCTCTTCCCCACCACTGTTTGGTGCCAATGATTTTTTCCCCCTAACTAGGTATTTGTACATGTTCTCAAAAATAATGAATCTGAATAGTAAAATAACCCTAGCCCACAGACGTTAATGCTCTAATGGTCAAATTGACCTTAATATGAATTTACAAAGCTTTTTTTAGAAGGTGCATTTGTCCATGCTTTGAATAATATGAGAGTGAATCAATAATTAAGCTCTTATCTCATACAGGTGGAAATTTGTTTATTTCTCCCTGTAAACTTATGAGAAATAAACTATTATTATCCCCACTTTTTTTCTGTTGAGGAAACAGTTATAAACAGTAACAATAATTTTCTAAACTCACACATCAAGTAAATGGCAGAAATAGGTTTCAAACTTAGGACTATTCTGATTCCAAGATTTAACCACTATGTGTCTTCTCATATTTTTGTAAAACTATAAAATGTATCTGAAACAATCATGCACAGGGTTTATTTTTTTCCAACTTGATCATTTCCTATTTTAACACACACATGTCCCACACATATTTTCCTTAAATGCTTTTTGTCCCACATTAAAAACAGACCATTGCTATTACAATGGGAAATCTATTTTTTCTGTGTTGAACAGATTGCAGAATTTGAAAATTCTAATATACATGATTGATTGGCAACAAAAAGGGGGAATTTGGTCTTGGGTGCCTGGTGCACTACGTGTATATTTAGTCGAGGGTCTGGTAGAAAGTGCACTGGACTTGGAAGCACAAAGTGGAAGTGGGTACTTGACCTCTATCTCCTGTGCACTGAGTGATTTTAGGTATTCTAAAGAGCTAATGAAACATACCATATAAGTGCTGCTTGTAAACTATACATCAGCAAAAATAAGTTATTTGTGAAGGGGATGCCTGGGGAGCATGAGATGGAGATTTAAAGTGATCAAGTCAGGTTGGCTACCCCTGGGCATCATCTGGGTTGAGTACCTGGCAAAAATGGAAGGAAGTTTTGGAAGTGAGAATCTAAGGGAATCATTCTAAAAGTCTGGGATGTGTCAGGGGAGGGGACTGTGTGTGTGTGTGTGTGTGTGTGTGTGTGTGTGTGTGTGTGTGTAGTAAGTTTCAAAAGGCTCTGGAAATAGCCTCACTCTTTAGGAAGGTGGCCTCAGGAGTTCATTGTCCCCCTGAGGGCAGCTCCACCTTCTGCAGCCATTGTGATTTCTGTATCAAGAGAGAGGTTACAGAGCAAACCCTCTTGAAGAGTTGGAATGAGCACACCAAAGCTCCCTCAACAAGGGACCCAAAGGAGTCCGGAGAACAGAGGCAAAACCCATGAGAAGCCCACAGGATTTCCGACCGGGAGAGTTCCTGCTACAGTGAGTCTGGGGACACCTCACTGCTCTACAGTGGGGAGCAGAGAGAAAACTGAAGCGATGCTGAGAGACAGAGGA
>NW_024424119.1:48171753-48180653 GCF_017311325.1 Ursus maritimus | reverse complement strand
ATAGTTACGTATTATTGCTGAAAGCTATGCTGCATAATATATTCCCTATAACCAGGTGAGAGGAGGGAAATGCCTGAGCGTGGTTCACAAGTGGGTCAGCTCTCTGTGTGTAAGGCTCAAACGATATTGAATGCACTATAGCTCATCAAGGGTAGCCTTGTAAGTTAGTCCTCAGCTTTAAGTTCTCTTTGGGATGACCTCGGATGAAAGAAACTGCCTATGGGCTCTGAGAAACAAACTGAGGACTTCAGAGGGAGAGGGGTGGGGAATGGGATAGCTGGTGATGGGGTAGTGAGGAGGGCATATATCGCATGGTGCACTGGGTGTTCTACGCAACTAATGAATCATCGAACTTACATCAAAAAACCAGGGATGTATGTATGGTGACTAACAAATATAATAAAAAAATATTATTATAAAAAAAAAGAAAGAAAAACTGCTACCCCTGAGCATCCTTCCTTCCAGGAGCAACCTACATCCATGATCAATGTGGGGAATAAAGAGCTGTCCTCCTTGACATCCTAGCCCCGGAGCTTCCAGTAGGGTCAGCTGAGACCTTCATGAAGACTGTATCACAACCCACCTTCTCCCTCTGCCCAGCTCTGCCCCCTTCCTCTCACTTCCACAGATGTGGATCCCTTAGAGCACACTGTAATAAACCTCCTGCAGGCTAATCTCCATCTGAAAGTCTGCTTCCTGAGCACCCAAACTGTAACACTCCTACTCACCAAACACACACACACACACACACACACACACACACACACACATGTGCATATCCTATCACCTTTGATTACCCTAAGCTTGAGGACAGTAAAGCATGCCACTGGAATGCTGTAGTAAGTTTAAAAGGCTCTGGAAATAGCCTCACCTTTTAGGAAGGTGGCCTCAGGAGTTCATTGTCCCCCTGAGGGCAGCTCCACCATTCTGCAGCCATTGTGATTTCTGTATCAAGAGAGAGGTTACAGAGCAAACCCTCTTGAAGAGTTGGAATGAGCACACCAAAGCTCCTCAGCCCAACAAGGGACCCAAAGGAGTCCGGGAGAACAGAGGCAAAACCCATGAGAAGCCCACAGGATTTCCGACCGGGAGAGTTCCTGCTACAGTGAGTCTGGGGGCACCTCCTGCTCTACAGTGGGGAGCAGAGAAAAACTGAACGATGCTGAGAGACAGAGGATGAGAAATAATTCAGGGATGTGAGGCAGAATCAGAAATACTATTTCCTCTGGAATCCAGAGGCAATCTATCTGCTTTTCTTCCTTCTTCCAACCCCTTTGCTCATCGCAGGCTAGAAAGTCAAAAAGGTCAGCTTTGACTGATAGGTAAATGTAACCACCTTATAAGTGGTTCAGGAGAGAAAAGAATTTTTTATTTTAACTGGAAAATGTGAGAAGATATCTGGATATAGAAAGTGAACATCTGCCACACTGGCGCACCATCATCCACCTCACCTGGGTACTTATTTCAGCCTCGTTTTGGCTCCAAAAATCATATGGAACAATATATCAGAGTTCAGCCTAACATTTAAGTCTGGCTTTGTATTTTTATGACCACCCTCTTTGATCTCTGGGCCAGTGTATATCATTATCCCATGGTTTCTGATGAAACAGATTCTCAATAAGTGGATGAAGGGGGTTTAGTAAAAAGATACACACACAGCATCTCCAGGGCATGCTTTACTGTCCTCAAGCTTAGGGTAATCAAAGGTGATAGGATATGCACGTGTGTGTGTGTGTGTGTGTGTGTGTGTGTGTGTGTGTGTTTGGTGAGTAGGGAGTGTTACAGTTTGGGTGCTCCAGGAAGCAGACTTTCAGATGGAGATTAGCCTGCAGGAGGTTTATTACAGTGTGCTCTAGGGATCCACATCTGTGGAAGTGAGAGGAAGGGGGCAGAGCTGGGCAGAGGGAGAAGGTGGGTTGTGATACAGTCTTCATGAAGGTCTCAGCTGACCCTACTGGAAGCTCCGGGGCTAGGATGTCAAGGAGGACAGCTCTTTATTCCCCACATTGATCATGGATGTAGGTTGCTCCTGGAAGGAAGGATGCTCAGGGGTAGCAGTTTCTTTCTTTTTTTTTATAATAATATTTTTTTATTATATTATGTTAGTCACCATACAGTACATCCCTGGTTTTTGATGTAAAGTTCGATGATTCATTAGTTGCGTAGAACACCCAGTGCACCATGCGATATGTGCCCTCCTCACTACCCATCACCAGCCTATCCCATTCCCCCACCCCTCTCCCCTCTGAAGTCCTCAGTTTGTTTCTCAGAGCCCATGTAGCAGTTTCTTTCATCCGAGGTCATCCCCAAAGAGAGCTTAAAGCTGAGGACTAACTTACAAGGCTACCCTTGATGAGCTATAGTGCATTCAATATCCATTTTGACCAGCACTTACACAGAGAGCTGACCCACTTGTGAACCACGCTCAGGCATTTCCCTCCTCTGTCACCTGGTTATAGGGAATATATTATGCAGCCATAGCTTTCCAATCCCTCTCCTAGATCACTGCATTCCTATAAAGGATACTGATATCATGGGTCCCCTGCATTTTACAGTGCTTATCTTCTACCCTCAAGACTGTGTCTTGCTAAGGCTCCAACTTGCTAGCAACTTCTTTGTTATCTGGTCCAATTACCCTGGTGTCACTGATACGGTGGAGTAGTGTGATGTCCTATGGGATATCCAGATTGTCTGCATGTTTTTGGACTCTACAATGACAGAATTCAGAAGAGTTAAGAGAGCCCTGAGGAAAAACATATACCATTTCCATTCAAAGTCCATGCAAACCGTTTGATACTTTTATGTGTTAGGGGTGGAAAATAATGCATCCACCAGATCAGTGGCGGTAAATCATGTACCTAAGGCCACATACTAGTCTTTGGTAGCAAATATACCTCATCTGGTAGGATATCTGAGATTGAGGTTACTACTTGGTTGAGTTTGCAATAGTCCACTGTCACCTTCCCGGGTCTGTCTGGTTTTTGTAGGGACTGAAATGGTGAATTAAGGAGAGAAATAATAGACATTCACCCTGGCATGTTTTCTCTGCCATTCCCCCTGGGACATATTATTTTTTATTTATTACCCTGACTTGGGGATGGGCAGTTTCAGGAGCTTCCCACAGGCCAGGGATCCAGTGTTGGGGATGTGCCAACTGCCAAGTATATCTTTGTAATTATATATTAGAAGACTAGTGAAATCACACAGTGGGTCTGCAGATTAAGTGGACCCACCGTGTAAGCAATTTGGACCAGTAGTCCATTTAATACCTTGTTCCCATATGTATCCTCTCTAACAATCAAACCATGATGACATTTCTCCATTTAAAGTTGCCCAAGACAGTCTCTTCCATAAATGGTGCTGGGAAAGTTGGATAGCTACATGCAAAAGAATGAAACTTGACCACTCTCTCACACCATACACAAAGATAAACTCCAAATGGATGAAAGACCCCGATGTGAGACAGGAATCCATCAAAATCCTAGAGGAGAGCATAGGCAACAACCTCTACGACATCGGCCACAGCAACCTTTTTCATGACACATCTCCAAAGGCAAGAGAAACAAAAGATAAAATGAACTTGTGGGACTTCATCAAGATAAGCTTCTGCACAGTCAAGGAAACAGTCAAAAAAACTAAGAGGCAGCCCACGGAATGGGAGAATATATTTGCAAATGATGCTACAGATAAAAGACTGGTATCCAAGATCTATAAAGAACTTCTCAAACTCAATATGCGAGAAACAAATAAATCATAAAGTGGGCAGAAGATATGAACAGACACTTTTCCAATGATGACATATAAATGGCTAATAGACACATGAAAAAAATGTTCAAAATCATTAGCCATCAGGGAAATTCAAATCAAAACCACACTAAGATACCACTTTACGCCACTTAGAATGGCAAAAATTGACAAGGCAAGAAACAACAATTGTTGGAGAGGATGTGGAGAAAGGGGATCCCTCCTACATTGTTGGTGGGAATGCAAGTTGGTACAGCCACTCTGGAAAACAGTGTGGAGGTCCCTTAAAAAGTTAAAAATTGAGCTACCCTATGACCCAGCCATTGCAGTACTGGGTATTTACCCCAAAGATACAGACGTAGTGAAGAGAAGGGCCATATGCACCCCAATGTTCATAGCAGCATTGTCCACAATAGCTAAATCGTGGAAGGAGCCGAGATGCCCTTCAACAGATGACTGGATTAAGAAGCTGTGGTCCATATATACAATGGAATATTACTCAGCTATCAGAAAGAACGAGTTCTCAACATTTGCTGCAACATGGACGGCACTGGAGGAGATAATGCTAAGTGAAATAAGTCAAGCAGAGAAAGACAATTATATGATTTCTCTCATCTATGAAACATAAGAACTAGGAAGATCGGTAGGGGAAGAAAGGGATAAAGAAAGGGGGGGTAATCAGAAGGGGGAATGAAGTATGAGAGACTATGGACTCTGAGAAACAAACTGAGGGCTTCAGAGAGGAGGATGGTGGGGGAATGGGATAAGCTGGTGATGGATAGTAAGGAGGGCACGTATTGCATGGAGCACTGGGTGTTATACGCAACTAATGAATCATCGTACTTTACATCAAAAACCAGGGATGTAGTGTATGGTGACTAACATAATAAAAAAACATTAAAAAAAATAAATAAAGTTGCCCAAGTAAATGGCTATAGGTACCACTGGGGAAAGACAGGGAGAATCATCATGGGTATACTCCCTGTAGTGTTGCATGGCTCTTCCTTCTTGAGATATGGCCTCTCCATCAGTCAGTGGATTCTGGGACTGATAAGTGGCTCAGGTCTAAAAACCAAGCAGGGACTAGAATGTTTTATTGAGTATACTCAGTCTCCTCATAAATCCTTGATTTCCTTTGTTCATAGAAATGAAGCAATACCTCTTACTGGTTGCTGATCTATTTTCCCCCAGAAACTCCGTCTCCATAATTCTTCCCTGTGAGGATTCCTTGACTGGCACCCTGACCTCACCATTTGTGAAGATTAATTTTCTGTCTCAAGGTGGCTGGGCTACAGTACCCAGTTATCTAACCAAATTCAAATTTAGATGTTGCTATGGAGGTATTTTGTAGATATGACTGACATCTACAATCAGTTGAGTTTAAGTAAAGGAATATAATTTAAGTAAATAAAGTAAAATATTTTATAAAGGAAAAATACATAAGTAAAATGGAATAATGTTAAGTAAAGGAGATTACTCTTATATAATCAGTTGAAGACCTTAGGAATATAGGCAAAAACTGAGGTTTCCTGGAGAAGAGACTCTGCCTTTAGACTGCCTGAGTTTCCAGCCTACAGATCTGTCTTACTTTTTATTAGTTTCCAAGGTAGAATTTAGTGATTCATCAGTTGCATATAACACCCAATGCTCATTACATCAAGTGCCCTCCTTAATGTGCTTCACCCAATTATCCCTTCCCCCCACCTGCCTCCCCTCTAGCAACACTCAGTTTGTTTCCTAGAGTTCAGCATCTCTTACAGTTTGTCTCCCTCCCAATTTTCATCTTATTTTATTTTTCCTTCCATACCCTTATGTTCATCTGTTTTGTTTGTTTGTTTGTTTGTTTTTAAAAGATTTATTTATTTGACAGAGAGAGAGAGTAAGAGTGAGAGAGAGAGAGAGAATAAGCGGGGGAGAGGCAGGCAGAGAGAGAGGGAGAAGCTGGCTCCCCACTAGGCAAGGAGCCTGATGCGGGGCTCTATCCCAGGACCATGGGATCATGACTTGAGCCAAAGGTGGACGCTTAACTGACTGAGCCACCCAGGTGCCCCATCTGTTTTGTTTCTTAAATTCTACATGATTGAAATAATCTGATATTTGTCTTTTTTGGACTGACTTATTTCACTTAGCATAATACCCTCTAGTTCCATCCACATCATTGCAAATGGCAAGATTTCATTCTTTTTGATGACTGAGTAATATTCCATTGTCTACATATACAATATGTTCTTTATCCAGTCATCTGTTGATGGACATCTCCGTTTGGCTATTGTGGACATTGCTGCTCTAAACATTGGGGTTCATGTGCCCTTTCAAATCACTATGTTTATATCATTTGGATAAATACCTAGTAGTGCAATTTTAAAATTTTGAGGAATGGGGGTGCCTGGGTGGCACAGCGGTTAAGCGTCTGCCTTCGGCTCAGGGCGTGATCCCGGCGTTATGGGATCGAGCCCCACATCAGGCTCCTCCGCTAGGAGCCTGTTTCTTCCTCTCCCACTCCCCCTGCTTGTGTTCCCTCTCTCGCTGGCTATCTCTATCTCTGTCGAATAAATAAATTTTAAAAAAAAATAAATAAAAAAATAAAATAAAATTTTGAGGAATGTCCATACTGTTTTCCAGAGTGGCTATACCAGTTTGCATTCCCACCAACAGTGTTCTTTCTTTTAGGGTGAATTTCTCCGTCTTGTCATTATATCCAGAAAAGAATAGAACAAGGAGAGAGAAAAGACAATAACAACAATGACACACACACACAAAAAAACCGCACACACACACACACACACACACACACAGAAGAAAATAAAAACAACACAAATAAGAAAACATCAAAGAAGAAACAAAACAAAACAGAAAACTGGATGCTGGGTATATTTTGGTCTGACTATTAAAAGAAACTAGATCCCAAAACAGGAAAGAAAGGTAAGTATATATGTATTCTATAGATATAATATATATGTATAACATATACATATACATATATATGTAGTATATATGTAGCATCCCAGATTCAAGTCTCCACACCTTCTACCTTCCAAAAAGTGGTCACTTTTCTATTTGTAGAATTGCAGCACTTATTTTTCTCAGATCTCTGATTGATTTTGGAGGTGTTCAGAATGATTTGATAACTACCTAGCTGAATTCCAGGGACTGGATGAACTTAGGGTCTTCTACTCCTCCACCATCTTAATTCTTCCCCTTTGCATAAGCCATTTCTTTTTTTTCTTTTTATTATAATAATATTTTTATTATATTATGTTTGTCACCATACAGTACATCCTTGGTTTTTGATGTAATGTTCCATGATTCATTAGTTACATATAACACCCAGTGCACCATGCAATACATGTCCTCCTTACTACCCATCACCAGCCTATCCCATTCCCCCACCCCCTCCCCTCTGAAGCCCTCAGTTTGTTTCCCAGAGTCCATAGTCTCTCATGCTTCATTCCGCCCTTTCTTTATCCCTTTCTTCTCCTACCGATCTTCCTAGTTCTTATGTTCCATAGATGAGAGAAATCATATGATAATTGTCTTTCTCTGCTTGACTTATTTCACTTAGCATTATCTCCTCCAGTGCCATCCATGTTGCAGCAAATGTTGAGAACTCGTTCTTTCTGATAGCTGAGTAATATTCCATTGTATATATGGACCACAGCTTCTTAATCCAGCCATCTTGTCTATTTTTGCCATTCTAACTGGCGTAAGGTGGTATCTCAGTGTGGTTTTGATTTGAATTTCCCTGATGGCTAATGATTTTGAACATTTTTTCATGTGTCTGTTAGCCATTTGTATGTCTTCATTGGAAAAGTGTCTGTTCATATCTTCTGCCCATTTTTTGATTTGTTTATTTGTTTCTCGTGTATTGAGTTTGAGAAGTTCTTTGTAGATCTTGGATACCAGTCCTTTATCTGTAGTGTCATTTGCAAATATATTCTCCCATTCCGTGGGCTGCCTCTTAGTTTTTCTGACTGTTTCCTTGGCTGTGCAGAAACTTTTAATCTTGATGAAGTCCCATAAATTCATTTTATCTTTTGTTCTCTTGCCTTTGGGGATGTATCCTGAAAAAGGTTGCTTTGGCCAATGTCGTAGAGGTTGCTGCCTATGTTCTCCTCTAGAATTTTGATGGATTCCTGTCTCACATCGAGGTCTTTCATCCATTTGGAGTTTATTTTTGTGTATGGTGTGAGATAGTGGTCAAGTTTCATTCTTTTGCATGTAGCTGTCCAATTTTCCCAGCACCATTTATTGAAGAGACTGTCTTTTTTCCACTGGATGTTTTTTCCTGCTTTATCAAAGATTAGTTGCCCAAAGAGCTGAGGGTCCATTTCTGGGTTCTCTATTCTGTTCCATTGGTCTATGTGTCTGTTTTTGTGCCAGTACCATGCTGTCTTTGTGATCACAGCTTTGTAGTACAACTTAAAATCTGGCATTATGATGCCCCTAGCTTTGTTTTTCCTTTTCAACAGTTCCTTGGCGATTCGGGGCCCTTTCTGTTTCCACACAAATTTAAGGGCTGTTTGTTCCAGTTCTTTGAAAAATGTCATTGGTATTTTGATCGGGATAGCATTGCAAGTGTAGATTGTTCTGGGTAGCATGGACATTTTAACTATTCTAATTCTTCCGATCCATGAGCATGGAATATTTTTCCATCTTTTTGTGTCTTCTTCAATGTCTTTCAAGAGTGATTTGTAGTTTCTAGAACATAGATCCTTTACATCTCTGGTTAAGTTAATTCCAAGATAACGTATGGTTTTTGGTGCTATTGTAAATGGGATGGATTCCCTAATTTCTCTTTCTTCATTCTCCTTGTTCGTGTATAGAAATGCAATTGATTTCTGAGCATTGATTTTGTATCCCGCCACATTACTGAATTGCTCTATAACTTCTAGTAGTTTGGAGGTGGATTCTTTTGGGTTTTCCATACAGAGTATCATGTCATCTGTGAAGAGAGACAGTTTGACTTCTTCTTCGCCTATTTGGATACCTTTTATCCCTTTTTGTTGTCTGATTGCTGTTGCAAGGACTTCTTTGTTCAGGTTTCAAAATACAAATATGAAATGCTTCAAAATTCCTGAAGACCTGGATTGAATGGAATCAGAGTACCAAGTGTCCCAGAGCATCTTAAATATTCAGGACAGGGATCCTCTTCTTTC
>NW_024424119.1:48109506-48171743 GCF_017311325.1 Ursus maritimus | reverse complement strand
CTCACATCGAGGTCTTTCATCCATTTGGAGTTTATTTTTGTGTATGGTGTGAGATAGTGGTCAAGTTTCATTCTTTTGCATGTAGCTGTCCAATTTTCCCAGCACCATTTATTGAAGAGACTGTCTTTTTTCCACTGGATGTTTTTTCCTGCTTTATCAAAGATTAGTTGCCCAAAGAGCTGAGGGTCCATTTCTGGGTTCTCTATTCTGTTCCATTGGTCTATGTGTCTGTTTTTGTGCCAGTACCATGCTGTCTTTGTGATCACAGCTTTGTAGTACAACTTAAAATCTGGCATTATGATGCCCCTAGCTTTGTTTTTCCTTTTCAACAGTTCCTTGGCGATTCGGGGCCCTTTCTGTTTCCACACAAATTTAAGGGCTGTTTGTTCCAGTTCTTTGAAAAATGTCATTGGTATTTTGATCGGGATAGCATTGCAAGTGTAGATTGTTCTGGGTAGCATGGACATTTTAACTATTCTAATTCTTCCGATCCATGAGCATGGAATATTTTTCCATCTTTTTGTGTCTTCTTCAATGTCTTTCAAGAGTGATTTGTAGTTTCTAGAACATAGATCCTTTACATCTCTGGTTAAGTTAATTCCAAGATAACGTATGGTTTTTGGTGCTATTGTAAATGGGATGGATTCCCTAATTTCTCTTTCTTCATTCTCCTTGTTCGTGTATAGAAATGCAATTGATTTCTGAGCATTGATTTTGTATCCCGCCACATTACTGAATTGCTCTATAACTTCTAGTAGTTTGGAGGTGGATTCTTTTGGGTTTTCCATACAGAGTATCATGTCATCTGTGAAGAGAGACAGTTTGACTTCTTCTTCGCCTATTTGGATACCTTTTATCCCTTTTTGTTGTCTGATTGCTGTTGCAAGGACTTCTTTGTTCAGGTTTCAAAATACAAATATGAAATGCTTCAAAATTCCTGAAGACCTGGATTGAATGGAATCAGAGTACCAAGTGTCCCAGAGCATCTTAAATATTCAGGACAGGGATCCTCTTCTTTCTGGTCTTCTTTGTTCCAGCTGATGAATGTAACTAAGATATCTCTGGCATTCCCTTCAGATCTTTCCTTGGCTTGGCTTTGCAGTCCTTTGTTGATCTCTTAGGCTCCTGATCTGGAATCCTTCTCTCTCACTCTCTCACTCTTGCTCTCACTCTTGCTCTCATTTCCCCTTTCACTCCCTAAACTGATTTTTAACCTCAGTTTAGCAAGCTCATCTTTGCTTCTGTATTTATTATTCTTGACCATTAACTCTGATTTCAGTTAATCCCAACACAAAGTTTGTCAAGAAGAATCTGAACTCTTCCTGTCCTCCTCCCAAATTAAGGACATCTGCAGTGCCTTCTTCTCAGTAACCAGGGTAGCAGTAAGAAGAGAAACTTGAGACAAACAGTTGCAGGCTAGCAGTTCCTGCCTTTGGAATATTTTCTCCATCATGATCAGGCCAGCTCTTACTTGTTGACAGACACAGTAGATGAAGAAGGAGTGGAGGTAAGTAAAGGAATCTTAGCACTCTGGGATGACAGGGGTTGCCCAAAGGTTCAGAAAGCATCGCATTGCTGTCTCTAGAATCTACAGAGTTTTCTGAGGCTTTAGACAGGATGAAGGATGAGAAACCCTTTTAGGGAAAGGAAGAACCAAAGGATAGAACAAGAGATATTAGCACAGGCCCTTGGGTAGAGCTTTGGACCCTTTTTAGAGGATTTCTGATATTAACCTATTGGTAGTATAGACTGAGGGACCTCTATAGGAATAGTCTGATCAAGGCATTGTATACCAACAGAGATAATGAAACAGGTGCAGCTCTTCCCTAAAATAAATCACAGTGTCTTTGAGATCCCCAATGGAAATGAAAGAACTAACCCACTAAAGGCAGGATCTGAATGTCAGGAAGGTATGGGGCTGTCTGCTGGTCTGCATCACCCTCCTCTTGACAAGATACACAGTCAGGTGGATCTTAAGAGAGTCTCCTGCCTCCAGGACATGGGAATTAGAATGTACCCAATCAGAGAGCCTAACCTTTATGAGGCATCACATTCCCCATCGAGAGAGAGAGAGAGAGAGAGAGAGAGTAGAGGAGAAAATAGCTTGTGGCTTTCTCATCTCTCGGAGTAAGTTACATAGCTCTGAGATGTGTTCCTCAATTAGTGTAGGGTTCAGGGGTAGATAAATATGTGATGGTTCTAAGTTATTGCTCTTGCTAAAGTTTGAAGTATTACTTCAAAATATAAACAATGCTTCAATATATCCTTTATTGATCTGGAGGTTAGTTTTTCTTTAGGTGTGGACTCTGAATAGAGATTGGGAATAGGAACTACTTAGATCCATAAGATATTGATGACAAAGATATTGATGACAAAAAGTCATGGAAAATGGGGAAGGCAGCCAGCTGAACAGAAAGAGCAGTAGTCTGAGAGCCTGGATACTCTGGTTTTCCCTCTAAGGAGCAGTGTTAACTTTTTCAATCACTTAATTTTTCTAAAACTTGAACAATTAGTTGAACTAAAGGAAGTTTTCTTAATCCCTGTTGAGCATCAAAATACCTGAGAAGGATTTAGTTTTCATTCTAGTTTTTTAAATACAGGCACTCAGATTATATCATAGAGAATTTAACTCAGTAGGTCTGAAGATTCTGTACTTTTAGCAAGCATCTCACAGACTAATGTTTGGCAACCTCTGGACCAGATGATGCTGTAGGTCATTCTAGTTCCTAAACTTCATTGTTCTTCTATAAAAGACAAGTACCAAAGATAGGAAAGGCAAGTGAGGCTAAAGTTATGAAACTATAAAATTTTGAGAGATTAGTGTTTGATGATAGAAAATCACTGTCTGTTTTGATTGATGAAGTCTCTGGTATCCAATGCTATGAGTTGGAATTCTGTCTCAAATATTTGTGGGTCCCTCTGCAAGTTATTCCGTTTTCTTCTCTATACAATTGTAAGAATAATAATCTCTGCTTTCTGGTGTTGTTTAAGGGTTAAAGGAGATGATCTGTATGAAGTGCTTAGAACAGGGGCTGATAAATGTAATAAGTGGCTGGTAACTGTTAGCTATGGGATGATGCTGATGCTGATGACAACTCAAAACACAGGAGGGAAAATACAGAACTCCATATTTCCTATTTTGAAAGAAATGATAGGAAATAAAGGAACATGAGTTCTTTATATGCCCTTCACTCTAAAATGAGGTATTGTGAGGGTTTAAAAATTTTTTGTATGAATTTTGTGGCCACCAAGAGAATGTAAAATTCAGCTCACCTCAGTCTACTCATGTACTGTGCAATGCAATGATAAAACTGATAGGGGTGGTAGACTTGGTCCAAGGCTTGGTAATGCCAGAGCTGAACATGCCTAGAGCCTCCTTGGAAGAGTACCTTCTGTATAAAAGATTGACCAGAGGAAAAGAGAAAAGAAAGGAAGAATCTATGAGATTCCTAAGGAAGAGGAAGGAAATAGGGTCAAATTAGAGGTGAAGTCAGATTAGGGAAGATAATGAAGTTAAAGTGAGATTTGGAAGTTCAAAGATTTGGGAGTCCTTACATGTAGAGTTCTTTTTTTTTTTCTCTTATAATATTTTTTTTATTTTATGTTAGTCACCATACAGTACATCCCTGGTTCTCGATGTAAAGTTCAATGATTCATTAGCTGCGTATAACACCCAGTGCACCACGCAGTACATGCCCTCCTTACTACTCATCACCAGCCTGTCCCATTCCCCCACCCCCTCCCCTCTGAAGCCCTCAGTTTGTTTCCCAGAGTCCATAGTCTCTCATGCTTCATTCTGCCCTTTCTTTATCCCTTTCTTCTCCTACCGATCTTCCTAGTTCTTATGTTCTATAGATGAGAGAAACCATATAATAATTGTCTTTCTCTGCTTGACTTATTTCACTTAGCATTATCTCCTCCAGTGCCGTCCATGTTGCAGCAAATGTTGAGAAATCGTTCTTTTTGATAGCTGAGTAATATTCCATTGTATATATGGACCACATCTTCTTAATCCAGTCATCTGTTGAAGGGCATCTCGGCTCCTTCCACGATTTAGCTATTGCGGACAATGCTGCTATGAACATTGGGGTGCATATGGCCCTTCTCTTCACTATGTCTGTATCTTTAGGGTAAATACCCAGTAGTGCAATGGCTGAATCATAGGGTAGCTCAATTTTTAACTTTTTAAGAGACCTCCACACTGTTTTCCAGAGTGGCTGTACCAACTTGCATTCCCACCAACAATGTAGGAGGGATCCCCTTTCTCCACATTCTCTCCAACAATTGTTTGCAGATGACATGATACTCTATGTGGAAAACCCAAAAGAATCCACTCCTAAACTACTAGAAGTTATAGAGCAATTCAGTAATGTGGCGGGATACAAAATCAATGCTCAGAAATCAGTTGCATTTCTATACACGAACAATGAGACTGAAGAAAGAGAAATTAGGGAATCCATCCCATTTACAATAGCACCAAAAAGCATACGTTATCTTGGAATTAACTTAACCAGAGACGTAAGGGATCTTTATTCTAGAAACTACAAATCACTCTTGAAAGACATTGAAGAAGACACAAAAAGATGGAAAAATATTCCATGCTCATGGATCGGGAGAATTAACATAGTTAAAATGCCCATGCTACCCAAAGCAATCTACACTTACATGTAGAGTTCTAGAAGAAATCTAGCATCTAACTGTCCTCCCTAGCTTTTAGATGCTGCAGAGTCATGGAAAACCAATCCAGTATCTCTGAATTTTTCCTCCGAGGAATATCTGAGTCACCAGAGCAAGAGCAGTTACTGTTTGGAATTTTCCTGTGTATGTATCTTGTCACCTTGACTGGGAATGTGCTCATCATCCTGGCCATCAGCTCAGACCCACACCTCCACACCCCCATGTACTTCTTTCTGGCCAACCTATCTTTTGTTGACATAGGCTTAACATCTTCCACAGTTACCAAGATGCTGGCAAATGTTCAGACTCAGCATCACACCATCTCCTATGCTGGTTGCCTCACACAAATGTATTTCTTTCTGATGTTTGGTGATCTGGACAGCTTCTTCTTGGCCGTATTGGCATATGACCATTATGTGGCCATTTGCCACCCTCTCCAATACTCCATGGTCATGAGCCCCCAAGTCTGTACCCTGCTGCTTGCATTATGCTGGGTCCTCACCCACATTGTTGCCCTGACTCACACCCTCCTCATGGCTCGGCTGTCCTTTTGTGTTGCTGGGGAAATAGCTCGCTTTTTCTATGACATAACTCCTGTCCTGAAGCTGTCATGTTCTGACACCCATATCAACGAGTTGATGGTTTTTGCCTTAGGGGGCACAGTATTCATCGTCCCTTTTATCTGCGTTGTCATCTCTTACATCCACGTTGTATTAGCCATCCTGAGGGTCCGAACTCCTGGTGGTGGGGGGGGAGCAAGGCCTTTTCCACCTGTAGTTCCCATCTCTGTGTCGTCTGTGTGTTCTATGGGACGCTCTTCAGTGCTTACCTGCACCCTGCCTCTGTTGCCTCTGAAGAGAAGGACATTGCCACAGCTGCAGTGTACACTGTGGTGACCCCCATGTTGAACCCATTTATCTATAGCCTAAGGAACAAGGACATGAAGGGGGCCCTTAAGAGGCTCCTCAGTCGCAGGAGAATTTTATCCTCTTATATATAATGATCGCAACTTTTAATGAAAAGCCGTAGGTTTGGAGTCAGACAAACTTGGCTTCAGTTTTGGGTCTGCCCCATACTAGCCATCAGATTGCAGTTCCGTTACCTAACCTCTCTGAGTCTTAGTCTTCTCATCTCTAAAATGGAGATAGTAATCTTTATTTAATAAGGTGACTGGAAGATTTGATGAACTGAGATAAACTATGAAGTGCATTTCATATAGTGACTAATAATAGTAGATTTTCAATATATGAAAGCTTAATATTACTGATTTCACTCTTCATCTCTACCAGACACCTGCTACGTGCTGGGAGCTGTTAGAAGTGTGAGGGGTACAGCATGGGACGAGACACAGTCCCTGCTTTCATAACACTTTCATTCTAGATTATTAATTTGCCAATCATAAATAATGGTGGGGGCTGTCTTGTTTGTAACACTAAGGGGAGGTTAAGACAAAATAAGTAAGGATGGTGGTTACATTCTGGGAGAGGCAGGATAGATAAAGTGTTTCCCCATCAGAAGACTGAAGTTCAAACCTGAGATTTCTGTGCTGGTTACCCCACTTCCTGTGAGACATTTTACCAGGAAGGGTGAGTTCCTTGTGCTGCCTCTTTCCCTTACTGGTCAGAAATGTCCGATGCCAGCATCGTTTTTATGACTAATAAGCGTGAACACAGTAACCATCTTTCTTTATTTGGCTCAGGTTTGCCTTTAGATCTAAAAGAGGCACCTGTCACATAAATTAGTTGCAGAGATGGAGAAAATTATTTTTATAGGCATATAAGTTTTCTTCTGCCTCCAAGAATCTTAGAAATATTTAAGATATGATTTTTTAAAGATTTTATTTATTTACTTGACAGAGAGAGATACAGTGAGAGAGGAACACAAGCAGGGGGAGTGGGAGAGGAAGAAGCAGGCTCCCAGCGGAGGAGCCCGATGCGGGGCTCGATCCCAGGACTCTGGGATCACGCCCTGAGCCAAAGGCAGATGCTTAACGACTGAGCCACCCAGGCGCCCCTTAAGATATGATTCTTAACAAATAAAGGCCATATCATTTAAATTCTTTACATCTCCCTGGTATAACCAAGTATCTACCAGCTGCCTAAATACCCCTCCCCATTGCAGTTTGTTTCTCAGACTCAACCTATCTTAAAAGTGTTTCATGATTCCTTTCTTTCTTTCAGCAAATAATTTTTGAGCATCTTTCACACAATCAAACTGTCTCAGCCTTCCACGATTGGTGAGCACAGATGTGAATCCTGTCAAGCAGCATGCCATATCTTAGTACTTGAGGATTCCATTTGTTTGAGGACCTGAACTGGGACTTCTGTTTTCCTCTCTAGATTTCCTTTTCAGATATTCTCTGTAGGAATCCTTGGTGGAGCCAGGTGGGCATTCTCACATAATCAGGGCTGAAGCTGGTGGCCACCCTGAAGTCCTTCTCTTCTGGTTTCCTTAGTCTGCAACTCTCTTCTTTCTATTGACATTTATTGTTCTATAGACTATGGGCCACTGAAGGCCTAGCTTTCTTCTGTCCTTTGAACTGGCAAGAAAATGTCCTCTAACTTCTCATGATCAGTTCTTTCAGGAGAGGGTTCCTTGGCAGAGTTCTAAGCTCCTGATGACACAGCTTGTGGACATGAGGGAGGCTGAGGTGTGAGATTACTGGATACAGCCCCACACTATCCTGCCATATATGTCCCCTCAGTATCCTGAACCTGCTACACAAACTGGCCCAATTAGCCCCACCTTCTGGTTTCTCTAGATGGTGCTTTTTCTAGATGGACTTCTAGTTTCTTTCTCTATTCTGACCCTCAGGGATCTTAATCCACTGACAGTGCAGATATGTTTGGACCCTGTTTTGGGCTTTCCCACAGGCCCCAAACAAACTAGGAGATGAGACTGCATGTCCATTTTGGTTTCCCCAATACCATTTGTGGCAGTCAGCAATTAGGTCAGCACAGAGTGTACAAAGATCCACCAGGAGATTCTGTTACCTATCACTGTTCAGTAGTCTAACATTCTTAGATTCTACCCAGCCAGAGTAGTTACCACTGTATTCAGAGTTCCAAATTTATTCTTCTCTTGATACATCCTAGTACACCCACCCCAATCCCTATGTTCAAACTTCTATTCCTTTAAGGTCACCCATTTAAATAGAGTTAATATGATGTTGACAATAAAATAATTCACAATAGGGTACAAATTATTTATAAATCTTTGCGTTTAGGTAGTGTAATGTGAGTAGGATGTGCTTTTAATTGGGATAGAATTGGGGGTAGTGATGAAGAGCTTTCTAATTTGCCCATTTATGGCATTTGCCTTCTTCTTGCTTGAAGACTTTTTTTAAAAAGCAGGTGGTTAGAAACTTGTTTCCTCACTTCTAATGAATCATCGAACCTTGCATCAGAAACCAGGGATGTACTGTATGGTGACTAACATAATGTAATTAAAAAAAACATTAAAATAAATAAATAAATAAATAAATAAATAAATAAATAAATAATAAAAGACTTTAAAACCTGATCAAAATTATTCAAAGGTCTAGCCTTCCATTATGTTCTTAAATACCAGTTCACAAGACCAGAAATCCAGAACAATCTATTCTACCACCTACTTCCCATTAATTACAAAGACCAGTCTGGTGTACTTTTGATGATATTCTTTTGTCTCTCCCCATGCCATTGTCTTCATTCAGACACACATCATCTGTGACCTGGATGTACAATGACCTTCTAATCGAGCTCTCTGTCTCTAGGCTTTCCAATTCATTGCCAACCCATCTGGCACGTTGGTTACCTGAATAATCTTTCTTTTTTTTTTTTAAGATTTTATTTATTTGACAGAGAGAGAGACAGCCAGTGAGAGAGGGAACACAAGCAGGGCAGTGGGAGAGGAAGAAGCAGGCTCCCAGCAGAGGAGCCTGATGTGGGGCTCTATCCCAGAATGCCGGGATCACGCCCTGAGCCAAAGGCAGACGCTTAACGACTGAGCCACCCAGGCGCCCCATGACTAATCTTTCTAAGATACAAACATACTCCAGATTTAATCCCTAGTGCATCCCACCCCCAGCCAATGGCATCCAGTCACTTGCAAGGCAATGTTTAGAGCCCCCAACAGGGCATCCTAACCCCTTCAGCATATAGTCCTTGTCTGCCTGTCTAGATTCATTTCTTGAGTCGCCCTCAACTCATACACACATATGCTTTAGCGACACCCACGTTTTTACATTTCCCTGAACTTACTATGCTATTCAATGCCCTCATTCACTCTGTTCCCTCTGCCAAGACTGCCATTTCTTGGGACACCTAGGTGGCTCAGTTGGTTAAGCATCTGACTCTTGATTTTAGCTCAGGTCATGATCTTGGGGTTGTGGGGTCGGGCTCCATGCTGGGCATGGAGCCTGCTTAAGATTCTCCCTCTCCCTTTGCCCCTCCTCCCCACACTAAAAAAAAAAAAAAAGACTGCCATTTCTCTCATTATGTATCATAACCCTTCAACAACCAGCTACAGAACTGCCTCCCCTATAAAGCTTTCGGTGATATCCAGTCAGCGTTAACTATATCCTCCCTGTGTTACTACCATTTATTATATTTAGGTCATTGTCTCTAAGCCCATTTCCCTCAACTGAAAAATGCAGATAATAATGCACATGCTTCATAAAATTATTATGAGCATTAAAAGAGATAAAACTTTTAAGACCATGCCTAAAACAGAAATCATATACAATAAGCACAATTATTATTAGTAGTATTATATTAAAGCACTTTTTAATACTCCTGTATATTTTTAGTTCACCTATCTCTACACTACTAAAATGTTCCCTTCTTTCATATGGAGGTGTGTCTTTATCCACCTCTATATGACCAGGTCTAGACACACTGACATAGATAAGGTAACTTTCTAAATAGCTAATGAATGACAGAACCTATATGATAAGGAAAGTCTCACTATTTTTCTAGTATTTACTCTAATTATCCTTAATGACAAATAAATTAAAATTTGTATATACTTGAGTCCCCTCCTGATTTCATTTATAACTTCTTTCTGAAAGAAACTTTCTTGGATTCAAGGGCAATAATCAATGCAACACTTGTGATTTTTTCCTTTAAAAGCTAAGTGATTCTAATCCTTTTAAAAATTTATTTATTTGACAGAGAAAGAGAGCACAAGCAGGGGAAGTGGGAGAGGGAGAAGCAGGCTCCCTGCTGAAGGCAGACACTTAACCAACTGAGCCACTCAGGCACCCCAATTCTAGTTCTTTCTTTAGTAGATCCTCTCATACACTTTCCATCTATAACAAAATATATATAAATCGTATATGTATTATGTATATTTATTATATATGTATAATGTATATATATAAATAAGATATATATACAACTTCAACTCTGACGTGTAAATTTTAAGGATAAAAATCTTATTTTGACATACATATGATATCGATATATATGCTATCCATATCATATATCAATATATATCATATGTATTGATATAATATATATATTATAATATAATGTGTGGTGTGTGTGTGTGTTTGATGAACTTGGGGAAGGGAAGGAAAAATAAAATAAGGTGAAAACAGAGAGCGGGCAAACCATGAGACTCTTAACTATAGGGAACAAACAGGGTTGCTGGAGGGGAGGTGGGTGGAGGGATGGGGTAATTGGGTGATGGGCATTAAGGAGGGCACTTGGTATAATGAGCACTGGGTGTTATATGCAACTGATGAATCACTATACTCTACCTCTGAAACTAAGAATATACTATATGTTAATTAGTTAGATTTCAATTAAGAAAGGAAAAAATGAAAAAAAGAACTAATGGTAACTTTAACTTTTGAGAAGGTATAAAAATTGGTCAGTTGAAATGTCAATAATTACTAATTTCTGAAAGTATTTGTAAACTTGTGATTACATCACACATTCACATTTTTCAAAAATGTAGCAAACTTTGTTCTAAACCCAATGGGATACTTTATTGGGGAAGATCATGAGACAGCTCAGATATGGCTGAGGGGAAATGCACCAAATAAAGCACATACTTCAAAAGTGATTCCCAGAAGTTCTATATACATATCCAAATCAATGTGGCACATACCAGTTTGCTTTGGGCTGTCTACAACCAAGGAAAACCAATCTAGCAGGATAGGTATTGCTAGAACACTTCCCAGTAGGCAAGTGGACTTGACGTTTCTTGAGAAAAGTCCATTTAGAGCAATGTCACCAGCCCATGGCTAAAAATATGAATGACAGCATTACCTACCCCCCAGGATGGGTCTGATAGGGCTAGGCAGATGGTCAGGGATCCAAACAAAGAACTGCAGTGCAAACAGAAAAACTGAGGCAAGTAATCAAGTGTGTGTCTGGGCCAACCAAGTCAAGCTTTCTCTAGACCAGCAAGAATAGTTCCAGCCCTATTCAGGTTTTGTTTTGGCTCTGGTTGAGGCTGAGTCTGCAGACAAAGTGACTCCATGACTGTAGTTTAATCAGGCAGGGTGAAGGTGGGGGCATTCCCTGGCCTTCCACAAGGAAAGCTAGGATGTTAAACAGAGGCTTCATCAGCTCCCAGGTCAAGGGCCACTCTTGAAGTTATTATTGAACAAGTAGAGAGTAAGATAGTCTGTTGATCTGTCTTTCTTCACCTACCCACCCACAAATTCACTCATCCATTACTCCTTAGTCATTTGGTTCTAGCTCAAGCCAGAGAAGATGTGCTGCTGCATCCTAGGACAGCTGATTGCCTTTGAACTAGGGATATAATCTATATGCTGTGCTCCGACAATCACCATAATTCAGGAGTATCTGTGCAACTTCTGCCCCAAAATTCATCTCTGATGCACAAGGAGAGAAAACTAATATTCATTATTTTTGGTTGGTTTTAAGGCTAAGCCAAATTTAGTATTTTATTTATTTCAAATAAAAAAACATTAGATATTTTATAATTCTTCTGTTTACACAGAAGAAGAAATTGAGGTTCAGAGGAAATAAGTAAATTGCCTGAGGCCACACACTTTGGTAGATACAATTGAGATCTGTCTTTCCCAAATACTCTTCTGTTTTAACTGCGTGGTGCTGAATCTCACAAGTATTTGTGGGTTTTTTTTGTTTTTTAAGATTTTATTTATTTATTTGACAGAGAGAGAGACAGTGAGAGAGGGAACACAAGCAGGGGGAGTGGGAGAGGGAGAAGCAGGGTTCCTGCCGACCAGGGAGCCCAATGCGGGACTTGATCCCAGGACCCTGGGATCACTACCTGAGCTGAAGGCAGACGCTTCACCAACTGAGCCACCCAGGTGCCCCTGAATCTCACAAGTATTTGTGATCCTGTTTATCCTTAACTAAGTACAGCCTGAGGAAAGAGAACTATGTGGTCCTTCACTGAATGCTGAAGAACATTGATTACTTGGGCTCATAATACAAACCTGGGTCACTAAGCTGAGTAGAAATGATTTTCAGGGAGATAGATAAGAGATTGAATGAGAAAGTCACAAAATTCAGTGGGGGCAACAGAAGACTCTAGGCTATGGATGCCTTCTTTGTCTATCTCATTTCCCATCCGGATTGAGGCTATCTCTTGATTGAAAATCACACATGCATATTGCATGGTGCACTGGGTGTTATACGCAAGTAATGAATCATGGAACTTTACATCAAAAACTAGGGATGTACTGTATGGTGACTAACATAATAAAAAATGTTATTAAAAAATAAATAAAATAAAAAATAATAAAAAAACAGAAAATCACACATGCAGTCAGAAAGCTTCATAGATAACTGGTCTGATAGTGAACTGCTGACCGAAGTTCACCGTAGTTTGTTAAGAGTAACCAATGTTCCTAAAATCCAGAAGCCTCAAGTTCCTAAGTGGAGCCGCTGAACTCATAACAGTGGATAGTATCCTGGAGCTGTAAAGGGCAGCATACTCTTTCTTTTCCTGATCCACCATCAGCAGCACCACCACCAACAAATAGGAGAAGAACACAGGATAAGAGGTGAGGAAAGGAAAAGAGATACCTTTCACATTCCCAATTCTGCAAATTTTCTATGCCAAGGGAGCCCTGTTAGTATCTTCCAAGGTTCTTAAAAACTCATAACTTCCCAATATCACCCAATCCCCCCCCCCCCAGTTCCTGGCCTCCACCATCATATTATCTGCCTCTATGAATTAGACTATTTTATGTTCCACATAAAAGTGAGATCATGCAGGATTTGTCTTTCTGAGTCTGACTTATTTCACCTGGCATATTGTACAAAGTTTCAGTTATGCAAGATGAACAAGTTTTTGAGACCTCATGTACAGCAAGATGACTATAGATAACAATACTGTGTTGTATTCTTCATGTTTGCTAGGAGAATGGGTCTTAAATTAAATCTCTTCACCACACACACAAGAATAAAATAAAATGATAACTGTGTAGAGGTGATAGATAGATATATTAGCTTGATTGTGGTGATCATTTCACAACATGTACCTAGCAAAACATCAAGTTGTACACTATACACATAGAAATAGACACAACAATAGACAAAATGAAGAGACAGAGAAATGTGTCCCAAATGAAAGAGCGGAACAAAATCAGAGCAAGAGACCTAAACAAAATGGAGATAAATAATATGTCTGATCGAGAACATAAAGTAATGCTCATAAAGATCCTTGCTAGACTTGAGAAAAGAGTGGACCTCTTTGAGACCCTCCACCAAGAGATAGGAGATGTAAAAAAGAACCAATTAGAGTTATTGGACTCACTAAATGGAAATAAAAATAGACCACCTGGAATAAATAGTGAACAAGAGGAAGTAGAAGAATGGATCAGCCACCCAGAGGACAGAATAATGGAAAGTAATCAACCTGAGCAGATGAGGGGGGGCGGAAATACACAAAATGAGAATAGACCCAGGGAACTCAGCGACACTGTCAAGCATACAGTTGCATGATAGGGATCCCAGAAGGAGAAGAGTGAGAAAAGGGGGCAGAAGATTTGTCTGAAGAAATAATAGCTGAAAACTTCCTGAAACTGGGGAAGGAAAGAGAAATCCAGATCCAGGAGGCACAGAGAGCCCCTAACAAAACCAACCCGAAGAGGTTTGCACCAAGACACAAAGTAAATAAGATGGCCAAAAGTAGTGATAAAGAGAGAATTTTAAAAGCAGCCAGAGAAAGGAAAGCAGTGACATACAAGGGAAACCCCATATGGCTATCAGTGGGTTTTTCAGCAGAAACTCTGCAGGCCAGAAGGGAGCGGCATGATAAATTCCAGCTGCTAAAAGGAAAAAAATCTATAGCCAAGAATACTCTATCCAGCAAGGCTTTCATTTAGAATAGAAGGAGAGAGAGAATTTCCCAGAAAAACAGAAGTTAAAAGCAAAACTAGCACGTCCCTGTCACACACAATGCCATCGGCCTGTGGGTCCCAAATCCAGAGTCCAGCTGCCCTCCTGCCTGAGCCAGCCACCTGCTCAATGCCAAATCAACGTGCCTTCACCTCAGTTTGACAAGGGCTCAAACTGGCACTCTTCCCCTCAAATTCCAGCCCCTGTGCTCAAGTTTGTGCACAAAAGTAGGCATAATTATAACAGCAGAATGAAGCAACACAAACAGTGACACTATTCATGTGAAATATATAATGGATAAAAGGAGTGTGCTAGGCTGAGAACATCTCCAACAAGCACATCAAAAAATGGCACGTATTGCATGGTGCACTGGGTGTTATATGCAACTAATGTATCATGGAACTTTACATCAAAAACTAGGGATGTACTGTATGGTGACTAACAATATAAAAAATATTATTATAAAAAATAAAAACAAAAACAAAAAACAAAAAACAATACATATAGCATGATTCTGGTTAGCAAAAGAAACAAACCCGGGAAAAATAAAACAAGACGAAGTCCGAGAGGGAGATAGACCCTAAGAGACTCTTAAGCATAGGAAACAAACTGAGGGTTGCTGGAGGGGAGGGAGCTGTGGGGATGGGGTAACTGGGTGATGGGCATTAAGGGGGGCACTTGATGGAATGAGCAGTGGGTATTATATGCAACTGATGAATCAGTGGACTCTACCTCTGAAACTAATAATACACTATATGTTAATTAATTGGTTTTAAATTTAAAAAAGGAAACCACCCCCCCCAAAATTTAAATTGTACACTTTAAATACATATAACATTTATATGTCAATTATACCTCAATAAAGCTATTTAAGAAAAGAACTAATAAATGCCCAGGAAATAGGAGAGACATACATTCTATTAGCTATGTGATATTACAATCTAATAAACAAGAGCAATAATCAGTACTATGAACTCAGAATTCACAATTCATACTAAAGAATTGGTAGGAAAAGAGACAATAACTGTAACAGAATGTAATTGAAGTTATCAAATATTTACTGAGCACTTACTCCATGCTAGGCTCAAGATTAGGGGTCTAGCATCTGGAGACACATGAATACACATGTCTGTTATAAAGATGAGCAGATGTCACTGACATAAGACCATTGCCCTGTTGAAGAGTTTCTCCAGGGCCCCCTTCATGTCTCTGTTCCTTAGGCTGTAAATGAAAGGGTTAAGCAATGGAGTGACCACTGTGTACATCACAGAGGTAATTATGTTCTTGTCACTGGAACTGCTGGATAAAGGGAAAAAATAAAGCCCAATGATTGCCCCATAATACAAAGATACCACAGAGAGGTGGGAGCCACATGTGGACAAGGCTTTGAAGATCCCCCTGGCAGATGGAACCTTCAGAATGGTGGCTCCAATGTGGCCATAAGAAATCAAGATGCATGTTAGTGGGAGGGTAATGACTACCACTCCTGCTGTGAAAATGACCAGCTCATTAAGTGATGTGTCTGAGCAGGAGAGCTTGAGAAGGACACCAAGGTCACAGAAGAAAAGGGGGACAGTGTTGTCAACACAAAAGGACAGCTGGGCCAAGAGGAGGGTGTGAGACAGGGCACTGGCACAGGAGAGTATCCAGGATACAGCTACTAGCAAGATACACACCCCCTCTCTCATGATGGTGGTGTAGCGGAGAGGGTGACAGATAGCCACATATCGATCATATGCCATTGAGGTGAGAAGGAAATTGTCCAGATCAGTAAAAAATATGAAAAAATACGTCTGTGTTACACACCCTGCATAGGGGATGGATTGATCTTGAAAGTGCATGTTTATCAGCATCTTGGGGACTGTGACGGATGAAAAGGAGACGTCCGTGAGGGCCAAGTGGCTAAGGAAGAAGTACATGGGAGTGTGGAGGCGAGAGTCCAGCCTGATGAGCAGGATGATGAGTAGGTTCCCCAGCACTGTGGTCAGGTACATGCCCAGGAACAGGGAGAAGAACACACTGTGCTGCTCTGGCCGGATGGGGAGCCCCAGGAGGAGGAATTCGGACACGCTGCTCTGGTTCTCCAGCCTCATGCTCCTCTTGTTAAGGAGAGAGCCTCATGTCTGAGTGCTGTGTGGTGTATTAGAAAAGCAATGCAATTAGAAATAGATTCACATTCTGGCAATACCACTTCATGTTTGTGTGTTCTGGGTAAGTGACTCAGTTTGAGTCTCAATTTTCTTATCTCCAAATTGGAGATATGACTATAAGCCTCAGTCATGAGAAAATTGTGATTATTAATAAGATAACATTAGTGAAGCACCACTGCAGATAGTTGGCACAAATCAGTGTTAGTTTCCTGCCCTCTGTTTCATTTCTCCCTCTTGACGGCTCACTCCCCTCAACAGGCAGATTTTGAGCAGGGTTCAGGTGCCATAAAGCCACTTCATTATAGGATTATTACCTGATGTAGGCAAAGGTCATATACAGCAATGATGAGAGCATTGATGAAGTTGGGAATACAGGCGGAGTCCAACCACATCCTGCCTGGTAGAGAATGACACCTCCGACAGCCCACTGTTCTGGACTTCTCCCACTTTCTCTCCATTCTGTCTGGTTTCCCTCATGCTTTATAAATAGGATTACTCCTTCCTAAACTAGTAAACTTATCTAGTCTATGGGATTTGGAATTTTAATAAAAATCCCTTGGATAAAACTTGATCATACCTCTTTTTTTCTGCATAAACCTCTTGTAAAGATCACATATGGACTATCACTCCACCACATCCAGCCTTCTGGTCAATAATACTTCAACCACGGCTTACTGATAACTAATATTTGACAGTGAGACTGTGTGCTGTAGAGGGCAAAGCACGGGCTTTGAGATCAGACAGAATGTATTAAAATCACCTTTCCATTATTTGTCAGATCTATGTCTTTGGGCAAGGTATTGCACCTCTTGGAGCCTCAGATTTTCCTCTCTAAAACTGGGATACTAGTCTCTGAATCAAAAAGAAATAAGGCAATGTATGTCAAACACTTCACTCCTAGGAGGCATCCTACATGAGGTTATATTGCTCCTATTAAATACAAAATGCAAAGAACTCCTGTGAAAAAACTCAGGGCCTTATCTTCAGTGGAACCCAAGAAAATATAATTGGGGCTAGTATGCAAGATACATAAAGACCTTATGAAACTCAACACTCAAAAAACAATCTGGTCAAGAAATGGGCAGAAGACATGAACAGACATTTGTCTAAAGAAGACATACAAAAGGCCAACATATGAAAAAATGCTCCACATCACTAGCCATCAGGGAAATACAAATCAAAACCACAATGAGATATCACCTCACACCAGTCAGAATGGCTAAAATTAACAAAACAGGAAACAACAAATATTGGCATGGATGCAGAGAAAGGGGAACCCTCTTACAGTATTGGTGGGAATGCAAGCTGGTATAGCCACTCTGGCAAATGATATGGAAGTTCCTCAAGAAGTTAAAAATAGAGCTACTCTATGACACAGCAATTGCACTACTAGGTATTTACCCCAAAGGTATAAATGTAATGATGGGAAGGGGCACCTGCACCCCAATGTTTATAGCAGCAATGTCCACAATATCCAAACCGTGGAAAGATCCAAGATGTCCATTGACAGATGAATGGATAAAGAAGATGTGGCGCGCGCGCGTGTGTGTGTGTGTGTGTGTGTGTGTGTGTGTGGAATGGAATATTACTCAGCCATCAGAAAGGATGAATACTTACCATTTACATCAATGTGGACAGAACTGGAGGCTATTTTGCCAAACAAAGTAAATCAATCATCAGAGAAAGACAGTTATCATAT
Organism: Ursus maritimus; assembly: GCF_017311325.1. Classification (NCBI taxonomy): domain Eukaryota; kingdom Metazoa; phylum Chordata; class Mammalia; order Carnivora; family Ursidae; genus Ursus; species Ursus maritimus. The sequence continues at coordinate 48,153,888 of NW_024424119.1, read as the reverse complement.
GATTTCACTCATATGTGGACTATAAGAAACAGGACAAAGGACTGTAGGGGAAGGAAGGGAAAACAGAATAGGAAGTCATCAGAGAGGGAGAAAAACCATGAGAGATTCTTAACTATAGGAAACAAATTGAGGGTTGCTGGAGGGGATGTGGGGGGATGGGGTAATTGGGTGATGGTCCTTAAGGAGGGCATGTGATGTGATGAGTACCGGGTGTTATAGGCAACTGATAGATTACTGAACACTACATCTGAAACTAATGTTAGCTAATGTAATTTTTAAAAAATACCTTCAAGATAAAGAAAGAAAGAAAGATCTTTCCTGGGCCCAAGGTTTGATGCTTTCTATGAGGGTATGAGACTATACTAGGAATTTCAGGCAGGAAATCATCAGATTCTAAGAAAGCTATAATATAGGTGCTGTATAAAGCAAAAAAAAAAAAAAGGAACCAGAGCTCTCTAAGTAAAAGTTGTCTTTCGAATATACTTTTAGGTGGAAGCGCAATGCTGTTCAAAGGGGAGGGAGTGGTCAGGGACTTTGGAGAGAAGCATTGGAAAGGGCTGGTTGACACTGCATGCACTAAGAGCAGCTAAGAACTAAGCCACACTAACACTAAGCAACTGAGACCTAGGATTCTGACATCTAGGACTTGAATGATGAGATGGGGCCCCCAGCCTGGATCTGGTGATATGCCCACTAATTTTATGCAGCCAGCTGGCTCTCTTCCTCATCTCCCCAAGGCCCAGGGTTAAAGGTCTGAGAGTCAGTGGCCAGTGGTGAGTTGGTATCCTTCTGTTTAGGAACTAGTAATAAGAAGTGACTTCAGGGAGAGCAAAGAGAAGTGATGAACACACACATTACACACACACACACACACACACACACACACACACACACACACACCTGCTCCTGATGAAGGATACCCAGTTCTGTTCTGAACTTTATGCTCAAGTCACCTAGCTTCTGGAGTATGGATTTGGTTTCTCAGCTTCTTGGCAGGATATCCAGAGACCAGAGATTCAGCCTACAACTTCTGTGGTCCTAACCCTTTCACTGACACAGGGAAAAGTCATGAGCCTGGAGCTACTCTTCTTAATTCACCAGCTTCAGAAATGGAGATGTGAAGAGTCCACTCGAACCACCAGGGAGAGAGCCCAAGGGGACAGGACACCAAGCTCTTGGGTAGAGACGCTCATTAAGTATGTATTAATTGCTCAGTTCTCTTCTCCCTCCCTCCAGTACAGATGCCCTAGGGCAATGTCTCTAAACTTTGATGCTCAGCAGAATCGCCTGGGAGTTTGTTAAAGATGCAGATCCTAGCTTCACCTCCAGAGATGCTCATCCATGTGATCTGGGGCCAGGTACTTCTCAGAGGCATATAGTTCTAAGGGCAGACTTTGAGAAAACACTGTCCATAGGAAGAATATCAGAGTGTGAGCCCAAAAAGAGATGTGGAAAGATCTCTTTACTGGCCCTTGCCTGCCAGATTTCTGTTTCCCCTAGTTAGGTCATAGCTTAGGGTGTCGTGGGATCCCACAACTTCCATGATTTAAGTCTTTACACCAGTGCTCTTCAAATTGTAGTTCACAGATCTGCAGCATCAATGTCATGTGGAAACTTGTTAGAAATGCAAATTTGGGGGTCCCACCCCAGAACTACTGAATTGGAACTCGTGGTGGTAGATTCCAGGAGCCTGTGTTTAAATCACCTCTCCAGGAATTTTTTGTTTAATTTGAGTTATTTAAGTTGACAAATGATGTTACGTTAGTTCCAAGTATACAACAGTGGTTCAAATTTCCTACACATTATGCCATGCTCACTACAAGTGTAGCTACCACCTGTCACCATACAACATTCTTATAATAACATTGACTATATTCCCTTTGCTGTGGCTTTTATCCCTATGACAGAAATGCACAATAAAGTTTGAGAAACTTTGCTTTTATTCTTCACTTGGGAAGGTGAGATGTCCATGGATAGTGTTAAACCTGGAGTGGCATTTGTAGGAAAACAATGATGCTTTCAGAAGATGAACTATAATTTGGTTAATTTACAAAGGAGGCCAGCATGAAGCATGCTTTCATTTATGATTCTATAGGGGGGCTAACCAGCAACATCTACACAGTTTTGGCAAAGGAGGGTTGGTGAGTCTTGATTTCCTACAGGGCCCTCCATGTTTAGAGCTGTTGTAACATTTTATATCATGGGCAGAGAGTAATACACTTCCTCTTATTCAAGTGACAAACAGTATGGATACCTTGATTTAAAAAGATCTAACTGGTAAAGGTGGTCTCTCATTGTGGTTTTGATTTGTATTTCCCTGATGGCAAAAGATCTATAAAGATGGAAAGAAAATCTGTTTAAGATACATAAGATTTACCAAAATAAGGCTTTTAAGTTTCTTTGACCCTTACCTTGCACATTTCTTTTCTGGCAAGCATATAGGTATTCAGCAGAAAGTCCCTGGGGTCTTGGAGACAGAACAATTATCACCATTAGTGTGGTTCTGAGGGAAACAGGAAACAGTGGGAAGAACCCGTGCTCTGCAGGGGACACCCAGAGACCATTGCTACCTGGACAGGCACCCCTCTCCTGGGCCTTAATTCCCTTACGTGTACAGTGAGGACACTCAGCTTCCCCCACTGCCTTATCCTCCTGCCATCTGGCCTTGGTAGTTTCTGTCTTCCTGGGCAGGTCATACAAATCAAGACATGTTACAGTGGGGTTTATTTATTTATTTTTTATTTTTTTAGTATTTATTTATTTATTTAAAAGGTGGGTGATGGGTAGTAAGGAGGGCACGTATTGCATGGTGCACTGGGTGTTATACGCAACTAATGAATCATGGAACTTTACATCAAAAACCAGGGATGTACTGTATGGTGACTAACATAATATAATAAAAAATGTTATTATAAAAAAATAATAAAATAAAATCAATTACCTAGGGTATAGTACATCATTGGTTTTTGATGTGATGTTCAGTGGTCATTGTTTGCATATAGCACCCAGTGCTCATCGCGTCATGTGCCCTCCTTAATGCCCATCACTGAGTTACCCCATTACAATGGGGTTTAAATCCTGGTGACCTTTGCAGACCTTACTCTGACTGTACACATTTTGTTTGATCCATATAGTATTTTGAAACTGGAAAGCTTACATAAAAATCCAATTGGGAGCTTTTATTAAAAATTAGAGGATTTGCAAAAAAAAAAAAGATACATAAGAGAATGTAGTAAAATGATACAGCTAATTCTTTAGATTCTGGGGCATATTAAAGCCTGAGATTATGGGCCCAAAATATAAGGGTTTCCAAAAATCTCAAATAAGGGATAACCAAACTGTAGATTATTGTTATTATTCATGCCCCCAAGTTGCAGAAATAAGTAATAAAATTAACTTAGCATTTGCTGATCAAAAGGTATTTATAAAAGAGAGCATTGTTAACATGGGATTGAAATTCTGGACAACAAATATTTACCAAGCACATCCAACATGCCACCATTTGTCTTAGGGTGGAAACATTAAAGTTTTGAAAAATATTCAAATGGAAAATCAAATACATGAGGTCAACCAAAGTGAGGTTCTGATTTAAATAAATGTCATATCACTGTGAGAAAAATGTTGCCCTACTGAAGAGTTTCCCCAGGGCCTCTTTCATGTCCCTGTTCCTAAGGCTGTAGATAAAAGGGTTCAACATGGGTGTGACCACTGTGTACATGAGAGCCACAATGATGTCCTTGTCAATGAAATTGCTTAATTTGGGGAAAAGATACTGCCCAAATATTGCCCCATAATACAGAGACACTACAGACAGGTGGGAGCCACATGTGGACAATGCTTTGCATATCCCCTTGGTGGAAGGAACTTTCAAGATGGTGGCCCCAATGTAGCCATAAGATACCAGAATACATATGAATGGCAGGGTAATGACCACCACCCCTACTGTGAACATGACCAACTCATTGAGGAAGATGTCTGAGCAGGACAGCTTGAGCAAAGCACCAAGGTCACAGAAAAAATGGGAGATGGTGTTAGCAGCACAGAAGGATAACTGGGAGAGGAGAAGGGTGTGGGAAAGGGAGCTGGCACAGGACAGGATCCAGGATATAGCCACTAGTAAGGCACACAGTTCTTCCCTCATGATGGTGGTATAATGAAGAGGGTGACATATAGCCACGTAGCGGTCATATGCCATTGATGTAATAAGGAAGCTGTCCAGGTCAGTAAAAAATATAAAAAAATACATTTGTGAAATGCACCCTGCATAGGGAATGGATTTGTACTTAGCATGCATGTCCACCAACATTTTTGGGACAGTGACAGATGAGAAAGAGACATCAGTGAAGGCCAAGTGGCTGAGAAAGAAGTACATGGGGGTGTGGAGGCGAGAGTCCAGCCTGATGAGCAGGATGATGAGGAGGTTTCCCAGCACCGTGGTCAGGTACATGCCCAGGAACAGGGCGAAGAACATGCCCTGCTGCTCTGGCCGGATGGGGAGCCCCAGGAGGAAGAACTCGGACATGCTGCTCTGGTTCTCCTTCCTCATGGTACTCTTTCCTCTGCTGGGAATGAAGAATGGTTAAAAATATTAAGGACTCTGAAATAATCATTTTTAGCAGTCATATGAAAAATATGTATGTTTTATTTTGGAAGGTGGGAAACAACCTATTTCTCATATTTTTTTATATGTTGGCACATAAAGGAATTAGGAAAATTGTTGATGAAGGACTGTTAATGAGAGCCAGCTTTTCTGGGGTTAGTGACAAACCAAAATTCTTGCATCTATGACACTGAAGACCAGACCATGGAATATGATGTCTCAGCCATGTTATTGCCCCAAGAATGCTCTGTGCTGAGTACTCCAAGTCATCAACCACAGCACAGCAACCTTTAGAAGATTTGACTTCAACAATTGGAACTCAGTTGTTAAATTTCAGATGGCAGGTGGATTTTTCAAATAAAAGGATATGAATAGTATTGTATTGGCTAAAGAACACTCATCAATATACATACATTTTGTTTATTTCAATTCAATAGAGGGTTCTTAGGAAACTCTGAATTATGTTATCCATTCTCCTTACTGAAGCTGAAGAGATTTTTTTTTTCTTAAAAATCTATAATCAGCTGACTTTAAAATGAGATTATCCTGGATTATCTGGGAGGGCCCAATGTAATTACAGGTATCCTTAAATGTAGAAGAGGGAAGCAGAAGAATCAGTCAGGGAGAGATTTTAAAATGTTATGCTGCTGGTGTAGGAAATGGGGAAAGGGCCATGAGCCAAAGAATGCAGGTGGTCTCTAAAAACTGGACAAAAACAAACAAACTGTGCAAAGCAAGGAAACAAATTCTCCCTTAGAGCCCTTACCAAGGAGTGCCAACATTTCAGACTTCTGACCTCCAGAACTATAGGATAATAAATGTGTGGGTTTTTGAAGCTACCTTTGTGGTAATTTGTCAGAGCAGTAACAGGAAACTAATGCACCAATATTGGAAAGATCTCAAGAATATCTAAATCCTCTGGGTATCTAGGTACCAGTATGCAACAAAACTCACGTGTCCTTCCCAACTTCCATGTGGTATTCAACAAAATGAAGCAATTGCTTCTCAAATTCCTACCTAACATGTAGGGACATGAGGTTACTGTCTCATTAGGGGCATTTGCCACTAGTCACAAAGGTGACTATAAAACACCCTCTCCCACTCTAAGAAACAAACTGAGGGTTGCTGGAGGGGAGGTGGAGGGTGATGGGATAACTGGGTGAAGGGCATTAAGGAGGGTACTTGATGTAGTGAGCACTGGGTGTTATATATGGAACTAATGAATCACTAAATTCTACCCCTGAAACTAATAATACAATATGTGTTAATTACACTGAATTTAAATAAAGAACTTTTTTAAAAATTAAAAAAATAAAATGCCCTGTCCCACATTCAGCAGCAACACTGTATCAGATCTAAAGCAAGTGGTAATTCCTCCAAAGACCGCTTCCCTGTATCTCTTTATTCCTTGGTTCACTTTTGTCCTTTTTATTTTCTCTTCCTGTCTGTCCCTTCACTTTATCTTTGCCATTTCTCCTTCCTTCTCTCTCACTTCTCATTTTCTCTGCCTCTGTCTCTCTGTTCTTCTGTTACTCTATGTCTCTTCTCCTTCTCCCTGCCCTCTCTCATTTTCTTTCTTTTTTTATTCTCTCTTTTCCTCCATGTCAGAATCAGCTTTCTCATTCTTCCTCTTCCATCCCCATATATAAACCATATATGCTGAGAAAACATACCCATTCCATCCCCAATACTGACCTTGCCTGCATTTATCCAATGTTTGGTCAGTAAATGTGTCCTGAGATTCTCTTTAGGGGACCTAAATATCAGCTTCCAAGGTCCTAGATATTTCTTGGGCATCAACAAGAAAAGTTACACATTCAGACTCTCACTTCTATTTACCAGCCCTGAATCTATGAATTAAGGAGTGTAACTAGCCAAGGAGAGAACCCTAGGGTGTAGGAAGCAGATGTTATTTCCAGTTCAAAACATCCAGCAGACTTAGATTACTGGCCTGATTTTCCCCTTGATTCCCCTAGGAAAGTTATCCTGTGGTAGGTATGTTAGTGCTGGGAAACTTGGAGAATGAGCCCACAGGGAAAGGCTCTCAAGGCATCTTCAGTCTCCCTTCTGTTCTAGGCTGCTGTAATCACCTTTTGACATAAAGTAAACTCCAGAGAGGTTAAAAAAAAAGAGAGAGAGAGAGAAAGAACTTACTGGATCCAACCAGATCCAAAACAGAAAGCCAAATGACTGGATGGCCCCTGAGAATTTAGGTAGAACTATGTCCTACGCAAAGGGTTCTTGTTGGGCTCTACCCACCAGGTAACCCAAGAAAATGACTTTCTTCTCTCTGGTGATTATTATGAAACACAAAGTGGGAAGAGACAGGAACAACCACCTTTTTGGGGGGAGATTTTGGTATGTTCTTGACAAACTTAGGTTTGGTTACATCAAATAAAAATAGTTTTCAAGGAAGAAAGAAAAGAAAGGAGGAAGGAAAAGAGGGAGGGAGGGAAAAATAACCCACAAAGAAAACAAACTGGCACATAGGAAAAAATGTTGACACATACACAGTCCAGAAAAATTGACTCAAAGTTTAAAAGTTTCAGGTTCTTTGAAACTGACCTTGAAGAAAATGATCATTTATTGTGGCATTAGTCATTCTTTGGAATGAAATATATATATATAGATAGATAGATATAGATAGATAGATAGATAGATAGATATGTATATATGACACACACATATATATATGACATATATATATATGACACACATATATATATGACACACACACATATATATATATGACACACACATATATATATATATGACACACATATATATATGACAAAAAAAGAAGTATTTATACCGTGAGTTAATAATCTTTGAGGGTTTATTTTGGCCTTTCTGATAGCTGGGTTTAGGAGGTGGTAGACATAACCAAAGCTTATAGCTGGACAACCTTTTTTCTAGCTCTGATGACCCTGTATTACTGCCACAACCTCATGTACCCCAGAACAGAGGGACTCAGGAGACTGTTAACTCAGAATTGTTAAAGACCAACAGCATTTTAGGCAAAATCCAGAGGAAAAACTGACCAGAATATTGTCATGTAGCAGCTTAGCAAACTCAAAGTGGGCCATAAGCTAACTTGGTGATAGGCATTGGACTCACTGGGAGGGACACAGCAGACAGTTGGTGCACTGGGGAGGGAAAATTTATGGTGAGGCATGTCAGTAGATGGAACAGACCGCAGTACTTGGATACAAGATATAAGGAGCTCAGATACTGGTACAGGAATTTATATAAGCATCGTACTGACAAGAGTAGACTGCAAGGCACAGACAAAGCTATGTGAGGTGGGTTTGGACAGATTGAAATATAGTGAATCAAAATGGAGACCCCTTAGATTGAAGTCTGATATGCTATAGACAGAAAAAAGACCTGTGGTAGGTAGCATGGTAGGTAGAAGGCAACAGAGGAGCTTATACTCTGTGGATGAAAGACAAAATTCCAGCTGGAAAGCAAGGGACAAGTTATTGCACATTTCACAGCACTTGTAGGACTCTTCAGATTTTGGAGACAGTGCATACCACACCTGGAATACTGCTCTAATTGATTTTTCAAATGACTTGATAGGCTGCCAGTTTCAAGTGGGATCTAGAGCAATAGAGGGCTCTACAGCTGATTCAGACTATGGTACAAGGGACCCTACTAATTGGATCATCTGTGTTGGCAGAACCCATGGTGCTGGAGGTATTCATGCTAGATAATGACACCACATGGAGCCTCTGGCAGACTCCACTAGAAGAGTTGCAATGTGGTGTTTCTGGAGCCAGGAGCTGCTGGCAAGCTACCAGTCTTTAGTAGAGATGGAGAGCCTAACCATGGGCCATCATGTGACTGGAACTGAGTACTTCCAGGCACAAAAAGTCATAAGGTCAGGTAGATACAACAGCAAATTTGGCATTAGAAAACAAAAGTAAACTTCAGAAATAGGTGGCCTGGATCCTTATATCATCTATGCTGTATTGATGTCTCTCCCTCAGTTCGCACCTGTGGCCACCATCTTGAAGCATCCGTAGGAAGACAGGAGTGGATCTGAACAGTGTAGGAGGTGAATGCACAGACTCCATCAAGTCCCCACTTATAACCATTTATGGTTCCATCGCAGGGCACTCTGGCTAGAACTTCAACTACCAGTATTTTTATTTCTTTGAGGGCTTTCTCTGGCCCCGGGAGCCTGGGCTGTCTACAAGTGCAGCAGGCTGGAAGTGCCAGAAAATCAACCCTCTCTATCCTCCACAACGACACCCTAGAGCCCCCGGTTAACTACACACAGGACTTGGTACACAAATACCCCAGATCATTCTCCTGTAGGGTGGAAAAATCTGAGATGTGTTGGAGTCTGGTGTTTTTGCAGTGGAATTAGCTTCATTTGCCCAGGTGATAATTTTATTGATAGATGTCCTTGGTTTATAGCCTAGTTCCCCTGTCTTACTTTCTCATCCTCCTATTGCTGTTTCCTTTGATCCCCCAATAAACAATTTGTCCTTAATTCTTGATTCAGAGTTGGCTTCCAGAGGAATCCAAGCAAAACAATCTTTTATAATGTAATAGTATTTCTATTATAGACTGTTAGAAAACAGCATTATCATCTTTACTATGATTCAGTAAGCATTTTTAAAGTGGATTTCTATGTGCCCAGTACTAAGGAATTAAAAATTAGGGATAAATTCAACAAAGATCCTGCTTTCTTCTCTCTTTGCACATGTATTTAGAAAGGCGGAGGCCCCATAAAGCAGTGGGATATAAACTATTTGCTAGTGGCAATAAGCATTTGCTTGTTGGCTGCAGATTATTTTTAGGAGAGGGACTATTCCCTGAGGCTGCAGGAACTTGTCCTTTGAAGGTTTTATGCCTTGATTTTCAGAGTTCTGTGTAATGAATGGGGGTGGGGAAAAGAGCAATCAGACACAGTAATGATGCTTATTAGGGGCAACTGCCTTCCTCTTCTCAAAGTTTGTCAACCCTTATACCTTTCTTCCTGGACCATGAAATTCAGCAACGGTTCACAAGACTCTAATATTTTCATTGCTTATAAAATGAATGTATGATTATATAAATATTATGGCAGAGAAATAGTTTTAAAATACATAAAGCCTCTATTCCCTATAAAATATAGCTTCTGTTAACATTTCAGAGCACATCCTTCCAGGTTTTAAAAATATGATAATCTGGGGGCACGTGGGTGGCTCAGTCAAGCATCTGACTCTTGATTTTGGCTCAGGTCATTATCTCAGGGTCATGAAATTGAGCACCACAAATGGCTCCATGCTCGGCATGGAGTCCGCTTAAGATTCTCCCTCTCCCTCTCCCTCTGCCCCTCTGCGTGCATGTGCTTCTTTCTCTTTCTCAAAAAAATAAAATAAAAATATGATAATCTGCATTTTGATGTAGAGTTATAAGCATGCTTATATACAATTTTCTATTATGTTCTTTCAAAAATTATAGCATAAGCTTTTCATAAACATCATTGGAATGGCCATATAATATTACTTCTAATGAGTGTGTACTATGTATAGTTGCCTTAACCCTTTCCTTATAGAAACTGGGCTATAATTACTTATCTTTTTATATTATACTGTAATTAGATATCTTTCTAATCTTATTCTAAAGAAAACTTTTTCAAAGTACTTGAAAAAGTATTGGGCAAAGAGTAGAAACTGTTATGTGTCAAAGCCTACACCACCAACTACCAAACTCCAACGAGTCCTGTTTTGTGCCAGATCTTGGCACCTGAATCAGTTTACTTCACCTCTACAAATTAGCTATCAACTGGGTGCCTTCAGCATTTGCATGAATGAACCACTCAACAACGTGGTTTATGTATTCTTTGATCTCATTTTCAATGACCTTGACCTGTATCGTACTTTAGCCATCTCTTCCCATGGCCATATTAGGAAGATTTGGAATTACTTTACCCATAAAATATTAAATTTGAATTTTCAGTTCTTTGCTCTCTTCCCCTCTACCCATTCTGCAAAATCATTATAAATCTATCCAGTCTCTGATCCTATCCTTTTTCTCCCAAATTTCTTTTTCATTCTGTTACCTCTCCAGGATTGATCTCATGTTTTATCACTCTCTTACCAGTTTGCCCAAGGCTTTACCTCAGTGGCCTTCCAAACTACACATCTAGCAAAGCTTCATTGTTGGATCAATCCAGCTAGCCACCTTCTGGACTTCGGATTTTCATTTATTCTTCAATTCACTGTAATCTAGATTCTGTTCCCTGTACTCACTGACATATTACATCACCAACATCCTTCTTATTCTTCAATTCAGTAGATGGTTTTCAACACTCAAACTTTTCTTCCCTTAGCTTCAGTGTCCCACATTTTTTCCTTCTATGTCTCTGGTTGTCGTTTGATGTCTTTTGGGGACACTCTTTCTCTGTCATTTCCTTGACTGTCAGTGTTCCTTATGGTCTGTATTCAGCCCTGTTCTCTTCCCTTCCCTCACTTTTCTTTCCATCTTTCCCTTCTCCTCTCTCCTCTCTAATCTTGAACTTTTTTCTCAACTTTTCTTGTTCATCTCATTTCTTTTTAGGCAATCTCATCCTCTTATATATTGATGGTCCATGAATTTCTCTCTCTTTCCAAAATATATCCACCTACCCCCTGAATTTCTTATGGGTTAACACTAAGTGTGTTAAAAACTTCTCAAGTTTGGGGCACCTGTGTGGCTCAGTTAGTTAAGCGTCTGCCTTTGGCTCAGGTCATGATCCTAAGGTCCTGGGATCAAGTCCCATGTCAGGCTCCTGCTTGGTGGGGAGTCTGCTTCTCCCTCTCCCTCTGCCCCTCCCCCAGCTTGTGCTCACTCTCACTCACTCTCTCTCTCTCTCAAATAAATAAATAAATAAATAAATAAATAAATAAAATCTGTTCTTTTGGAGTCAACTCTCTTTTTGATTTATATTATTATTATTATTTATTATGTTAAGTTAGCCACTGTATAGTACATCATTAGCTTTTGATGTAGTATTCAGTGATTCATTAGTTATGTGTAACACCCAGTGCTCATTGCAACATGTGCCCTCCTTAATACCCATCACCCTGTTACCCCCTCACCCCACCCCCCTCCCCTCTGAAACCCTTGGTTTGTTTCCCGTTGTCCATAGTCTCTCATGGTTCGTCTTCTTCTCTAATTTCTCCCCCTTCAGATTTCCCTTCCTTCCCATATGGTCCTCCATGCTATTCCTTATGTTCCACATATGAGTGAAACCATATGATAATTGTCTTTCTTTGTTTGACTTACTTAACTTAGCGTAATCTTCTCCAGTTACATCCATGTTGATACAAATCCTTTCTGATGGCTGAATAATATTCCATTGTATATATAAACCACATCTTCTTTATCCATTCATCCGTTGAAGGGCATCTCGGCTCCTTCCACAGTTTGGATATTGTGGACATTGCTGCTATGAACATTGGGGTGCAGGTGCCCCTTCTTTTCACTACATCTGTATCTTTGGGGTAAATACCTCGTAGTGCAATTGCTGAGTTGTAGAGTAGCTCTATTTTTAACATCTTGAGGAACCTCCATACCATTTTCCAGAGTGGCTATACCAGCTTGCATTCCCACTAACAGTGTGAGAGGGTTCCCCTTTCTCCACATCCTTGCCAACATTTGTTGTTTCCTGTTTTGTTAATTTTTGCCATTCTAACTGGTGTAAGGTGGTATCTCATTGTGGTTTTGATTTGTATTTCCCTGATGGCTAATGATGTGGAGCATTTTTTCATGTGTCTGTTAGCCATTTTTATGTCTTCTTTGGAGAGAGTCTGTTCATGTCTTCTGCCCATTTTTTAACTGGGTTATTTGTTTTTTGTGTGTTGAGTTTGAGAAATTCTTTATAGATATTGGATACCAGCCCTTTATCTGTAATGTCATTTGCAAATATCTTCTCCCATTCTGTGGGTTGCCTCTTAGTCTTTTTGACTGTTTCCTTGGCTGTGCAGAAGCTTTTTAACTTGATGAAGTCCCAGTAGTTCATTTTATTTATTTATTTATTTATTTATTTATTTATTTATTTATTTATTTAAGTAATATTTTTTTATTATATTATGTTAGTCACCATACAGGACATCCCTAGTTTTTGATGTAAAGTTCCATGATTCATTAGTTGCGTATAACACCCACTGCACCATGCAATACGTGCCCTCCTTAAAACCCATCACCAGCCTGTCCCATTCCCCTACCCCCCCTCCCCTCTGAAGCCCTCAGTTTGTTTCCTGGAGTCCATAGTCTGTCATGGTTCATTCCCCCAATAGTTCATTTTTGCTTTTGTTTCCTTTGCCTTTAGAGATGTGTTTTGTAAAAAGTTCTTTGTCCAAGGTCGAACAGATTGCTGCCTATGTTCTCTTCTAGGATTTTGATGGATTTCTGTCTCACATTCAGGTCTTTCATTCGTTTTGAGTTTATCTTTGTGTATAGTGTAAGGGAATGGTCCAGTTTCATTCTACTATATGTAGCTGTCTCATTTTCCCAGCACCACTTATTGAAGAGACTATCTTTTTTCCATTGGATATTTTTTCCTGATTGTCAAAGATTATTTGACCATAGAGTTGAGGGCCCATTTCTGGGCTGTCTGTCCTGTTCCACTGATCTATGTGTCTGTTTTTGTGCCAATACCATGCTGTCTTGGTGATCACAGCTTTGTAATATAGCTTGATGTCAGGCAACGTGATGCCCCCAGCTTTGTTTTTCTTTTTCATCATTCCCTTGGTGATTCGGGGTCTTTTCTGGTTCCATACAAATTTTAGGATTGTTTGTTCCAGCTCTTTGAAAAATTCCAGTGGTATTTTAATAGGGATGGCATTGAAAGCGTAAATTGCTCTGGGCAGGATAAACATTTTAACAAGCTCCCTGCTTGGTGTGGAGTCTGCTTCTCCCTTTCCCTCTGCCCCCCCCCCCAGCTTGTGCTCACTCTCTCTCACTCTCTTTTGCAAATAAATAAATAAATAAAACCTTTAAAAAAAAAAAAAACCCTTCCCAAGTCTCTTTTTATTTCTATGTCCCTTATCTCAGTAAATAGTTCAGCCACACAAACTGCTGTCTGAGCCACACATTTAGAGAGGTTTTAAACGTTTTCATTTTCCTCATTTTCTATAGTCTATCAAAATCAATTCACATCAAAATGACCACATCCTTTAGATTCTGACTCTGAAGGAGACTTAAATCCATGTAATTCTTTACAGCTCCATTGTCTTTCTTAGACAGATTTTATAACCTCCCACATAACCAGCTGTGGCCACTTCCTAACAAGTCTCCTTGCTTCTGGCCTGGCATCCCATCACTCCATCCCTGCCCTTCCAGCATCCCTTCCAGCTGCTGCTAACACATGCTCATTATCCATCCTTCATCTATTGTGATAGTTTTTAATATGACACTGTCAGTCCTCTGATCAAATCTTTCTATGGCTTTCCCTTTGCTTTTGGATAAAGTGCAGATTGTTCATCATGTCTTCCAAGGTTCTGTGTGATTCATTNNNTGCTAATTTCTCTGGCCTCATCTGAACCTCTTCCCCGGTTGAAGCGTACATTTCAGCCAATCTAATTTTCCTCATAATAGATTCCCAAATTTGTCATCCTTTCCTTTCTCCAGATCTTCTCCTATTCCTCTTATTTTTTTTTTCCCTACCCAATGCTCTGTCTCTATGCTCTGCGTGCCACCTTTTACTTGTTTGAATTGTATTGGGAACTGACTTGTAACTTCCTAAAGCCTACCTACTGGACCCCTTAAATTTGAGTCTGATACCCCTCCTCTGTTGCTCCAATGGCAGTCAGCACCCACCCTCAATACAGCATTTGACACGCAGAGAAATAACAACAACAGCAACAACAACAACAACTGTGTTTTCAAATCTTTACTCAGTATACCTCATAAAATTCTTGCCACATAGAAGTTACACAACATTTTGAGTAAATGAATGAGTACATGAATGAATTATTGAAAAAAATAATGAATTAAAATGCTATCTCCTCTACTTGATTCTGTGTCTCTTCTCTAACTTTGCCAATTTGAATGGAGTAGGTTTCTGAAGGCTTCTCACATTCATGGTTAAAGAATATATTTTGAGCCCTGAGTGTGTGCCAACTATCATTATGTGTCATGTCCGACCAAATAAATAAATAAATAATTAAAAATCCTGCACACATTCAGGTGTTTCTAAAGGAAGAAAAAAAAACCCTGCATTTCTGAGAAACAGAAGCCCAACTATTCCTTGATAAATGTTTTTATTTCCCAGGGACTAGTAGCAACTCTCTTCCCAGTTCAGATTAAATGTGAGAAGGAAGAAGTCAATATGATACAGAGCCTGCTATTATGAGAGACGCATCATGGTGCAGTGGAATTAGGCTTTAGGTTTGAAGTTTGGGTTTGGGTTTCAATCCTCATTTGGCCATTTTTTTGAACACTCTCAAATGCAACAAAATGGGGAAAATGCTATCTACCTCAAGAATTATTGGAAGGGTTAAATGAGCTTAATGATGTGAAAGTTCTTTACAAATAAATGAATCTGCAAACAAGTCCTCATTTGTATTCCCAAAAGATTTGACTATATTTCCTATCTGGCAAAGGCACATCTCCACTGGGAATGGTTAAGGGAAGTGCAGTAATTATTTCCAAATTGTCCAACACCAGAAATTTGTGGCTTTGGTCCCCTGGTTCCCAACCTAGTTTATAAAAATGGATACCTTTGTCGTTGCCTTGGATCTGGTGAAAAAGAGAGTGTACCTCCTCCTTATTTGCGGGTTGAGCTTGTGACTTTTTTCCGTGTCCCAGATCTAAATAGTTTGGAGAGCAAATGAAAATTATTTCCTATCCTGGAGCTGACAGTCCTTGATTTATGTCATTACTGAGTTCGGTAAGGGCAGTGCTTATAGACTTCACTCAGCAATAAGTGTGTGTGTGTGTGTGTGTGTGTGTGTGTGTGTGTGTGTGTGAATGATCTGCCTCAGAAATCTTGCAAAATTTCTCAGAAATTTTGCCAAGGATTTGTATAATTTTGTTGTATCATCCCAATTAACTTGGGTGAACATAATGATTATAATTCCTTAAAGGCTGGTACTTTCCTTTTAGGAAAATGTTATCCCTTTTACAGTTTTGCTGAATATATGGCATGCATTCAAACTATGAGAAAAACTTCCCAGGTTAAAAAATATATATATACATATAATCTGCATTGTCTTTGTAAATAGTTGTAAATATGCCTACCTACAATTTCCTGTTACGTTCCTTCAAAAATTATATCATAAGCTCTTTATAAACTCATTTTATTAGCTATGTGGTATTGCTTTCAATGGATGCATAGCATAGTTACCTTAACTTTTTTTGCTTATTGATAGAAATTAGGTATTCCATCAAAAATCTTGATCAATATCTGACCTGTTTTTGTCCTGGAGCTATGAGAAATTCACTCTATGAGCAGCTATCTTTGTAGATCTTATAGCTTGTATCCTAGTCTCTTCCCCCCCCCCAGTTTTAATTGAATTCAATTAGCCAACATATAGTACATCTTTGGTTTTTGATGTAGTGTTCCATAATTCATTAGTTGCGTATAATACCCCTAGTCTCTATTTGCTTTTGCTCATCTGATTAAGGACTGAGGCCATACATCCACCCAAAGGCTTGGGGGAAATTACAGATCCCATCTTCTTCTCCTTAATGAGGAGCACATATCCAGATGTCTCTTTTCCATCAAACCATGCTCTACTAGAGGTAGTATAGCATGGTGGTTAGGAACATGGGTTTGAACTCAGATAGATCTGGGATTGAATGATCTGTCCGTAATTTCCATGCTGAATTATTTTAGGCAAAGTACTCATACTTTTCAAGCCCTAGTTTCCAACCGTTTAAATGGAAAAAAAAAAAAACACCTTTTTTTCGTGGTCCTGTTAGGCTGAGATGATATAAAGTACATGTCACAGCAGCTGGCCTATATTATTCACACAATAAATATATGATTAGTGAATTATTGTTATAATATTATTGTTATCATGATTATTAATATTACCATCTAGGCACATCTTGAAGCCATAGATTTTCATTAATCTTCAAACTCCCTGATTTACTTCCTAAAATTATTTTATTTTATTTTTTATTTAAATTCAATTAACCAACACATAGTATACTTCCTAAAATTCTTGAGTGCTCTCAGGCAACAACTTATGTCTTACCTGAGGGTATCATTAATAAAGGCAGGTAATATAGTGGGAGCAAAATAGTCTTTTAAGACAGATATACCTGGGATCAAATCCCAGATTCACCAGATACTAGTGCTATCTAACACTGGGTAAGTTTTATCACTGAGTTCCAGTCGTCTTCTCTCTAAAATGAGGATCTGGATGTCTATGTCGAAAGGTTGGGGAAGGAAATAGACAGTATTTGAAAAGTACCTGGCACAAATTAGATGCTAAATCAGATTCTATTAACAATATGACTATTTTTAGCCTTTTAGCAGCCCATTTGCAAAAATGGTGAGTTTGTTCTATCAGCAATCTCTTCTTTCATGCTGTCTATAATACCCAATCCTCTCCCCTCCTCAGTGTGTCTGAGGAGGTCAGTGCCCTTGTTCTGCCATTCAACACTGGTTGCCAAATATGAATGGCTCCCAGCCATTCCATCTCAGTGGGAGGGTTGGCCATAGGAATTTTTCTTCCAGGAATATTTACTTCAGTTGGAACTTAAAGGCTTTTTTCTCTTGCTGAATGAATTTCAAGTACCAGCAGCCTACTGAGTGTGGTGTTTGGGGTGGGGATATGGAAGTTTCAGTGTAGTTCTGGAAATCACACTACATAGGTATCATTCTGCATGTTCCCCCAAGAAAAACTGACCCGGGCAATTTGAAGAATCTCAAGTAAATTAGAGAGAGTGTTCTTTCATTCATTTTCCACAATCCATGAAAACATTGGGGTCAAGGTTGGGTCCAAAGTGCTAGGCTGGTGATGGGTAGTAAGGAGGGCACGTATTGCATGGTGCACTGGGTGTTATATGCAACTAATGAATCATCAAACTTTACATCAAAAAAAAAATTAAAATTAAAAATTAAAAAAAAACAACAAAGTGCTAGAATCTGTGTGGAAAGCCTAGAGGTTTGTGCCTCTAGGACGAAGTAGCAAACTACCTTTCAGCTATTTCTGCTCCCAGAAATTTCTTGTTTGATATCTGGTTCCAGATATTATAGAAAGTGAGTTGGCATCCTTTACTATTGCCATTGAAAGTTACCATTCAACATGAATTTTCACCTACTAGATTAAAATGGTTCATGATTACACAATTCCTTTCACTCATTTGGGGGTGGGGGAACTAGGACTGGTGGTGCAAGGTTCGCTTCTAAATCCAGTTGACAAAGCAATGGTGAGGCCAAGTCCGCGTCATGAACATGTCTGTTTCTAGGCTGTCTATTTTCCTCTACTATTTTATTCGTTTATCTTTGTAAAATTATATTTTCTGTTGTAATCAATATACCTTTACAATAAGGTTTGGAATGTTATAGTGAATCCCTGCCTTCTCTTTTAAAAAACATGTAGATATTTTATTTCTTTTTTTTATTATGTTCAGTTAGCCAAATATAATACATCATTAGTTTTTTATGTAGTGTTCAATGATTCATTAGTTGCATATAACAGCCAGTTCATCACAACGTGTGCCCTCCTGATTACCCATCACCCAGTTACCCCATCACCCCACCCCCCTCCTTCCTTCTGTAACCCTCAGTTTGTTTCCCGGAGTCCAGAGTCTCTCATGGTTTGTCCCCCTCTCTGATTTCTTCCCATTCAGTTTTCCCTACCTTCTCCTAAGGTATTTTTATTAATATTGATTTGGGTTAGGAAATAAAACTCTTATAGGCAACTTTAGAGACACTGAAAAGATTAGAATTCCTTTTAAAAATTACATCTGGCTTTTAGATCATACTTCTTTGAATGTGATGCCATGTGGCAACTAAGTAACATGGGACCCCAGGATTATTAGGATGAAACCTAGGTCTTGAACAGGCCTGATATAAGTTTCTTAAGAGGCTGCTGTGATGAATTTAACTGAATGTGACAACTTTCATCCGAGCAACAAATTTATATTGTGTATTCATTAATTGTCTATGATAGATTCTGGGTCTACAGCCAATGAACAAATCAGCAATAACCATGGAATGTGTTAAGAAGCAGAGGATGAAGAATTAAACAGATCACTACACACAAAATTATGAAGGGCAATGAGATTTCTTTTTTTTTTTAGTGTTCCATGATTCATTATTTGCGTATAACACCCAGTGCTCATTACAACACGTGCCCTCCAATAAGATTTCTTTAAAAAAAAAAAATACATATATATGTGTGTGTGTGTGTGTGTGTGTGTGTGTATTTTTTATTTACTTATTTTAGAGAGAGAGCCCAAGTGGGGGGGGAGGGGCAGAGGGAGAGGGAGACAGAGAATCTCAAGCAGACTCCATGCTGAGAATGGAATCTGACATGAGGCTCAATCCCACTACCCTGAGATCATGACCTGAGCAGAAATCAAGAGTCAGACACTTAATTGACCGAACCACCCAGGCGCCCCTTGGGCAATGAGATTTCTGATGTCAAGTAATTTGTTTTGCTTCCAGAGAACAAACTCTGGAGTCCAAATCCCAGCTGGTCTTCTTCTTAACCTCAGTGACTGTGAGACTGTCTGCCTCAGCTTGCCCATCTGAAAAGTGGAAATAACAGCAGTATCTCTCTCATTCATACACTTAACACTGTTGAATCAGTTACTATACATGAGCTATTTGAACAGTGCATAAGGACCACATTCAATAAACATTAACTGTTAATTTTTTCATTTGCAGAGACAAGCAGCAGATTAAGAAAGAAAGTGATTACATATCCTAAATGTACATGTTTTCTACATTTATCCAGCAAAACATGCCTCAAATGTAAGAAAATATGAATGAAGACCTTCCTAAATCAGAAGAACCTCTCTGTTATACTATGCCACTGTGATCACTTTTTTATCCAGAAACATTCTACCTTTTCCTTTCAACTTTCCCACCGGTCCCCTTCAGTTGATATGCCAGCATGAGGCTGGAGAACCAGAGCGGCATGTCCGAGTTCCTCCTCCTGGGGCTCCCCATCCGGCCAGAGCAGCAGGGCGTGTTCTTCGCCCTGTTCCTGGGCATGTACCTGACCACGGTGCTGGGAAACCTCCTCATCATCCTGCTCATCAGGCTGGACTCTCACCTCCACACCCCCATGTACTTCCTCCTCAGCCACTTGGCCTTCACTGATGTCTCTTTCTCATCTGTCACTGTCCCGCAGATGCTAATGAACATGCAGACTAAGTACAAATCCATTCCTTATGCAGGGTGCATGTCACAGACATATTTTTTCATATTCTTTGCTGATTTAGACAGTTTCCTGATCACTTCAATGGCCTATGACAGGTATGTGGCCATCTGTCACCCTCTGCATTATACCATCATCATGAGTCAAAGCATTTGTGTCATGCTGGTGGCTGGGTCCTGGGTCACTGCTTGTGCTTGCGCTCTTTTGCATACTCTCCTCCTAGCTCAGCTGTCCTTCTGTGCTGACCACACCATCCCCCACTTCTTCTGTGACCTTGCTGCCCTGCTTGAATTGTCCTGCTCCGATACTTCCCTCAACCAGTTGGTAATCTTTACTGCAGGATTAACAGCCATTATGCTTCCATTCTTATGCATTGTGGTTTCTTATGGCCGTATTGGGACCACCATCCTCCCGGTTCCTTCTACCAAGGGCATCTGCAAAGCCTTGTCCACTTGTGGATCACATCTCTCAGTGGTGACTCTCTACTATAGGGCAATTATTGGCCTATATTTTCTTCCCTCATCCAACAAAACCAACAGCAAGAACATAATTGCTTCATTGATGTACACAGTGGTCACTCCCATGTTAAACCCCTTCATTTATAGCCTGAGAAATAAAGACATGAGAGAGGCCTTAAGAAAACTCTTGAGTAAGAAAACATATTCTTTCAACTGATACTTTTATTTTAATATGTCCATATGATCTTATTTCCTCAATTACATGTAAATACAAATTATTGTAAATATAGCTCACTTGTCTTTCTTCCACAATGTCACCCGGAAATACTTTGCTGACATTATTCTTGCACCTGTTAGAGAGAATAGTAAAATGGGATGTGCTTTATAGGACTTAATTTGCTCTTTTCTTGAATAATGGGATCGGAAAATACTTTGAAGATGCTGTATCACTTTGGCTGGTATCATCAAATGGAAGCCATTGGGGCTGGCCTTCCCCCAAATTTTCGGATTATTATAAAATGTATTTGGTCTTTCATACATCTATTTCTTTTTTTTTAATCCCTAAATTCTACCTCTGAAACTAATAACACACTATATGTTAATTAAATTGAATTTAAATTAAAAAATTATATTGATCAAAGGAAATGGTCTATAAGATACTTTATTTATTATTTTTCATTATGTTCAGTTAGCCAACATATAGTACATCATAAGTTTTTGTTGTAATATTCAATGATTCATTAGTTGCATATAACTAAGGAATTTTCCATTTTGGTGATGATATGTCTCCTTCTTCACTCAGACATCCAGGTATTCAGGGACTCTGAGCCCTTCTAGAACTTCCAAGAAAAACATAGGAAATTTTACTTTTCCTACATAATAATTAACACACTGCTTTCTTGTCCTTCAGGAATATAACCCACATGTCCTTTCTTCCCAAAAACACACAGATATTCAGCAACAAAATAAATGGCACCTCAGTTGTCTCAGGTACTAGTCTAAGAGCCTAAGATGCATTAAAATCATTCATTCTGACAACAACCCTAAGAGATATTTTGAGAAAACTCATGCTCAAAGAAATATTTTGGTAAAACTCATGCTCAAAAAACATCTTAACATCAGAGTTAGTAAAGGAAGGTTTGAATCTTGGATGTCTGACCCCAGAGTGATTCAGCATGGCAAGGACTGTAATTATTTATATGGAACATTGTGTCCTGGGGAGGAATAATTAGCTCAGCCTAGTGGCAGAGGATATGAAAGACTTCCCAAGGAGGTGTTGCTTTACCTAAGACTTAACAAATCAGAATTAATCAGACACATGAAGT
Source organism: Ursus maritimus (assembly GCF_017311325.1). Taxonomy (NCBI): domain Eukaryota; kingdom Metazoa; phylum Chordata; class Mammalia; order Carnivora; family Ursidae; genus Ursus; species Ursus maritimus. Next base: position 48,132,182 of record NW_024424119.1, on the reverse strand, counting down.
TCTATCGTGTCCTGGTGATCACAGGAAGAGGGAGAAGCATGTTCAGGATATTAAACTGGAAGTTTCAGCTGAGCTACCCACATTTGATAGACACAAGATGCCAAAGTGAGTTGTAAGACACAAAATGTAGATGTTTATAGGAAATGCCCAATACTCAGTTTCATAACTCATGAGCCTCTCAACCTAGACATGAATCTAAAAAGTGCTAAGAGCTAGATATGAGAGGTAGTTGTGGGAGAATTTTTTTGAGAAAGCTGCACAGCGAACCCCAGATCCTCTCAACAGACAAGGAGGTGCTTTCCTCCTCACTTCAACCTTAGTGGGAGAAGCTTCAAAAGAACCATTTAGAGAATTTGACATGTATCTCTTACTTTGATGAGAGCAAGAGCAATAGGAAATATGAAATGGGGAGGAGTAGGGAGAGGGGGAATTGGAATTATGGAATAGAATTATTCCTTCACTTCTTTTCATGGTGGGGCAATAAAAGCAAAAATGTTTCCTGTGTGGAATCACTATGCTGTACACCTGAAACTAATGTAACATAATGTATCAACTGTATTTCAGTTTTTTTTCTTAAAACGTTCTTATGGACTATAGGTGGGTTATGTGAGAGAGAAAACTGGTGGGAAGCCATGTTCAGTTCTCCCCAATAAGACCATGAGCATGTCTAGGAAATGAGAGAGTAAGAGATCTGTAGGGAATGCACTACCACAAAATCAGGGGCTCTGAGGGGAAGCAATCACAGGAAGAAATATACTTTAGTTATATCACAGAGGATGCATGGTAAAGTAGCCTGGGAGTCTCTGAGACAGGGAAGTTCTTTTTTTTTCTTTTTAAAAACCCAGACATATTTGGTTTAAACCACCTTGAAAATCACATGATTTACTAGCCACTGCCAGTACAAAGCCCCAATGGGGGATGGAAATCTCCAAAATGCTATAAAAATTGGATCCTGTTGAATTGTTATCAAAGCAGATACTGTTGATATTCTATTTTTCTATTCTGATGACATGTAGCTCAGCTTCTTATTACACAGTATTAATTAGGTCAGGGGTATGGGTTTCCCTCTAGAAACTCAGTTGGCTTCTTTTTTTTTTTTCCCAACATCACAAACTTCCCCCGTACTTTGAACAATGCCTTACATGTGACCTGTCAGTCATAAGGATTGTATGTGTATGTGTGTGTGTGTGTGAGTGAGTGTGTGTGTGTTGAATGATGTTAATATATTTCACTTTGAAGGACATTTACTCTGACACTGACACTACAGAACCATTATCAGTCTTGTTGTAGGTTATTTTGCTAAACAACTCTATCTATCCATTGAACAAGAGTAATGGTGGACCTTTAACACTGAATTATCTGCAGTAAATGGTTCTAGAGGGGATTCCCCTGGGGTATTCCTACTATTTATATAAATTCAAGATGTTCCGTCTGACAAGAAATCTGAATCCACCGTTCCACAGCCTCTACACTTATCCAGATGCCAAATCCCTTCCTCATTGTCTATAAAACAGAGTGGTTACCATTTTCAAGGTGACTTTCTCAAGGAAGCTCTTAAAGTCAAGGTCACAAATCATAAAATAATGCATTATTTTAATCACATTAAAGACATAGATAATTTAAAAAGCTAACAAGCTTCCAATAATGGAAGACATTTGCAACATATACAACTGATAAAGGATTAATTTACTGATTATATGAAGTCTGTCTGACAATGCAATAAATAGAAGAGATACTCAGCCATCAGAAAGAATGATTACCCAACATTTGCATCAACATGGATGGGACCGGAGGAGATTACGCTAAGTGAAATAAGTCAAGCAGAGAAAGACAATTATCATATGCTTTCACTCATTTATGGAACATAAGAAATAGGAAGATCGGTAGGAGAAGGAAGGGAGTAAAGAAGGGGGGGTTAAACAAAAGGGGAAATGAACCACGAGAGACTATGGACTCTGGGAAACAAACTGAGGGTTTTAGAGGGGAGGGGTGGGGGAGGGGTTAGCCTGGTGATGGGTATTAAGGAGGGCACGTATTGCATGGAACACTGGGTGTTATATGCGAACAATGAATCATGGAGCACTACATCAAAAACTAATGAGGTATTGTATGGTGACTAACATGTCATAATAAAATTTTTTAAAAAAGAGAGAGAAACAGTCCAGTAGAAAAGCAGGGAAAATACATAATCATGTATTTCACAAAAGAAATGTTGTCCCAATAAGGATAATGATGGCTGCTCTAATGGTCCAGTGTGGGTCTTCTAGCAGGTTGATGGCATTTCACTATGCAGTAATTTCAGAACCAGGTTCAGTTATCTCTCAGGGCAGTAGTTAATTTTCTTTCAGACAACAGAGGAGAAAATGCAGATGTTTCTTTAAAATTCTGGCCAGGAAAGAATAGACATTCTCTTCTACTGGGGAGATTTGCCACATAGCAACACTTAGATTAACAGGAGATGTGGCAGCAGTCTCCCACTGACAACTTCACACTTGAGAGGAAGGTCATGAATTTTTGGTGGATAGCCAGCCATCTCTGTCACAAATGTCCAATAAGTATAGGTTAAGATGCTCTACCTCATAAATAATCAGAGAAATTGAAAGTAAAATCACAATGAGATACCATTTGCTATCCACCAGAGTCACAAAAATTAAGAAATCTGGCAATACCAAGTGTTGTTGAAAAAGTAAAGTAATAAGAACTCTCATACTTAAGAAATGGAAATTTAAATTAGTATAACTTTAAAAAATTGACAGGCTTTATTTCTTTTTTTATAATAATATTTTTTATTATATTATGTTAGTCACCATACAGTACATCCCTAGTTTTATTTCTTAGAGCAGTTTTAGGTTTACAGAAAAAGTAAGCAGAAAGTTACTATATGCTTCATCCCCACCCCTGCCCAGTTTTCCCTGTTATTAGCATCTTGCATCAGTGTGGAACTTCTGTAATGACTCAACCAACATTAATGTATTATTAACTAAAGTCCGTAGTTTCCACTAGAGTTCACTCTTTGTATCGCACAGTTTTTTGTGTTTTTGATAAATGTATATAATGATGTATTTCCACTGTTATACAAAATATCATACAGAATAGTTTCACTGCCCTAAAAGTCCCCTTTGTTCTATATATTTACCTTTCTCCCCATCAAGCCCTGAACCCTGGTAACCACTGATCTTTTGTGGGCTCTATAGTTCGCCATCTCCAGAATGTCATATGGTTGGAATCATACAGTATATAGTCTTTTCAGCCTGGCTTCTTGGTATAGGTACTTTATAGAAGAGTTTAGCAGTGAAAGTTGAGTGGAACATTACATGCCTACAATCCAGTAATTCTTCTAGGTATATAATTTACAGAAATCTCTTGCATATATGTGCTAGATGATGTATCAGAGTGTTTGTAGCATCATTTCTCTTGATAGCAAAATGCTGAAAACAAACAAAATAGCCATAAAACGAGAACACACAAGTGTGTGATAGTTTCACAGTGGAATGTAATAAAACATGGATGAATCTCACAAGAATGATATCAGACAACAAAAGCAAAACCTAGAATAAATATATTATTATTTCATTTATATGCAGTTCTAGAGCAGGCTAAATGGAAGGAACAATATAGATATGTTAAAATTTTAAATAAAAGTAAGAGAATATTGAAATATTAAAAACATTGGGTACTTTCCTTTTTTTCTTTTTCAAAAGTTAAAGAGTCAAAATTAAAAGAATATTTTTCCAGTTTACATAAAAAACTTGGGATGTACTGTATGGTGACTAATATAACATAATAAAAATTATTATTAAAAATAAATATTGTGAACATATTTGGAAAAAAACTAATACATACCATCAAAAAATCAAACAATACTGAAAAATATAAAGAAGGAGGGCACATATTGCATGGTGCACTGGGTGTTATACACAAGTAATGAATCGTGAAACTTTACATCAAAAACTAGGAATGTACTGTATGGTGACTAACATAATAAAAAATATTATTATACAAAAATAAATAATTCTCTAAATAAATTTAAAAAAATAAATAAAGAAGAAAGTAATAATCATCCATAGCCCCAATACTCCAACAAAACACTATGAACATTAAGACATAGTTCTATGCATATACATACATCTACACACACTTACTGGGTATCTATGTAAAAATTATTGGATACTTTCAACAGGAGAGGAAGATACAATTAGAGAGGAGATAAGGGGCTTCAACAATATTGTTAGCTTTCTGCTGCTTAAGCCTAGAGATTGTTAAATGAATATTTCTTTTAATATTATTCTCTAAAATGTGATTATATGTCACATGTGTATAAACACATACACACATATTCACACATACAACATACCATGTGTATGTACATATAAATTTAAGCCATATATCTGCCATATATGCTTTTTTTGTGTGCCATTTCAACGTTTTTTAAAGTTTAAATAAAATTTCCAGTAAAATGGGTAAAAATATTACTCAAGTTTGAGAAATATTCAAGTGATTTAAAGAACTCAGGATTTGACCTCACACATATAGCATTTTAAGTACCACCTCTACTAAACATTGCTAGTTTTGTGTCACTGGGCTACTTACTAAGCATCCCTTAATATGAATTTCCTCCTTTATATTAATTATCAGAATTAAATGAAATAGTGAATATGGAAATATTTGTCACAGTTATCAGCTTATAGCAGTGAAATTACTTAGTTATACCTGCGTTGAGAAGAGGTAGTTTCTCAAGGACTGAAAGCAAAATGAACATTTCAGATGAAAACGTAGGACACTATATTTATGGGACAGGGATGTGCTTTTTAAAAAATTCAGAAATATTTGGATTAAACTACATTGAAGTACTGCTTAAGTTCACTTCAGGTCTGGGTTCCTGATGGTCTTCCTTTAAGAAAAGATGGTCGTGCAGGTATGTTTTCTCCTATGACTCTAAAATGAATAAGGAAACTAAACAGAGACGAAAACTAAGTCCAAGCTGAAACAGAGACTGAAGAGTGCTACATCAAGATTCACTAAAAAGCAGCTATTCAGAGAGGAAGGAATGCTCGCGTTGCATGTGCAGGATGGAACGGGTCTTATATCTAATTAGTAGGGAAAACAGCACTCAACATGGTGAAAATATTCCTCTACTGAGTAGATGTCCCAGAGCTCCTTTCATATCCCGATTCCTCAGACTGTAGATAAAGGGATTGATCATGGGAGTGACCAGAGTGTACAATACGGCCACAGTGACATCCTTGTCATTGGAGTTATTGGATGAGGGGAAGAAGTACAGTCCAATAATTGCCCCATAGTATAGAGACACAACAGAGAGGTGAGAGCCACAAGTAGACAAAGCTTTGCAGATTCCTTTGGTTGAGGGGACCCTCAGGATAGTGGCCCCTATGCGGCCATAAGAGACCAGGATGCATATGAATGGCAGGGTAATGACCACCCCCCCTACAGTGATGATAACCAGATTATTGACTGTGGTATCTGAGCTGGAGAGCTTAAGCAAGGCAGAAAGGTCACAGAAGAAGTGCGGGAGAGTGTTGTCTCCACAGAAAGAGAGACGAACCAGGAGGAGGGTATGCAAAAGGGCACTGGCACAAGATAGGACCCAGGACACAATTACTAGCAGGTAACACAGGCTCTGACTCATGATGGTGGTATAGTGGAGGGGGTGACAGATGGCCACGTACCTGTCATAGGCCATTGATGTGAGAAGGAAGCTGTCGAGATCCCCCCAAAATAAGAAGAAATACACTTGGGAAATGCATCCACCAAATGAGATGGATTGACTCTGTGTCTGCATGTTGATGAGCATCTTTGGAGCTGTGACTGATGAGAAAGAGATGTCAGTGAAGGCCAGGTGGCTGAGGAAGAAGTACATGGGGGTGTGGAGGCGAGAGTCCAGCCTGATGAGCAGGATGATAAGCAGGTTCCCCAGCACCGTGGTCAGGTACATGATCAGGAAAAGAGTATAGTATGTGCCCTGCTGCTCTGGCTCGATGGGGAGCCCCAGGAGGAGAAACTCAGACACGCTGCTCTGATTATCCCTCTTCATGCTCTTCACTTTTGCTGGAGATGGGGGGAAAAAGATGGCTATGTGAAAGAATGAGAAATCATTGTAACTAATACATTATGGAAATATGGTTTTGAATTAGTCAGTACATTAATTTTAACATGAATAGCTCATGCTTTTTGTCCCACTAATGGGCTAGTGACGGTCTGACATCAGGATTTTATGTGTCCACCTAGAAACCAACACAGTCTCTTTCGGAGGAAACTTCAGACATCAGAATGATAATCAGAGAAGATCACGCTCAAATATGAGGATTCCAGGAGTTCATGATAGAAATTTGAGATTAAGAAATTAGGTGCAAGGCTAGGTCAGTAACCAGTTATTGGAAAGGCAAGTAGAGGCTCTCCAATTGGTCTTTTGCCCTTTCTTAACCTTCCTCATGCCTCTCACATGTGCTTTGGCTAATATTTTATCTCCATGGATTGGATCAAGAGAAGACAACCCCATGGGCTGCTTTGGATCTCCTGAAATCAAGATCTGGAGGTTTGGTGGAAACATTATATGTAACCTCTTCAAGGCAGGGGAATTAAGGACAAGAATCTTTGTCAATAACATAGAAGATCTAGTGACATACCTTATAATATAGCCATCGGTCCTTTCTTTAAAAAAATTCCTTCCTGTTCCTCAACATTTTCTGTCTACCATCACTTTTGTTAAAGAAATTTTCATGCAATGTGGAGGAAAAAAGAGTCCATTTCTCTTCCAAAGTCTCACCTATTCCCTGAGTTCTAGCCAGATTGCTTTTATGCCAGTTCTCAGAATGCCAGGAAATACTTCGGATTTTCCAGTCATATCCTGGATATACCAAAGAATGAACTTTTTGTAAGTGTTTGCCCAACATACGTTACCAAATAACCTCTCCTTTTTCACAGTTCCTAACCTAGGTTTTAGGCCAGTGATTCCTAACTGATTTTTTCTTGTCATATCCTAACACTTCTTGTACTTTGCTAACACTATCATTTCTCTCTCTTTCTTCTTCAGGCAGTTAGTCTTAAACCTGCCCATGTGAACACTCACAAAATGATAGGGAAAGGGATTATGATAATCTGTCTACTAAAAAATAGAATTCACATACTATATGAAGACTTAATCAATCTAAAGGTCTTTTCTCTGAGAGCTAAGAAAGTGTCTCACTATAGGACCCACATTCATCTTGGGGCTTAACTGAAGTTTACATTATGTACCAATTCTCCCAATGTGTCTGAAATTATCTCTCTAATTTCTACATTCTTCAGTCCACCAAATTCAAAATCCTGTTAGTTTAATGTTACCTGAAATGAATCACACATTCAGTGTTTCTAGTCATTACCATTATAATAATAAATCAGTTTATCACAGTGAAAGTGCTAACTAGCTGTCTGCTGGACATTTAAGTTGTTTTTAATATTTTTCTATTTCCAGCAATGTTTTATTAATAGCACTGTTCATATGCCATTTTTCACATTAGTATACATATCTGTAGCAGAAATTCATAGAAATGGATTTGGAGGATATGTGTTTTTTTCACCATTTTGATACTATTGAATTATAAGAGGAAGCCTGTTTTTATGGGTTCTTTAAAAGGATCCCTGAATTTTAAGAGCTTGTCATGTGAAGATTGCAAAAATGGACATTCTAGTTAAATGTTTGGAGACAACAGGGCTATGGTGTTTGAGGAACAGGAAAAGTCAGGAGCATGGTCAGCATTGGAAAGTTATGGGGTTGGAGAATTATCTAGGAACCAGATTATATAAGTACTTTTCTGTATAATGGAAAATTTTGATTCAATCCTCAGAGCAACAGAACACCCATGGAAAGGTATAAGTCAAGGAGTGAAAGAAAAATTTTAAATAGTATGCTGGCTACTACATAGAGAACAGATTATAGCAAGGCAAGAGTGTCAGTGAGAATCTAACAGGAGGCTATTGGCATAGTTCAGGTACAAAATAACACCTACTTACACCTGAATGATGGCAGAGGAGATGAAGTTAATTGGGATAATATTTGGAGGAAAAACCAGTAAGACGTAAGGGGGAATGAAATATAAGCAAAAGGAGATATGTATTTCACTATCCTCTCAAAAATTAGATGGAGGATCATCAGAGATAAATTGTTCTACATGGAGCTGTCTGTTATACTATGGTGTGAGGGGAGTAGAACCATGTTAGGGATCAGTAGCACACAGTGGACACACACACACACACACACACACACACGCAGTTGCACTGCTGAATATAAATTCTACTCCTGCTCTGACATTGCCTAATTGATGAGCACATATACCTCCAGTCAGAAAGTGTGGGAAGGTTCCTCCTTTTTTCTGTAGAAGACACAGAATACAATGAAGCAGGTGGAGTCTCTGAGGGTCTCAAAGATGCATTGCAGTAGGGAGAACAGTTACCAGTTCAGAACCAAATTAAATTGATATACACTTCTTCACAACCCCTTGACCAATGGGCATGGGTTATAGCTTTACAAATCACAGAGAGACCCGGGGTGTATGGGAGGGGGGAACTCCCCACCCCAGCTTCAAGTTAGAGACAAACAGGATATAATTGCTTCATTGCCTTTGGTTCCCATGAGGGAAGAACTATTACTAGCAGGCAATAGGAGAGTTCACCTTGGAGGAATGATGATAATAAGCGCAAAGCAGCTACTAGGAGCTTGGTGATTCACAAAGCTTTTTGCCTTCTCAGGTTACATTGGAAAAAATGTAATTCAGAGTCCATAAGAAACCAAACTGGTACTTGAGTGTATTAACCAAAGTCTCTTGTATCTGAATGCCATGTTATTCCAAGAACACCAGAAACACTCTAATACTTTTACTCTCAGAACAAAAGATCAAGGGACTTTATATCCTATCACCTAAACTGGACCCTGAGGGATGAAATGCAATTTCTATAAATCTTGATCTCCTGCCCAAAAGCTGTGGAGTCAGCATTCTCTTGGTGCAAGTTTCTTATAGTACTATAGAATAACCATTCAAGCAATGCTTTCCACTAACTCTCTTACAAAATTGATTCCAAATTTATTTCACACATCTCCAGCTCCACTTATATGAAGCCAGGTAGAAAATGAATACCATGTGCTTGTTATTCAAGATGAAGATATGTGAATATTTTTTAATGTTTTTTATTACATTATATTAGTCACCATACAGTACATCCCTGCTTTCTGATGCAAGGTTCGATGATTCATTAGTTACGTATAACACCCAGTGCACCATGCAGTATGTGCCCTCCTTACTACCCCTCACCAGTCTATCCCATTCCCCCACACCCCTCCCCTCTGAAGCCCTCAATTTGTTTCTGAGAGTCCATAGTCTCCCATGCTTCACTCCCCCTTCTGATTGCCCCCCGTTCTTTATCCCTTTCTTCCCTTACCGATCTTCCTAGTTCTTATGTTCCATAGATGAGAGAAATCATATGATAATTGTCCTTCTCTGCTTGACTTATTTCATTAGCATTATCTCCTCCAGTGCCGTCCATGTTGCAGCAAATGTTGAGAACTCGTTCTTTCTGATAGCTGAGTAATATTCCATTGTATATATGGACCACAGCTTCTTAATCCAGTCATCTGTTGAAGGGCGTCTCGGTTCCTTCCATGATTTGGCTATTGTGTATAATGCTGCTATGAACATTGGGGTGCATATGGCCCTTCACTACATCTGTATCTTTGGGGTAAATATCCAGTAGTGCAATGGCTGGGTCATAGGGTAGCTCAATTTTTAACTTTTTAAGGGACCTCCACACTGTTTTCCAGAGTGGCTGCACCAACTTGCATTCCCACAAACAATGTAGGAGGGATCCCCTTTCTCCACATCCTCTCCAGCAATTGCTGTTTCCTGCCTTGTTGATTTTTGCCATTCTAACTGGCATAAGGTGGTATATTAGTGTGGTTTTGATTTGAATTTCCCTGATGGCTAATGATTTTGAACAGTTTTTCATGTGTCTGTTGGCCATTTGTATGTCATCATTGGAAAAGTGTCTGTTCATATCTTCTGCCCATTTTATGATTTGTTTATTTGTTTCTCACGTATTGAGTTTGAGAAGTTCTTTGTAGATCTTGGATACTAGTCTTTTATCTGTAGCATCATTTGCAAATATATTCTCCCATTTTGTGGGCTGCCTCTTAGTTTTTTTGATTGTTTCCTTGGCTGTGCAGAACCTTTTTATTTTGATGAAGTCCCACATGTTCATTTTATCTTTTGTTTCTCATGCCTTTGGAGATGTGTCATGAAAAAGGTTGCTGTGGCCGATGTCGTAGAGGTTGTTGCCTATGTTTTCCTCCAGGATTTTGATGGATTCCTGTCTCACATCGAGGTCTTTCATCCATTTGGAGTTTATTTTTTGTATGGTGTGAGATAGTGGTCAAGTTTCATTCTTTTGCATGTAGCTGTCCAATTTTCCCAGCACCATTTATTGAAGAGACTGTCTTTTTTCCACCGGATGTTTTTTCCTGCTTTATCAAAGATTAGTTGCCCAAAGAGCTGAGGGTCCATTTCTGGGTTCTCTATTCTGTTCCATTGGTCTATGTGTCCATTTTTGTGCCAGTACCATGCTGTCTTTGTGATCACAGCTTTGTAGTACAGCTCGAAATCCGGCATTGTGATGCCACCAGCTTTGTTTTTCCTTTTCAATAGTTCCTTGGCGATTCGGGGCCTTTTCTGGTTCCACACAAATTTAAGGACTATTTGTTCCAGTTCCTTGAAAAATGTCATCGGTATTTTGATCAGGATAGCATTGAAAGTGTAGATTGCTCTGGGTAGCATGGACATTTTAACTATGTTAATTCTTCCAATCCATGAGCATGGAATATTTTTCCATCTTTTTGTGTCTTCTTCAATGTCTTTCAAGAGTGATTTATAGTTTCTAGAATATAGGTCCTTTACATCTCTGGTTAAGTTAATTCCAAGATAACGTATGATTTTTGGTGCTATTGTAAATGGGATGGATTCCCTAATTTCTCTTTCTTCAGTCTCATTGTTCATGTATAGAAATGCAACTGATTTCTGAGCATTGATTTTGTATCCCGCCACATTACTGAATTGCTCTATAACTTCTAATAGTTTGGGGGTGGATTCTTTTGGGTTTTCCATATAAAGTATCATGTCATCTGCAACGAGAGACATTTTGACTTCTTCTTTGCCTATTTGGATACCTTTTATACCTTTTTGTTGCAAGGACTTCTAGTACTATGTTGAGTAATAGTGGCAAGAGTGGGCATCCTTGTTGTGTTCCTGATCTTAAGGGAAAGGCTTCCAGCTTTTCCCCATTGAGAATAATATTTGCTGTAGGCTTTTCATAGATAGCTTTTATGAGCTTGAGAAATGAACCCTCTATTCCTGAACTCTGGAGGGTTTTAATCAGAAAAGGATGCTGTATTTTGTCAAATGCTTTTTCTGCATCTATTGAGAGAATCATATGATTTCTGAATTTTTGTTTCTTTTTTTTTTTTTAAAGATTTTATTTATTTATTCGACAGAGAGAGACAGCCAGCGAGAGAAGCGAGAGAGGGAACACAAGCAGGGGGAGTGGGAGAGGAAGAAGCAGGCTCATAGCGGAAGAGCTCGATGTGGGACTCGATCCGGTAACACCGGGATCACGCCCTGAGCCGAAGGCAGACGATTAGCCGCTGTGCCACCCAGGCGCCCTGAATTTTTGTTTCTGAATAAAATCTAAGATACTGATAGATTTGCGAATGTTGTACCACCCCTGCATCCCAGGGATGAATCCCACTTGGTCATGATGGATAATCCTTTTAATGTACAGTTGTATTCTATTTGCCAGGATCTTGTTGAGGATTTTGGCGGACATATTCATTAGGGAAATCAGTCTGTAATTCTCCTTTTTGTTGGGGTCTTTGCCTGGTTTGGGGATCAAGGTAATATTGGCTTCATAGAATGAGTTTGGTAGCTTTCCTTCTGTTTCTATTTTTTGAAATAGCTTTAGGAGAATAGGTATTATTTCTTCTTTGAATGTTTGGTAGAATTTCAGGAAAACCATCCGGGCCTGGAGTTTTATTTTTTGGAAGATTTTTATCACTGACTCACTCTTCAGTAATTAATTGGCCTGTTTAAAAATCAATTTCTTCCTGTTTCAGTCTTGGTAGTTTATGGGTTTCCAGGAAGGCCTCCATCTCTTCCAGATTGCTTAATTTATTGGCATAAAGCTGTTGATAAAAGTTTCTAATAATCCTTCCAATTTCATTGGTGTTGGTTGTGACCTCTCCTTTTTCATTCAGAATTTTATTAATTTGGGTCCTTTCTCTATTCTTTTGGATAAGTCCTGCCAGAGGTTTGTCAATTTTATTAATTCTCTCAAAAAACCAGCTTCTAGTTCTGTTGATCTGCTCTACTGTACTCCTGGTTTCTAATTCGTTGATTTCTGCTCTAATCTTGGTCAACTGCTTCCTCGCATTGCTGTTCCAGCTTCTTGAGGTGAGAATATAAAAACTGCATTTTAGATTTTTCTATTCTTTTGAGTGAGGCTTGGATGGCTATGTATTTCCCCCTTAGGACTGCCTTTGCAGTGTCCCATAGGTTTTGGACCGTTGTGTTTTCATTCTCGTTGGTCTCCATAAATTGTTTAATTTGATTTTTGATTTCCTGGTTTATCGAATCATTCCTGAGCAGGATGGTTCTTAGTCTCCAAGTGTTTGTGTTTCTTCCAAATTTTTCCTTGTGGTTGAGTTCCACTTTCAAAGCGTTGTGGTCTAAGAATATGCAGGGGATAATTTCAGTCTTTTGGTATCGGTTGAGACCTGTTTTGTGTCCCAGAACATGGTCTATTCTTGAGAATGTTCCATGGGCATTAGAATAGAATGAGTATTCTTTGGTTCTGGGTGCAGTGTTCTATATATATCTATGAGGTCCAACTCGTCGAGTATGGCATTCAAAGCCTTTGATTCTTTGCTTAGTTTTTGCAAGGGTGTTCTGTCTATTTCTGATAGTGGGGTGTTGAGGTCCCCTACTATTAATGTATTTTTATCTATATGTCTCTTTATTGTGGTTAAGAGTTGGCTTGTGTATCTTGCTGCTCCCCTGTTGGGGGCATATATATTTATAATTGTCATATCCACTTGTTGGATACATCCTTTAAGAATAATATAGTGCCCTTCTGTGTCTCTAACTATAGTCTTTAGTTTAAAATCCAATCTGTCTGATATGAGAATTGCTACCCCAGCTTTCTTTTGAGGTCCATTTGCGTGAAAGATGGTACTCCATCCCTTTACTTTTGGTCTGAATGTATCTTTGGGTTCAAAATGAGTCTCTTGTAGACAGCAAGTGAATGGGTCATTTCTTTTTATCCAATCTGCAACCCTGTTGCGTTTATGGGAGCATTTGAGCCATTCACATTGAGACTGAATACTGAGAGTTATGATTTTAATGATGCCATGTTGCCAGTAAAGTCTTTGTTTGTATCGGTTGTGACTTTCTGTTCTGTATCACTCTTGGGGCCTTTTTACCTGTATAGAACCCCCCTTAATATCTCCTTAGGGCTGGTTTCATGGTTACGAAATTGGTCAATGACTGGCGATTCTGGAAGGTCCTTATCTCTCTATCAATTCTGGATAAAGGATCCTTGGCTGCATGTTTTTCTCTGAAAGAGTTTTAAAAATGCCCCCCCAACGCTTTCTCTCATTCCAGGTCTGTGTAGACAGGTCTGATGTAATTCTGGTAACTTTGCCTTGGTACGTGAGAAATTTCTTTGCCCTGGCCGCTTTCAATACTGTATCCTTGGATCTAATATTTGCGAAATGCACTATGATGTGACGTGGCATAGGTTTGTCGTGGTTGAGCTTGGGAGGGGTCCTCTCTGCCTCTTGGACACGAATGTTTGTTTCCCTCGCTAGTTTAGGGAAGTTTTCAGCTACAATTTGTTCAAATATCTCTTCTAGACCTCTGTTTTTCTCCACCCCCTCGGAGATGCCGATGATTCTGACATTGGAACGTTTCATTGAGTCAGTAATCTCCCGTAACCTACATTCGTGGGCGTGGATTTTTTTAAGTCCAGCTTCTTTTTTCACTTTTTCTTCTACTAACCCAACCTCCAATTCACTAATACGGTCCTCTGCCTCATTTACCCTGGCCATCAGAGCCTCTAGTTTTGACTGCATTTGGCTCATAGAATTTTTAATTTCTGCCAGATTCGCTCTCATTTCTGCCCTTAGAGATTCTATATTCTCATTAACATTTTCGTTAATACTTTTTTCAAGTCTACACATCATCTTGACCATTGTTACTCTGAATTCCATTTCTGATAATTTGGTTACATCCATATCCATTAGTTCTGTGGCAGAGGCCACAGACTCATTGTCTTTTCTTTGCTGGGGGGGATTTCTCCTTCTCGTCATTCTGATGAGGAGAGGTTGCGGGGTTGTCCAGAGCCCAAATTTTTTACCAGGACCCAGGCCGTGCGCCCTTGTTTTATAGGGATCTTAGGGATGTGGGCTTCTTGATTTTTCAGCCTGCCTTCTGGGGAAGGGGCCTGCCGTGCCAATACTCAGGCAACCCTGTTCGGGTAGGGTCTCCGTGTCTCCTCAATACTCAGCGCTGGAGATGTTCATTTGTAGAGATCCAGATGTATCTTCCTGCGTCTCAGGCTGATTCCGTGGATGTTCTGGCTGGTCTGGTACCTATCCAACTCGACTCAGGGGACCAGCTGAAAAAGGGGTCCCCTACTTCTCCGCCATCTTAACCCTCCCACCTCAAATCAAGAAGCATTTTTTAAAAAAAGATTTCGTTTATTTACTTCAGAGAGAGAGCTCGATCTGTGAATATTTTTAAGTGTTATTATTTGTTCTGTTTTGCATTAAAAAAAATCAGTCTGTACTTGGAATAGCTATTTGAATGAAGAAATCTTGTAAGATATTTAGACTTCAGAAATGGTTTCTAGGTCCTATGGATCATGGTTGATAATATTGCCCTGATTATAAAGCTGTCGTTGACCTGCCTATTTTCCTAAAAGTCAAAATTAGACAAGATTTCCTTCTCAAACCAGTAGAATATCATGAGCAACTCCCTTTTTCCCTACATGCATGGAGTTAAAAATAAAATCCATGACTCTGCAAGATTTTTTACTTGATTACAATATGAGAAAAAAAGTGTCCCTTTGAATTAATAAATGGTATTTCTAGTGCCCCAGGTACCAGTTACCATTTCCTAGAAGACATTCATCTTTGTCCTCTGCTATACCAGTCCCTATCGTCTTTCCAAACCCTATTCAAAATCTGCCCCCTGCATGGTGCACTGGGTGTTATACGCAAATAATGAATCATGGAACATTACATCACAAACTAAGGATACACTGTATGGTGACTAACATAACATAATAAAAAATTATTATAAAAAAACCTGCCCCCTGTAATAACTTATAATTTAATAAAAAATACACTTACACATGCACATACTACAAAGTTGAAAAATAGGCAAAATGAGATTAATAGGTCTTTGAGGAAAAGATACTCAAATGAGCTAGTAACATAAAAAGATGGTCAACCTCAATAATAATCATAACAAATCAAATCAAAGACAAATTAAAACCTCAATAAGGTTCCATTTTATACTAATATATTGGAAAAATTAAGTTAGACAATGCTCTTTGTTGACAATGTTGTGTATTTTTTGGAAGTCTTATTTATTTCTAGTAGAGAAACAATATGGCATCATGTTTTACAGTTGAAATATACATTACCTTGGACCATGCACTTCCACTCCCAGGTTTATATCCTAAAGAAGATTTGTGCATGTACAACTGGAGACATAAATAAGAAGGTTCATGGCAACATTGTTCATAATAGAAAAAAATGAAAATTTCAACAACAAATAAATTATGGTATTTTTACTAAGAAATATTGTAGAGCAACTATATGCCATATCAGTGAATTACAGAAATTAAATATTGAGAGAAGAAAAGCAAGACTCCAGGAACATAACAAAATGCAGAAACAAAAATTTTATATGTGTACGTGTTATTATGGACTGAATGTTTGTCCCTCCAAAATTTATATATGGAGGCTTTAACCCCCCAGTGTGGTTACATTTCGAGATGGGGCCTCTAAGAACATAATTAATGTTAAATGGAAACATAAGGATAGAGCCCTGATTCATGATTCATTGGAATTAGTGTCCTTATAAGAAGAGACACCAGAGAGCTCATTCCCTCTGAACACACACTAGGAAAAGGCCACATGAGGACATAGTGAGAAGGCCATCTAAGAGCCAGAAAGAGAGCTCTCACCAAAAACTGAATCTGCCAGAACCTTAATCTTAGACTTCTAGACTCCAGAACTGTGAGAAATTAAATTTCTGTTGCCTAAGCCATGAAGTTTGTGGCATTTTGTTATGGCAGTATAAGCAGACTAAGACACACACGCACACACACACACACACGTCATATATAGACAAAGAGATGCATACACATAGAAATAAGAATACAGAAATTTGATTGAATCATAAACATAAAATTCAGGCTACTCATTTCCTCTTGAGAGGAGATGGGGGATTAGGATTTGGAGGAGACCATGGGTAGATTCAAGTGATTTTTTTTAATTATGTTAAGTTAGCCACCATACAGTATATCATTAGTTTTTGATGTAGTGTTCAGTGATTCATTAGTTGTGTATAACACCCAGTGCTCATTACAACACGTGCCCTCCTTAATACCCATCACCCAGCAAGCCCATCCCTCTACCCTCGTCCCCTCTGAAACCCTCAGTTTGTTTCCTGGAGTCCAGAGTCTCTCATGGTTTGTCTCCCTCTCTGATTCCGCCCCCTCAGTTTTCCCTTTCTTCCCCTAATGTCCTCTATGCTATTCCTTGTGTTCCACATATGAGTGAAACCATATGATAATTGTCTTTCTCTGCTTAACTTATTTCACTTAGCATAATCACCTCCAGTTGCATCCATGTGGATCCAAATGGTGGGTATTCATCCTTTTTGATGGCTGAGTAATATTCCACTGTATATATGGACCACATCTTCTTTATTCATTCATCTGTTGAAGGGCATCTTGGCACCTTCCACACTTTGGCTATTGTGGACATTGCTGCTATGAACATTGGGGTGCAGGTGCCCCTTCTTTTCACTACATCTGTATCTTTGGGTTAAATACCTAGTAGTGCAATTGCTGGATCATAGGCTAGCTCCATTTTTAATTTTTTAAGGAACCTCCATACTGTTTTCCAGAGTGGCTGTATCAGCTTGCATTCCCACCAACAGTGTAAGAGGGTCCCCTTTCTCAAGTGATGTTTTTTAAAAAACTAAATATTTACTAATGGAAGTAAAACAGAGAAAATTAGCATATATTAAGAACACAGTTTGATAAATTAACACATCCACAAAATTATCAGCCAGATAAAGAAATAATACTCCCACCATGCTCCTCCCCATAATTTCTTGCAAAAGTAAATTTTATTCTTATTTGTATCACCATGTATATTACTCTTGGCTATTTTTCACCTCATAAAGCTGAGAGGAAGTTAAAAATAGTCTGTATTCTTTTTGTAGTTTATTATATGCTTTGCATGCACTGATATGCTAGATATTACTGAACTAGTCCATCTATTTTGACAAATCCATATCAATATTCAAAGCATTGACATCACTCGAGAGAGTTCCTTTGAATCCCTTCCCAGTCTATATCCTCCAGAAACAACCACTAATCTATTTGCTTTATTTATTTTTTAATTGGTCTATAATTTCCAAAATTTTTATTATTAAAGTATAATTGACACACAATGTTGTGTTCATTTCATATGTACAACATAGTGATGTGATAATTTCATACATTACTCAGTGCTCACCATGATAAGTGTAGTCACCACCTGTCACCATACAGTGTTACCACAGTATTATTGACTATATTCCCTATGTCGTACTTTCCAACTCCATGATTTATTTTTTTATAATTGGAATTTTGTACCTCTTAATCTCTTTTATCTATTTTGCCCATGCCCCCACCCACCTCCCCTCTGGCAACCACCAGTTCTCTGTATTTAAGAATGAAGGGGGTAGGATGGTAATGGGTAGTAAGGAGGGCACGTATTGCATGGTGCACTGGCTGTTATACGCAAGTAATGAATCATGGAACTTAAAAAAAAAAAAAAGAATGAAGGGGGCGGTAAACAGAAGGGGAAATGAACCACGAGAGACTATGGACTCTGGGGAAACAAACTGAGGGCTTCAGAGGGGAGGGGGTGGGGGATTGGGATAGGCTGGTGATGGGTATTAAGGAGGGCACATATTGCCTGGAGCACTGGGTATTATACGCAAATAATGAATCATGGAACACTACTTCAAAAGCTAAGGATGTACTGTATGGTGACTAACAACATAATAAAAAATTATTATTAAAAAAAGTCTATTTGGTTTGTTTTGGTTTTTAGATTCCATATGTAAGTGAAATCATATGGTATTTGTCTTTCTCTGTCTGACTTATTTTACTTAGCATAATACCCTCTAGGTCCGTCCATGTTGTCACAAATGGCAAAATCTCATTCTTTTTTATGGCTAAGTAATAGTCCATTGTATATGTATATACCACATCATCATTATTATTATTATTATTATTATTATTATTATTATTATTATATTCAGTTACCCACTGTATAGTAACTACATCATTAGTTTTTGATATAGTGTTCAATTATTCATTAGTTGCATATAACAGCCAGTGCTCATCATAACACATGCCCTCCTTAATACCCATCACCCAGCTACCCCATCCCCCACCCCCCTCCCTTCTGAAACCCTCAGTTTGTTTCCAAGAGTCCATAGTCTCTCATGGTTTATCTCCCTCTGTTTGATTTAAGAATAGGTTAAAACAGTTCTGGAATTAACTCCAGCTCTGGCACTGGGGCTAGAATTGGTACTGGAGCTGGCCCTAGCTCTATGACCAGTGCTATAGATGATGCTGGAGCTAGCTCTAGCTCTGAGATTGGCTCTAACTTAAAATTGGTGCTAATTCCCACTAGAGCTGATGACAGAGCTGGTGATACTGGAGCTAGCTCCAGGTCTGGACCCAGCTTGGTCAAAGACCCAGCCCTGGAGCTGACCCTAGAAGTGGAAGAGGAAAAGGATTCACCAACATGAGTAGCTTTCATTTGCCTTTCCAAAAACAGAAAACATCACATAGCCCAGACCCCACCCCAGGAAGTCTCTTCAGACTGGAGTCTACCAGATGAGTGGCCAGAAGCTATTTTTTTGTTCCTGGCCCAACACCAGCCTCTGGAAGTGTCTCCTACTGTGGCTCAACCCCATTACCTTCCTCAAATGCACACATGCACCAAGCCCCTAGTCCTCCACTGCCTCAGGCTCTGCCCCAGTAGGCTCTGGTTGCTCCAGGTGGGCCAGGAGAAGGTGGGCATGGTGCTCCATGTCCAATCTGGGCAGGTTGAGCTACACATAGGCCACCAACTGTGTTAGGCCAAAAAAAGTGCAGAAGATGACAGAAATCCTCCTAGTACTGGTACAACCAGGTGCCCAGGATAGAGGAGATGGTGCTGGGGTAGGTGGATGTGCAACAGAGTCGAAGTCCTGGCTTTGCCTCCCACACCACTTTCTCACAACACTCCTGCAGGGACTGAGCACCTATGTTGTCCCCTACTGATCCAAAGGTCTGCTCCCCACCCCCACATCCACTCTGGCTGCCCTGACAGTGGCAGGCCTGGTCACTGGGCAGGGGCTGACAAAGAGCCTCCATCAGAGAGAACCCTGGTGAACCATCTGACCACCCCAGCCCTTCTTCAGTAAGGCTGACATACTTCTCAATAGGTCTCCCCTGGCCCCCTCCCCACTGGAACATAAATCACATAGAATAAGGAGGGTGGTGTCTGCTCTGTTCACTGCACTGAACTGAAACACAGTAGGTACTCCATGAATATCTGAAAGGTAATGTCCCCCTGTTCAGGCTTCACAGGGCTTTCATGGTACTTCAGCCTGTAGCTTATGGAACTAGTGGGTCTGTCCCCAGCTGATGCTCTGACCCTCCTGCAGATTCCTTGTCCACCTTCTGTTTTGTAAAGGCCTCTTTTTCCTTCGTTAGCATGGCTACAGGTTTATCAATTTCAATGATTTTGTCAAAGAACTGACTTTGGGTTTCATTGATTTTCTCTGTTGATTTTCTGTTTTCAATTTCACTGATTTCTACTTCAACATTTAATTATTTCTTTTATTCTGTTATTTTATTTTATTTTTTTAGCATTTCACAGATTTTTTTATTATATTATCTTAGTCACCATACAGTACATCCCTAGTTTTTGATGTAAAGTTCCATGACTCATTAGTTGCGTATAACACCCAGTGCACCATGCAATACGTGCCCTCCTTAGTACCCATAACCAGCCTATCCCATTCCCCTACCTCCCTCCCCTCTGAAGCCCTCAGTTTGTTTCCCAGAGTCCACAGTCTCTCATGGTTCATTCCCTCTTCTGTTTACCCCCCATTTCTTCTTCCCTTTCTTTTCCTACCGATCCTCCTACTTTTTATGTTCCATAAATGAGTGAAATCATATGATAATTGTCCTTCTCTGATTGACTTATTTCACTTAGCGTTATCTCCTCCAGTCCCGTCCATGTTACATCAAATGTTGAGAAATCGTTCTTTTTGATGGCTGAATAATATTCCATTGTATATATGGACCACATCTTCTTAATCCAGTCATCTGTTGAAGGGCATCTCAGCTCCTTCCATGATTTAGCTATTGTGGACAATGCTGCTATGAACATTGGGGTGCATGTGGCCCTTCTCTTCACTACGTCTGTATCTTTGGGGTAAATACCCAAAGTGCAATTGCTGAATCATAGGGTAGCTCAATTTTTAACTTTTTAAGCGACCTCCACACTGTTTTCCAGAGTGGCTGTACCAACTTGCATTCCCACCAACAATGTAAGAGGGATCCCCTTTTTCCACATCCTCTCCAACAATTATTGTTTCCTGCCTTGTCAATTTTTGCCATTCTAACTGATGTGAGGTGGTATCTCAGTGTGGTTTTGATTTGAATTTCCCTGATGGCTAATGATTTCGAACATTTTTTCACGTGTCTGTTAGCCATTTGTATGTCTTCATTAGAAAAGTGTCTGATCATATCTCCTGCCCATTTTATGATTTGATTATTTGTTTCTTGTGTATTGAGTTTGAGAAGTTCTTTGTAGATCTTGGATACCAGTATTTTATTTGTAGTGTCATTTGCAAATATATTCTCCCATTCTGTGGGCTGCCTCTTAGTTTTTTTGACCGTTTCCTTGGCTGTGCAGAAGCCTTTTATCTTGATGAAGTCCCACAAGTTCATTTTTTCTTTTGTTTTTCTTGCCTTTGGAGATGTGTTATGAAAAAAGGTGCTGTATGGGGCTCCTGGATGGCTCAGTCGTTAAGCGTCTGCCTTCGCCTCAGGGCGTGATCCCATGTTCTGGGATTGAGCCCCACATCAGGCTCCTCTGCTGGGAGCCTGCTTCTTCCTCTCCCACTCCCCTTGCTTGTGTTCCCTCTCTCACTGGCTGTCTCTATCTCTGTCAAATAAATAAATAAAATCTTTAAAAAAAAAAAGAAAAGAAAAAAGGTGCTGTGGCCGATGTCATAGAGGTTGCTGCCTATGTTCTCCTCTAGGATTTTGATGGATTCCTGTCTCACATCGAGGTCTCGAGGTCTTTCATCCATTTGGAGTTTATCTTTGGGTATGGTGTGAGAGAGTGGTCAAGTTTCATTCTTTTGCATGTAGCTGTCCAATTTTCCCAGCACCATTTATTGAAGAGACTGTCATTTTTCCACCGGATGTTTTTTCCTGTTTTGTCAAAGATTAGTTGCCCAAAGAGCCGAGGGTCCATTTCTGGGTTCTCTATTCTGTTTCATTGGTCTATGTGTCTGTTTCTGTGCCAGTACCATGCTGTCTTTGTGATCACAGCTTTGTAGTACAGCTTGAAATCTGGCAACGTGATTCCCCCAGCTTTGTTTTTCCTTTTCAACAATTCCTTGGTGATTCGGGGCCTTTTCTGGTTCCACACAAATTTAAGGGCTGTTTGTTCCAGTTCTTTGAAAAATGTCATTGGTTTCTTGATCGGGATGGCATTGAAAGTGTAGATTGCTCTGAGTAGCATAGACATTTTAACTATGTTACTTCTTCTGATCCATGAGCATGGAATATTTTTCCATCTCTTTGTGTCTTCTTTAATGTCTTTCAAGAGTGATTTGTAGTTTCTACAATATAGATCCTTTACCTCTCTGGTTAAGTTAATTCTGAGATAACATATGATTTTTCATGCTATTGTAAATGGAATGGATTTCCTAATTTCTCTTTCTTCAGTCTCATTGTTCGTGTATAGAAATGCAACTGATTTCTGAGCATTGATTTTGTATCCCGCCACATTACTGAATGGCTCTATAACTTCTAGTAGTTTGGGGGTGGATTCTTTTGTGTTTTTCATACAGAGTATCATGTCATCTGCGAAGAGAGACAGTTTGACTTCTTCTTTGCTGATTTGGGTACCTTTTATCCCTTTTTGTTGTCTGATTGCTGTTGCAAGGACTTCTAGTACTATGTTGAATAATAATGGCGAGAGTGGACATCCTTGTCGTGTTCCTGGTCTTAAGGGAAAGGCTTCCAGCTTTTCCCCATTGAGAATGATATTTGCT
>NW_024424119.1:48106411-48109429 GCF_017311325.1 Ursus maritimus | reverse complement strand
TAGGCTTTTCATAGATGGTTTTTATGAGATTGAGGAACGTACCCTCTCTCCCTACACTCTGAAGGGTTTTAATCAGGAAAGGATGCTGTATTTTGTCAAATGCTTTTTCTGCATCTAATTGAGAGAATATATGATTTCTGAATTTTTGTTTCTGGATAAAATCTAAGGCACTGATAGATTTGCAAATGCTGTATCACCCCTGCATCCCAGGGATGAATCCCACTTGGTCATGATGGATAATCCTTTTAATGTACTGTAGATTCTATTAGCCAGGATCTTGTTGAGGATTTTGGCGGACATATTCATTAGGGAAATCGGTCTATAATTCTCCTTTTTGATGGGGTCTTTGCCTGTTTTGGGGATCAAGGTAATATTGGCCTCATAGAATGAGTTTGGTAGCTTTCCTTCTGTTTCTATTTTTTGAAATAGCTTTAGGAAAATAGGTATTATTTCTTCTTTGAATGTTTGGTAGAATTCCCCAGGAAAACTGTCCGGTCCTGGAGTTTTGTATTTGGAAAGCTGTTTATCACTCTTTCAATCTCTTCATAATTAATTGGCCTGTTTAAAAAATCAATTTCTTCCTGTTTCAGTCTTGGTAGTTTATAGGTTTCCAGGAAAGCCTCCATCTCTTCCAGATTGCTTAATTTATTGGCATAAAGCTGTTGATAAAAGTTTCTAATAATCTTTCTAATTTCATTGGTGTTGGTTGTGACTGCTCCTTTTTCATTCATAATTTTATTAATTTGGGTCCTTTCTCTATTCTTTTGATTAAGTCTGGCCAGTTGTTTATCGATCTTATTTACTCTTTCAAAGAACCAGCTTCTGGTTCTGTTGATCTGCTCTATTGTGCTCCTGGTTTCTAATTCATTGATCTCTGCTCTAATCTTAAAAAAAATAGTAACAGTGTTGCTTTACTGACTTCTGGGCACTCATCTAAACACCATGTGAATATTAGCTAATTTATCGTCAAAACAATCATATGAGGAAGGTACTTTGATTTTTCTACTTTTGCAGGTAACAAAACATAAGCATAAAGAAGTTAAGTCACTGTTCATCGTTACTCATCTGGTAGTGATAGAACCAAAACTTGAGCTTTGGAAGCTTGGGTCTTTTGATTTCCTGGTTTATCGAATCATTCTTGAGCAGGATGGTTCTTAGTTTCCAAGTTTTTGAGTTTCTTCCAAATTTTTCCTTGTGACCGAGTTCCAATTTCAAAGCATTGTGGTCTGAGAATACGCAGGGGATAATTTCAATCTTTTGGTATAGGTCGAGACGTGTTTTGTGACCCAGCATATGGTCTATTCTGGAGAACGTTCCATGTGCATTCCAAAAAGAACGAGTATTCTTTTGTTCTGGGGTGTAGTGTTCTATTTATATCTATGAGGTCCATCTGGTCTAGTATGGCATTCAAAGCTCTTGTTTCTTTGTTGATTTTCTGCTTAGGTGATCTGTCTATTGCTGATAGTGGAGTGTTGAGGTCCCCTACTATTAACATATTTTTTTCAAAGATTTTATTTATTTATTCGACAAAGAGAGAGACAGCCAGCGAGTGAGGGAACACAAGCAGGGGGAGTGGGAGAGGAAGAAGCAGGCTCCCAGTGGAGGAGCCTGATGTGGGGCTTGATCCCATAACACCGGGATTATGCCCTGAGCTGAAGGCAGACGCTCAACCGCTGTGCCACCCAGGCACCCCATATTAACATATTTTTATCTATATGTCTCTTTGTTCTGGTTAAGAGTAGGCTTGTGTATCTTGGTGCTCCCCTGTTTGGGACATAGATATTTATAATTGTCATATCCATTTGTTGGATACATCCTTTAAGAATAATATAGTGCTGAGTAATATTCCATTGTATATATGGACCACAACTTATTACTCAGCTATCAGAAAAAATGAGTTCTCAACATTTGCTGCAACATGGATGGCACTGGAGGAGATAATGCTAAGTGAAATTAGTCAAGCAGAGAAAGACTATTATCATATGATTTCTCTCATCTATGGAACACAAGAACTAGAAAGATCAGTAGGGGAAGAAAGGGATAAAGAAAGGGGGTTAATCAGAAGGGGGAATGAAGCATGAGAGACTATGGACTCTGAGAAATAAACTGAGGGCTTCAGAGGGGAGAGGGGTGGGGGAATGGGATAGACTGGTGATGGGTAGTAAGGAGGGCACATACTGCATGGTGCACTGGGTGTTATACACAACTAATGAATCATCGAACTTTACATCAGAAACCAGGGATGTACTGTATGGTGACTAACATAATATAATAAAAAAACATTAAAATAAAAAAAAAGAATAATATAGTGCCTTTCTGTATCTCTAACTACAGTCTTTAGCTTAAAATCCAATCTGTCTGATATGAGAATTGCTACCCCAGCTTTCTTTTGAGGTCCATTGGCATGAAAGATGGTTTTCCATCCCTTCACTTTCAGTCTGGATGTACCTTTAGGTTCAAAATGAGTCTCTTGTAGACAGCAAATGGATGAGTCATTCCTTTTTATCCAATCTGCAACCCTGTGGTGTTTTATGGGAGCATTTAGGCCATTCACATTGAGAGTGATTATTGAGAGAGACGATTTTAATGATGTCATGTTGCCTGTAAAGTCTTTGTTTCTATAGATTGTAACTTTCTGTTCTGTATCACTCTTGGGGCCTTTTTACTTTTATAGAACCCCCCTTAATATCTGGTTTCGTGGTTACGGCTGGTTTCATGGTTACGAAATTGGTCAGTGACTGGTGATTCTGGAAGGTCCTTATCTCTCCATCAATTCTGAATGACAGCCTTGCTGGATAAAGGATCCTTGGCTGCATGTTTTTCTCTGAAAGAGCATTAAAAATGCCCCTCCGAACCCTTTCTCTCATTCCAGGTCTGTGTAGACAGGTCTGATATAATCCTAATATTTTTGCCTTTGTATGTGAGAAATTTCCTTGCTCTGGCCGCTTTCAATACTGTATCCTTGGATCTAATATTTGCGAATTGCACTATGATGTGACGTGGCGTAGGTTTGTTGTG
>NW_024424119.1:48094293-48106401 GCF_017311325.1 Ursus maritimus | reverse complement strand
TTTTTTTCAAAGATTTTATTTATTTATTCGACAAAGAGAGAGACAGCCAGCGAGTGAGGGAACACAAGCAGGGGGAGTGGGAGAGGAAGAAGCAGGCTCCCAGTGGAGGAGCCTGATGTGGGGCTTGATCCCATAACACCGGGATTATGCCCTGAGCTGAAGGCAGACGCTCAACCGCTGTGCCACCCAGGCACCCCATATTAACATATTTTTATCTATATGTCTCTTTGTTCTGGTTAAGAGTAGGCTTGTGTATCTTGGTGCTCCCCTGTTTGGGACATAGATATTTATAATTGTCATATCCATTTGTTGGATACATCCTTTAAGAATAATATAGTGCTGAGTAATATTCCATTGTATATATGGACCACAACTTATTACTCAGCTATCAGAAAAAATGAGTTCTCAACATTTGCTGCAACATGGATGGCACTGGAGGAGATAATGCTAAGTGAAATTAGTCAAGCAGAGAAAGACTATTATCATATGATTTCTCTCATCTATGGAACACAAGAACTAGAAAGATCAGTAGGGGAAGAAAGGGATAAAGAAAGGGGTTAATCAGAAGGGGGAATGAAGCATGAGATACATGGACTCTGAGAAATAAACTGAGGGCTTCAGAGGGAGAGGGTGGGGGAATGGATAGACTGGTGATGGGTAGTAAGGAGGGCACATACTGCATGGTGCACTGGGTGTTATACACAACTAATGAATCATCGAACTTTACATCAGAAACCAGGGATGTACTGTATGGTGACTAACATAATATAATAAAAAAACATTAAAATAAAAAAAAAGAATAATATAGTGTCCTTCTGTATCTCTAACTGCAGTCTTCAGTTTAAAATCCAGTCTGTCTGAAATGAGAATTGCTACCCCAGCTTTCTTTTGAGGCCCATTGGCATGAAAAATGGTTTTCCATCCCTTTACTTTCAGTTTGGATGTATCTCTAGGTTCAAAATGAGTCTCTTGTAGACAGCAAATGGATGGGTCATGTCTTTTTATCCAATCCGCAACCCTGTGGCATTTTATGGGAGCATTTAGGGCATTCACATTGGGAGTAATTATTGAGAGATATTATTTTAATGATGTCATGTTGCCTGTAAAGTCTTTGTTTCTATAGATTGTAACGTTCTGTTCTGTATCACTCTTGGGGCCTTTTTACTTTTATAGAACCCCCCTTAATATCTGGTTTCGTGGTTACGGCTGGTTTCATGGTTACGAAATTGGTCAGTGACTGGTGATTCTGGAAGGTCCTTATCTCTCCATCAATTCTGAATGACAGCCTTGCTGGATAAAGGATCCTTGGCTGCATGTTTTTCTCTGAAAGAGCATTAAAAATGCCCCTCCGAACCCTTTCTCTCATTCCAGGTCTGTGTAGACAGGTCTGATATAATCCTAATATTTTTGCCTTTGTATGTGAGAAATTTCCTTGCTCTGGCCGCTTTCAATACTGTATCCTTGGATCTAATATTTGCGAATTGCACTATGATGTGACGTGGCGTAGGTTTGTTGTGTTTGATTTGGGAGGGGTCCTCTCTGCCTCTTGGACACGAATGCTTGTTTCCTTTGCTAGATTAGGGAAGTTTTCAGCTACAATTTGCTCA
The DNA here is from genome assembly GCF_017311325.1 of Ursus maritimus. Classification (NCBI taxonomy): domain Eukaryota; kingdom Metazoa; phylum Chordata; class Mammalia; order Carnivora; family Ursidae; genus Ursus; species Ursus maritimus. Next base: position 48,104,794 of record NW_024424119.1, on the reverse strand, counting down.
AATATCTCTTCTAAACCTCTTTCTTTCTGCACCCCCTCGGGGATGCCAATGATTCTGACATTGGAGCGTTTCATTGAGTCAGTAATCTCCCATAACCTACATTCTTGTGATTGGATTTTTTTGAGCCAATTTTCTGTTTTAGTTTTCTATTCTACCATCCCATCCTCCAATTCACTAATTCGTTCTTCTGCCTCATTTACCCTTGCTGTCAGAGCATCTAGTTTTGACTGCATTTGATTCATAGCATTTTTAATTTCTGCCAGATTCACTCTCATTTCCACCCTTAGAGATTCTATGTTCTCGTTAATATTTTTGTTAATATTTTTTCCAGTCTGTACAACATCTTGACCATTGTTACTCTGAACTCCATTTCTGACAATTTGGTTATATCCATATCCATCAGTTCTGTGGCAGAGGCCAGAGACTCATTATCTCCTCTTTGCTGGGGTGGGGGGAGTTTCTCCTTCTTGTCATTCTGATGAGTAGAGGTTGCGGGGTTGCCCAGAGCTCAAATTATTGACCAGGGCTCAGGCAGTGTGCACTTGTTTTATAGGGATCTTAGGGTTGTGGGCTTCTTGATTTTTCAGCCTGCCTTCTGGGGGTGGGGCCTGCCACACTGATATTCAGGCAACCCTGTTTGGGTAGAGTCTCCCTGTCCCCTGCGAGGAGGGATGGGGATTGGCACAATGTGAGCTGGTATTTTAAGTTTGTATTGTCTTTCTTCCTCTAGTTGCCTAAGGGGGAAGCTTAGATGATCAATTTTAGATTGTTCTCATTTTCTTTCTTTTTATAATAATTTTTTATTATGTTATGTTAGTCACCATACAGTACATCCCTAGTTTTTGATGTAATGTTCCATGATTCATTACTTGCATATAACACCCAGTGCACCATGCAATACGTGCCCTCCTTATACCCATCACCAGCCTATCCCATTCTGAGAAGTTTCCCCATGGCCCCTTTCATATCTCTGTTCCTCAGGCTATAGATGAAGGGGTTCAGCATGGGGGTGACCACTGTGTACATCACTGAAGCAATTATGTCTTTGTCATTGGAGTTCCTTGATGATGGGAAAAAGTACAGAACCATAATTGTTCCATAGAATAGAAATACCACAGAGAGGTGGGAGCCACAGGTGGACAAGGCTTTATATATCCCCTTGATTGAGGGAAACCTCAGGATGGTGGTCCCAATGCGGCCATAAGACACTAGAACACCAATAAATGACAGGATAATGACCAATCCCCCAACAGTGAAGATAAAAATCTCATTGAGGGAGGTATCTGAGCAGGAGAGTTTAAGCAGGGCAGCAAGGTCACAGAAGAAGTGGGGGATGGTGTGGTCAGCACAGAAGGACAGTTTAGCCAGGAGGATGGTGTGGGACAGGGCACTTGCACAGGAGAGGAACCAGGATCCAGCCAACAGAAATATACACAGCTCCTCCCTCATGATGGTGGTATACTGTAAAGGGTGACAAATAGCCACGTACCTGTCATATGCCATCACTGCAAGAAGAAGGTTATCAGTGCAGCCAAAAAATATGAAAAAATACGTCTGTGTTACACACCCTGCATAGGGGATGGATTTGTCCTGAGTATGCATGTTTATCAGCATCTTAGGGACGGTGACAGATGAGAAAGAGACATCGGTGAAGGCCAAGTGGCTAAGGAAGAAGTACATGGGGGTGTGGAGGCGAGAGTCCAGCTTGATGAGCAGGATGATGAGCAGGTTTCCCAGCACCGTGGTCAGGTACATGCCCAGGAACAGGGCGAAGAACACACCCTGCTTCTCTGGCCAGATGGGGAGCCCCAGGAGGAGGAACTCGGACATGCCGCTCTGGTTCTCCCTCCTCATGCTGCTTTTCTCTCTGATTAGATTGAAGGAATATTGGGAATGTTTCAGATGAAAAATAGGAAGAGTGACAATCACAGTAGGGTTATTTACTTTCTACTAAGAAATTCCTCAGGATATTTCCCACCTGCCGTGGGCTGAATCCTCACCCTCCCCGTCAGAGCTCCAATGACCCAGAAAAGCCCCTGTAATGTAACAGAGGAAATTTCTTTATTTACTTAATAATTTAAATAACTTTATTTACTTTATTTACTTAATTTATTTACTTAATAACTTAATAAAGAATAACCATATTCTTTCCTGGAGAAACAAGAAAGAAGGCCTTCCTTCAGGGAGCTCACATTCTAAGTAAGGAGTAGCCTATTCAAGCACTGGTTCAGAGCAGTGTATGACTAGACTTCTGGTGGGTTCTGACCCCACTCTTTTCTAGCTAGTCTCCATAGCTGACTCTCTCTTAGCCCTGCTGTGCACCTCTGCAGGGTAAGCAGAGCAATGCCTGCCCTTACAGTTTGAGGAATTAAGTGATTCAGTGAGAGTTAGGATATTAGAACAGAGTTCTTCCTACAGTAAGGACAGAGATTGTCATCTAATGTCTTCATGCCAGTGTAAGTGTCCAGATAAATCCTGGGTTAATCTTTAGAAACTCAATATACCAGAAATGTGAGGTCAGCCTTAGCAAGGAGCAGGTAGCTGCTCTAACTGTATGGGCTCTCACGTTCTCAGGCAAAGCACAGAGACCCACACCCCAGAGCCTGGGGTTAATTTCTTGATGGAACTTAGCTTGGCATATTTTATTTGATTTGGAAAAAATAAATTATACTTCACTCATCTCTAGTTTTATCCATTTCTCTGCTTTTATCTTTAGTGAATCAAACTGGCTCAGATCTAAGTATGTGCTGAAGCACCTGAGCATTTGCCCTAGGACCTGAAAACTGGTAGATGCTGTAAGATTGGTGATGCCTATTAGAATTAATATTTACCTGATTGACATGACCTATATTCCTATAGTGATCTTAATATAATTGAGATTTTTTGAGTAGGTATTCTAATAGTTTCACTCAAAATGAAGGGATTTTTGTGCATATATGTTGCATATAAATGTGTATACCACATCTAGTGTGTGTGTGTGCTGAAGCCATGAGACGTTGAGAAACCAGCCATGGTCACACAGCCAGTAACTGCTGGAGCCACCATTCTTTTTTTTTTTTTTAATAATTTTTTTACTCTTTATTTTTTAATAATATTTATTTTGTTGTATTAGTCACCATACAGTACATCCCTAGTTTTTGATGTAAAGTTCCATGATTCATTACTTGCGTATAACACCCAGTGCACCATGCAATATGTGCCCTCCTTAATACCCATCATTGGCCTATCCCATTCCCCCACCCCCCTCCCCTCTGAAGCCCTCAGTTTGTTTCCCAGAGTCCACAGTCTCTCATGGTTCATTCCCTCTTCTGTTTACCCCCCCCTTCTTCTTCCCTTTCTTCTCCTACCAATCTTCCTACTTCTTATGTTCCATAAATGAATGAAACCACCATTCTTTACTCATTTCTTCAATTCTCTGCCCCTATTGAACAGACTCTTCGTCCCCTTCTGTAATTCAGCAGAAGAGCCAGTCCTTTGAGACCTGTTTCAGTGTTTGAAAGAGGATTTCTGCCCTCAGTATCACCTCAACCACCAGCTCAGATGTCTGCCATCACTCATTCCTGCAGCCTACAGTTTGCAAATGACCTTCACATACTTCCAGTTATATGCAATCAATATCTATTGTATCTAAAAAGGAGAGAACACAGTGACTTTGTCTTTTCATTCTCCTAATATGAGAAGTGAAGTCACTTAAGCCGTGTATGTGGTGGGGGAACTTGAGCTCAGATCAAGTCTTCACATGCTCTTGTCACTAGAGGCACACCCTTCCCATTGCTGTGCGGGGAGAGCGGCTAACAGAGTTCAGATACCCACACATCTGGAGGAGGAAATTGCCATTCACACACAGGGCAGCATATCCAGTAGTTGATTCGTATTCTAGACCAGGGGGATTCTCAGGGACACTAGGACATTGGGAGGATGGAGGTGACCACCTCACTCCCCTACTAAGGCCTGGCTGTTCATTGACAGTTGCTGAGTGGGACTTCAGTCAAGACCTCTGGCTTCTCTGGGGTGGGCTGCAGGAGGGAACCAGAAAACCCTATGTGGACGTGGTGCTGTGGCATCGGGGGCAAACCAGCAGGAAGGGAACCTTCACCTTGTGTATAAATGGCACTGTAACCTATACCCAACAGTGAAGCTATAACCTAAGGTTTGAGACAGAATCCTTACACATGTGTGCTGTTACCACTGACACAACATACCCTCCCATGTTAGAGTTACCTGAATGGAGGAGAATCGGTCAAGTCAGCCTCCCCTAGGGGAATAATTACACAGCAGGCTACTGTTTACTGGGTGCTTACTATGTGCCTGAAACAGATAAAACTATTATAAACAATATCTTACAAATGTTATTATTGTCCTCTTTCACATTTAAGACTGCTGGCTTCAGATCAAATGTAAGGCTCCAAAACTATCGCATGGCAACCACCAGCTCCGAAAGACACCAGAACTTGAACACGTAACCAGACTACCCTGCTTCCAAAGTGTAAAGATGGACAATGCTAAAGGCCAGAGTGAGAAATATTTAGGGCTCTGGGTACATTATCAGAACACTCAGCTCACATAGTCTGGTAGCCCCAGTGGGGCTTAAGGACGATTGACCTTGAAAGTGACTCACTGGGTTCTGGTCTGAGTCAGGAGGAACATCAGAAAGTGAGACTGTTCATTCAAAGGTGTGCACATGCGTGTGCACACACACAAATACTGCTTTGTTGCTTTGTTAGAGTTGTAAACCCTCACTTTCCCCCCATCCTTTCTGGGTGAATTTAGTAGAGGTGTGAGTTTATTAAACATAATACCAACACCTCTACACCTATAGTCAATCTCTCTCTCTCTCACATACACACACATACACACTCCAACACATGTATTATTGGATGATTTTCTCTTCTCTCTTACATGCCCTAGATGTAGATTGTCAGGGTGCAAATCTATGTCACACAAAGTTCATAAATAAACACACTGCCATATGTACAAAACACAATGCACAGAATCGTACAAAGCACTGACAAACAACATATAACAGAAATTCAGACATGCAGGTACTCTCAGACAGTCATAGATATTCAAATCACAACACACAGAATCACATAAAAAATACACAGACAACATAGATGTAACCTCTAAAGCACACACATTGCTCAAAGATTTCTACCTGATGGATGCACATCCCAGGTAGAAATTCTCTGTGCATGTCAGTGACACACAGGTATAGAAATACACAGAACACATGCACCTAATCTCATATTCACACACACACACACACACACACACACACACACACACTTACAGGGGCAGAATCCTGGCCCCTTCTGTCCTATGCTAGTCCTCAGTTAACTCAGATACCTTCTGTTCTTGGCTGTTACCATAGTCCTTGCTTTCTATCCAGGAGATCCAGGAGCCACAGGTCAAGATGCTGCCTCCCAGGCCTGAGGACCTTCACAGACTTGCATGTCTATTTACCAGCAACAGAACAATGGGCAGAAGGTTATTATTTTACAGCAGAAAGAAAACACAGGGGGAAGACACCCATTATCTTCAATAGAGAAACAGTCATCGTGAGCTAATTGAAAAAATTCCTGCTGGCCTCCTGGGGAGAAGACTGTGCAAGGACCAGAGGGGCTGAGCCCCTGGAGCACTGGGGACAATGTCTCGAATGTCAGTGACACTCTGGGCTTCCTTCTGTCTGATCTGGTGGTTCTCTTTGGCAGGAGGGGCCAAAGTCATTCTTAAGTATACACAGAGATAGAGGAAGACTGTCAGGGACAGACTTCCTCTATCAGAGAGCAAGGCTCCCATGCCAGCCTCCTGTGAAGCTCACAGATCCCCCACTACCTGGAGAAGCTCTGTAGGGCAGGAGCTGTGCCTTGCTCAGAAGGTAGAATGGAAGGATGGACCCCATGGTGTCTTGACAAAGAGACTCCTAGAAAAGAGTTTGGACACTGCCACTTACTATGAGCTCCTGAAAAGTTTAATTCAGTCTGTAAGTGTAAAGTGGGGATAGTGGGATTGGGATAGTACCTTCCTCATGAAGTTGTTATGAGGATGAAATGAGGCAATGTTCTTAGAGTTCTTATCAGTTCTTACTGATATGTTCAATATATGCTAGGGTTTATCACCAATAATTTTTTAAATTTCAGAGCACTGAGCATCAGAAGATTATTAAATGAATTCATTCATTCATTCATTCATTCATCCTTTTCGATAAATATTTATTAAAGACTTCATTAAGGTTACAATCTAGGCTATGGAGCACAGCAATAAATAAAGTAGAAATACATCATCTGGCAGAACTTACATTTTAAGGAGAGGAAGCAAACAAAAACCAAAACAAATCAGTGCACAACAAAATAAAACACAAAAATCAAAACAATAAAATCCACGACATGGTAATTAGGGGAAAATGTCATGGAATACAAGAAAGCAAGGAAGGGGTAGGAGCAGTTCAGATTGATTGATTGATTGATGTTTATTTATTTATTTATTTATTTATTTATTTATTTATTTTAGTAATCTCTATACCCAATGTGGGGCTCGAACTCACAACCCCAAGATCAAGAGTCACCTCTTCTTCTGACTGAACCAGCCAGGTGCACTAGTTCAGATTTAAATAGCGTGTCAAAGTAGGAGTCCAGGGAAGGTAAAATATGATTTTAATAATAGTTGATTAGAATGGGAATGTTTCCATTAACATTCCATTATGTGAGGAGGAAACCTCACACTCCAGCAAAGAATTTACTAAATCTACAGAAAATTGACAAATAATAGAAAATCCACATTTTGCCCTATTATTCTCAATGTCAATCCACAGTTACAAAGTTGCCAGCACCGTAATGGCTAAAATGGCTGCCTCAGATACTCTCCATCTCTCAAAATGCGTGATTTTCTAGGTCCTGCTCAAGACTCTCTCAGTCCAGAAGCTTCCTAAAATCATCAATCTTTAAACACATACGTCTGCCCCCAGATATGATGAGGCTCATTTACTCTACCCCCAGAGGTTGACTTTTCTCTTTGCCCAACTGTCTAGCACAGGTCTGGACACGTAGAAGGGACTCGATAATCACTGAAGTCAGTAGATTAGCTCCCTTCCTACAGACAAGAGGGGAAAAACATTAAGCCAAAATTCAACATGGCAACACCAAATGCTGGCAAGATTGTGGAGCAACAGGAAGTTTCATTCGTGGCTGTTGGGAGTGCAGCCACAAAGGATGGTCCTCTGCATAGTATTCCAAAGAGGAATGTCTGACAGTGCCATTTGGTGAACTAAAAACTGAGAAGGTGAGGTGATTGTCACTTGAAGAAAAAGATGTCCCTCCTAAAAAGTCTCCCCAGAGCCTCTTTCATGTCCCTGTTCCTCAGGCTGTAGATGAAGGGGTTCAGCATGGGGGTGACCACTGGGGCACCTGGGTGGCTCAGCCGTTAAGCGTCTGTCTTCGGCTCAGGTCATGATCCCAGGGTCCTGGGATCGAGCCCTGCATCGGGCTCCCTGCTCAGTGGAAAGCATGCTTCTCCCTCTCACATTCCCCTTGCTTATGTTCCCTCTCTTGCTGTCTCCCTCTGTCAAATAAATAAATAAAATCTTAAAAAAAAAAAAAAAGCATGGGGGTGACCACTGTGTACATCACTGAAGCAATTATGTCTTTGTCATTGGAGTTGTTTGATGATGGGGAAATGTACAAAACCATAATTGTCCCATAGAACAGAAATACCACAAAGAGGTGGGAACCACAGGTGGACAAGTCTTTACAGATCCCCTTAGTAGAGGAAATCCTCAGGATGGAGACCCCAATGAGGACATGAAAGATCAGGATGTCTGTCAGTGGTATGATGATTCCCAGTGCCCTCACAGTGAAGATGACCAGCTCATTGATGGAAGTGTCAGAACAGGACAATTTGAGCAGAGCAGCAAGATCACAAAAGAAATGAGGGATAGTGTTGTCAGCACAGAAGGACATGGGGCCGGGCCAGGCTGGGGGTGTGGGACATTGCACTGCTACACGAGAATAACCAGGGCACAGCCACTAGTGAGATACACAGGTTTTCTCGCATGATGGTAGTGTAGTATAGAGGATGGCAGATGGCCACATAACTGTCATACACCATCACTCCAAGAAGGAGATTATCAATACAGACAAAAATACGGGAAAATACATCTGTGTTACACACCCTGCATAGGGGATGGATTGATCCCAAGTATGCATGTTTATCAGCATCTTGGGGACTGTGACAGATGAAAAGGAGATATCCGTGAGGGCCAAGTGGCTGAGGAAGAAGTACATGGGGGTGTGGAGGTGAGAGTCCAGCCTGATCAGCAGGACGATGAGCAGGTTCCCCAGCATCGTGGTCAGGTACATGCCCAGGAACAGGGCAAAGAACATGCCCTGCTGCTCTGGCTGGTTGGGGAGCCCCAGGAGGAGGCACTCAGGCACACTGCTCTGGTTTTCCAGCCTCATGCTCCTCTTCTGTCTACTGGGGCTGAAGGGATAAGGAAATGTCAGAGACTTTGGGAGTTGATAATAGCCACCACAATGAGGTTTCTTATTTTCTTTTTTTTTTAATAATAATTTTTTTTTATTATATTATGTTAGGCACCATACAGTACATCCCTGGTTTTTGATGTAAAGTTCCATGATTCATTAGTTGCGTATAACACCCAGTGCACCATGCAATACGTGCCCTCCTTACTACCCATCACCAGCCTATCCCATTCCCCCACCCCCTCCCCTCTGAAGTCCTCAGTTTGTTTCTCAGAGTCCATAGTCTCTCATGCTTCATTGCCCCTTCTGATTACCCCCCCTTTCTTTATCCCTTTCTTCTCCTACCGATCTTCCTACTTCTTATGTTCCATAAATGAGTGAAAACATATGATAATTGTCTTTCCCTGCTTGACTTATTTCACTTAGCATTATCCTTATTTTCTCCTAAAAAAAAAATTCAAAAAACTGTCTGAATTTCTATCATCCCCTAGTGTTGCCAAAGTACAAGACCAACCCTCAATGCCCAACATGATTCCTTTTAGTGGAAACCAAATCAAAATCTTTTTTTTAGAAGGAGGGGGGAGGAGAGGGTCAGAGAGAGGGAAGGAGATAGAGAGAATCTCAAGCAGGCTCCACATCCAGCATGGAACCTGACACAGGGTTCCATCCCACAACCCTGAGATCATAACCTGAGCTGAAATCAAGAGTCAGACACTTAACTGACTGAGCCACCTAAGCACCCCAAGAGCAAAATCATTCTTACTTGTTTTTAACCAACCATGTTCCTGGCATTATGCTACTAATTGGAGATATAAGAATAAATAGGACACACGGGCCATCTCCCCCCAGGATGCTGACCCTTGAAAGAACACCTGACAGAGGACAGACTGAAGGTATGGGTCTACAGCCAGATTGTTTGTGTTGAGATTCCGGCTCCACCACTTGCTAGCGGTATGACTTGTGGAGCTAAATCTCTCTTGGCCTAATGTTATGCTTCTATAATGTAAAGATACCAATATCACACATTTGTAGATGTTAATAAGAGATCTCTAATTCAATACACGTTAGTATCCAAGTACAGTCCTACATAAAATAAACACACAAAGTTTTAGCGATTATTTTTATGACAGGACAAATAAAACCAGAATCAAATTTAAGGATTTCATGAAACAACATTATGAGATGATCAGCACGAAAGACCAAGTAGCTGATCTAAAACTTGTGTTAACCAGAGTGTTTCCCAGAGTCCATAGTCTCTCATGGTTCATTCCCCCTTCTCTTTACCCTCCCTTCCTGGGAAACAAACTGAGGGCTTCAGAGGGGAGGGGGTGGGGGATTGGGATAGGCTGGTGATGGGTATTAAGGAGGGCATGCATTGCATGGTGCACTGGGTGTTACACGCAAGTAATGAATCATGGAACATTACATCAAAAACTAGGGATGTACTGTATGGTGACTAATATAACATAATAAAAAATTATTATAAAAAAACCAACAAAACAAAAACCTTGTGTTAACCTGTCTGAGTGCTCACACTCTCAGAGGAGTTCCTGAGTTCATTTCCTATCACTGGGGTAAATTCCCTGCTGGAACCTGACTTAGTACATGTTCATCTTTTTTTGCCAAGAAATAAATCTTACTTCAGTTCTCCTCTCTCTCCATCTGTGTCTGGTGCTTGAAGCTGGCTCAGGTCTCGGTATTCATGGACAGGAAGATACCTGAGAGTGGGACCTGGGATCTGGAATGTGGGAAATACTGAAGAACTGGAGGTGTCTGTTAGAATTCACAGTTACCTGATTTACCGTCACTGCTTCCTAGTATCTTCCTAGATCTTCACACTGAGAATAATTGACATTTAATGAACACTGTGTCAGACAAATATTTTTATTATTATATTATGTTAGTCACCATACAGCACATCATTAGCTTTTGTTGTAGATTCCATGATTCATTGTTTGCATATAATACCCAGTGCTCCATGCAATACATGCCCTCCTTAATACCCATCACCAGGCTAGCCCATC
>NW_024424119.1:48092492-48094283 GCF_017311325.1 Ursus maritimus | reverse complement strand
CCCCCCCCCCGCCAAAACCTCAGTTTGTTTCCTGGAGCCCATAGTCTCTCATGGTTCGTCTCCCCCTCTGTTTTCCCTCCCTTCATTTTCCCCTTCCTTCTCCTAATGATCTCCCTGCTATTCCTTATGTTCCACAAATAAGTGAAAACATGTTATAATTGTCTTTCTCTGCTTGACTTATTTCACTTAGCATAATCTCCTCCAGTTCCATCCATGTGGATGCAAATGTTGGGTAATCATCCTTTTTGATGGCTGCGTAATATTGCATTGTATATATGGACCACATCTTTATCCATTCATCTGTTGAAGGGCACCTCGGCTCCTTCCACAGTTTGGCTATTGTGGACATTGCTGCTATGAACATTGGGATGCATATGGTCATTCTTTTCACTACATCTGTTATCTTTGGGGTAAATACCCAGTAGTGCAATTGCTGGGTTATAGGGTAGCTCTATTTTTAACTTTTTGAGAAACCTCCACACTATTTTCCAAAGTGGCTGCACCAACTTGCATTCCCACCAACAGTGTAGGAGGGTTCCCCTTTCTCCACATCCTCTCCAACATTTGTTGTTTCTTGCCTTGTCAATTTTTGCCATTCTAACTGGTGTAAGGTGGTATCTCAATGTGGTTTTTTTAAATAATATTTTTTATTATATTATGTTAGTCACCATACAGTACATCCCTGGTTTTTGATGTAAAGTTCCATGATTCATTAGTTGCGATTTGAATTTCCCTGATGGCTAATAATGTTGAACATTTTTTCATGTGTCTGTTAGCCATTCATATGTCTTCATTGGAAAAGTGTCTGTTCATATCTTCTGCCCATTTTTTGATTTGATTATTTGTTTTTTGGGTGTTGAGTTTGAGAAGTTCTTTATAGCTCTTGGATACCAGCCCTTTATCTGAAGTGTCATTTGCAAATATCTTCTCCCATTCTGTGGTCTTTTCCTTTTTTAACTTGCATGCGCAGAGCTTGGAAAATTGCCTAGCTTATAGTAGTCAAATGGTAAATATTTTTGTGTGCATGAGTTATGAATTCATGTATTTATCTTTTCCTTCTTAGAAATAGAAGCTCTCAGTTTGGGAACAAGACAACACTCATTTTCCCAAATTAAAATTAATCAGGCAGATAAAGGATATTCTTACTACAAAAATCCAATTTAAAGTGGAAAATTGCAATCTTCCTAGAATGGAGAACTTAGGTGACTTGATGGACTCCTCTGTGCTCCCCTATTAATTTCTTGTCATAGGCAAAATCAAATTTAAGTTTAAGTTTTAGAAAACTATCAAAAACACTTTATTTTCTAGCTACTGCATTAAGAACGTAGGCATTCTGGACTTTCTAAAACTAAACATTAGATACTTTACTGAATATTTGTAGCTTTGGGAAATAATAGATAAACAGGAAATAGAGAGCTAATTTATATCTCATTTACTTCAATAGATAGAAACTGTGAGTTATAATTAAAAGCTAGATGTGACCAAATTGAAATGGGTCAGGTCCTATAACATAACTGCCCATTTAAAGGGCAGGATACATGGGTAATCAACACACAATTTTTCAAGAAGGCATCTCTGACAAGGTCAGTAGGTGAAATAACACAATTAGGTGATTCTCACTTGGTGAAAAGGATATTGTTTCTGAAAAGAATCCCCAGAGCCAATTTCATGTCTCTGTTCCTTAGGCTGTAGATGAAGGGGTTCAACATAGGGGTGACCACTGTATACATCAGTGAGGCAATCATGTCTTTGTCATTAGAGTTGCTCGATGAGGAGGAAAAGTACAGTGCC
>NW_024424119.1:48076916-48092482 GCF_017311325.1 Ursus maritimus | reverse complement strand
CAGGCTAGCCCATCGCCCCCCCCCCGCCAAAACCTCAGTTTGTTTCCTGGAGCCCATAGTCTCTCATGGTTCGTCTCCCCCTCTGTTTTCCCTCCCTTCATTTTCCCCTTCCTTCTCCTAATGATCTCCCTGCTATTCCTTATGTTCCACAAATAAGTGAAAACATGTTATAATTGTCTTTCTCTGCTTGACTTATTTCACTTAGCATAATCTCCTCCAGTTCCATCCATGTGGATGCAAATGTTGGGTAATCATCCTTTTTGATGGCTGCGTAATATTGCATTGTATATATGGACCACATCTTTATCCATTCATCTGTTGAAGGGCACCTCGGCTCCTTCCACAGTTTGGCTATTGTGGACATTGCTGCTATGAACATTGGGATGCATATGGTCATTCTTTTCACTACATCTGTTATCTTTGGGGTAAATACCCAGTAGTGCAATTGCTGGGTTATAGGGTAGCTCTATTTTTAACTTTTTGAGAAACCTCCACACTATTTTCCAAAGTGGCTGCACCAACTTGCATTCCCACCAACAGTGTAGGAGGGTTCCCCTTTCTCCACATCCTCTCCAACATTTGTTGTTTCTTGCCTTGTCAATTTTTGCCATTCTAACTGGTGTAAGGTGGTATCTCAATGTGGTTTTTTTAAATAATATTTTTTATTATATTATGTTAGTCACCATACAGTACATCCCTGGTTTTTGATGTAAAGTTCCATGATTCATTAGTTGCGATTTGAATTTCCCTGATGGCTAATAATGTTGAACATTTTTTCATGTGTCTGTTAGCCATTCATATGTCTTCATTGGAAAAGTGTCTGTTCATATCTTCTGCCCATTTTTTGATTTGATTATTTGTTTTTTGGGTGTTGAGTTTGAGAAGTTCTTTATAGCTCTTGGATACCAGCCCTTTATCTGAAGTGTCATTTGCAAATATCTTCTCCCATTCTGTGGTCTTTTCCTTTTTTAACTTGCATGCGCAGAGCTTGGAAAATTGCCTAGCTTATAGTAGTCAAATGGTAAATATTTTTGTGTGCATGAGTTATGAATTCATGTATTTATCTTTTCCTTCTTAGAAATAGAAGCTCTCAGTTTGGGAACAAGACAACACTCATTTTCCCAAATTAAAATTAATCAGGCAGATAAAGGATATTCTCACTACAAAAATCCAATTTAAAGTGGAAAATTGCAATCTTCCTAGAATGGAGAACTTAGGTGACTTGATGGACTCCTCTGTGCTCCCCTATTAATTTCTTGTCATAGGCAAAATCAAATTTAAGTTTAAGTTTTAGAAAACTATCAAAAACACTTTATTTTCTAGCTACTGCATTAAGAACGTAGGCATTCTGGACTTTCTAAAACTAAACATTAGATACTTTACTGAATATTTGTAGCTTTGGGAAATAATAGATAAACAGGAAATAGAGAGCTAATTTATATCTCATTTACTTCAATAGATAGAAACTGTGAGTTATAATTAAAAGCTAGATGTGACCAAATTGAAATGGGTCAGGTCCTATAACATAACTGCCCATTTAAAGGGCAGGATACATGGGTAATCAACACACAATTTTTCAAGAAGGCATCTCTGACAAGGTCAGTAGGTGAAATAACACAATTAGGTGATTCTCACTTGGTGAAAAGGATATTGTTTCTGAAAAGAATCCCCAGAGCCAATTTCATGTCTCTGTTCCTTAGGCTGTAGATGAAGGGGTTCAACATAGGGGTGACCACTGTATACATCAGTGAGGCAATCATGTCTTTGTCATTAGAGTTGCTCGATGAGGAGGAAAAGTACAGTGCCATAATTGTTCCATAGAATAGAGACACCACAGAGAGGTGGGAGCCACAGGTGGACAAGGCTTTGCAGATGCCCTTGGTAGAGGGGACCTTTAGAATAGAGGCCCCAATGTGGCCATAAGAGACCAGGATACCACTCAATGGAAAAATGACAACTGCAGCCCCTGCAGTAAATATGACCAGCTCATTAAGAGAGGTGTTGGAACAGGACAGCTTGAGTAGGATGGGGAGGCTACAGAAAAAGTGGGGAATGATGTTGTCAGCACAGAAGGACACCTGAGTCAGGAGGAGGGTGTGCAGGAGGGCACTGCCACAGGAGAGAATCCAGGAGCCAGCCACCAACAGCACACACAGGTCCTCCTTCATGATGGTGGTGTAGTGTAGAGGGTGACAAATGGCTGCGTACCTGTCATATGCCATCACTGCGAGAAGGAGATTATCAACACAACCAAAGAGTATATAAAAATACGTCTGTGAAATACATCCTGGATAGGAAATGGATAAGTGCTGAGTCTGCATGTTCATGAGCATCTTTGGGATGGTGACAGATGAAAAGGAAAGATCAGTGAAGGCCAAGTGGCTGAGGAGGAAGTACATGGGGGTGTGGAGGCGAGAGTCCAGCCTGATGAGCAGGATGATGAGGAGGTTTCCCAGCACTGTGGTCAGGTACATGCCCAGGAAGAGGGCAAAGAACAGACCCTGCTGCTCTGGCCGGATGGGGAGCCCCAGGAGGAGGAACTTGGACACGCTGCTCTGGTTCTCCTTCCTCATGCTGCTTTTCTCTCCTGGTGGAATAAAGAGAAATGGGAAATGTCAGGCACTTAGAAATACTAAGCATAGCAATTACCCTGTGGTCACATATTTCTCCAAGTGACTATGTCAGAGTTCCGACAAGTATTGCCTCGCACTCATCCAGCCTTGTGGGAGGTATGCAATGAGATTTGTCTGTACCCTGACACAGCCACTTGGAGAAAGAATGTGACATCCAACTCTTCAGTGGGAATCAGGAACAGCTCATTCTTTATTGGTGTTTTTTACACATACAGAGACACTGTTGTAGGCACTAGGGAGAAAATCATAGATAAGACACAGTCCCGTCCTCTGGGGAGTCCACATTCCAGTGAGCAGCCTCACAGTCCTGATCAAGAGCATGGCTCTGCAGCCTGACTGCTTATGAGCTTGTATCTGGTTCTTGCTTATTGTGATTGTTGCTCGCCCTCTCTGTCTGTCTTTCTCACAGACATAAGCCTGCTTGCCATTTATAGCACTGAGAAGATTAAAGAAACATTACATGTACAAAATAAGTCCTCAATACATAAACTCACTTCCCACCATTAGATTGACTATTATCAAAAAAAGGGAAAGGAAAAGGGAAGGGAGGGGAGGAAGGGGAGAGGAGGGGAGGGGAGGGGAGGGAAGGGAAGGGAAGGGAAGGGAAGGGAAGGGAAGGGAAGGGAAGGAATGGATAAACAAAATGTGGTATATGCATACAGTGGAGTGGAAAGAAGGAAATCCTGACACATGCTACAATGTGGATGAACCTTGAAGACATTATGCTGAGTAAAATAAGCCAGTCATCAAATTATAAATACTGTGTGATTCCACCCACATGAGATCCTAGAATAGTCAAATTCATAGAGACAAAAAGTAGAATGGTGGTGGCCAGCAGTTAGAGGGAAGGGAAATGAGAAGTTATTGTTCAATGTATACAGTTTCAGCTTGGGAAGACAGGAGAAGTTCTGGAAGTAGATGGTGGTGATGGTGTGAATGTACTTAATACCACAGAACTGTACACTTAAAAATTACTTACATGGCAAATTTTAAATTATATATTTCACCACAATAAAAATGTTTTAAGATAGAAAATATATCAATAAGAGTTAACAAATTATTGACTCAAGGGGTGCCTGGCTGGCTCAGTCAGTGGTACGTGCCACTCTTTTTTTTTTTTTTTTGCTGAGTTTACCTCATTTTTTTTTAAGATTTTATTTATTTATTTGACAGAGACAGCCAGCAAGAGAGGGAACACAAGCAGGGGGAGTGGGAGAGGAAGAAGCAGGCTCCTAGTGGAGGAGCCTGATGTGGGGCTCGATCCCAGAACACTGGGATCACGCCCTGAGCCGAAGGCAGACACTTAACGACTGCTCCACCCAGGCGCCCCGGTACGTGCCACTCTTGATCTCAGGGTTTTGAGTTCAAGCCCTATGCTGGGTATAGACATTACTTAAAAATAAAATCTTTTGGAGCACCTGGATGGCACACTCGGTTAAACATCCAACTCTTGATTTCAGCTCAAGTCATGATCTCAGGATCCTGGGATTGAGCCCTGTGTCAGGCTCTGAGCTCAGCAAGTAGTATGCTTGGGATTCTCTCTCTCCCTTTCCCTCTGCCTTTCCCCCAGTTTTCATTCTCTCTGTGTGTGTCTCTCCTAAATAAATAAATAAATTTAAAATCTTTTTAAAAATTTATTTATTTATTTATTTGACACAGAGAGAAAGAGAGAAAGCACAAGCATGGGGAGCGGCAGGCAGAGTGAGAGGGAGAAGCTGGCTCCCTGTTGAGCAGGGATCCCAATGCGGGACTTGATCCCAGGACCCTGGAATCATGACCTGAGCCAAAGGCAGATGCTTAACTGACTGAGCCACCCAGGTGCCCCTAAAAAAAAAACTTTGAAAAAATAAAGATTGCATTTAAAAGGAGGGTGACTAAAGAAGGCACATGATGTGATGAGCACTGGGTGTTATATTCAACTAATGAATCATTGAACATTGTATCAAAAACTAATGATGTACTGTACCTTGGCTAATTGAATTTAAATAAAACAACAACAACAAGAAACAAGAGGGTGACCAAAAAATAGAATAAATAAGCTCACTGTTTTGGCAGGATGAATGACCAAGATCATAGGTCAGGAATTAAAGATAACAGAGGTATAAATACGCCATCAAGCAAGATCAAGTAACTTCCTGATAATATGTCTTTACTTCTGTGGTCTCTCCCACATCCAGGGAAATAGTGAAGGCCCAGACCATGGTCCCTCGAGATTAGTACATCCACAGCACTTAACTCACCACATTTTTAATAAATTTGCCAATAAATAACTCCCTTCATATCTGCCATTCTGTCTCTCCCCTTCCATGTCTGCACTTCATAGTGGCTGAGTTCTGAGTGTACATGTGATGTAAGTGACATGAGAATCTGCCCAATGATGTGGCCCCAGAGAACAAGATATTACAGATGTCATTGGCCCAAGGAGCTGTATCAGAATTCACAGTCACTGAGTAACTAGACAAGGTTCCAGAATTAGCTACACCATGTTACCCAAAGTGGAAATGTGGAAATCACTGAAGGTCAGTGAAGAAAATTGGGGGCACTGGAGCAGTTCAGTAGCCTTCAAACCACATGGACAAATTTCCATCAACTTTGCATAAAGAGGACTTTCCTTGGAGTTTCCTGTTATGTCTAGAGCTGAGACAAGAGAGGAGTCAGGCTGCAGGGCACTTTCCCTAGGTCAAGTGCATACACAACACACACACAAAAAAAAAGACACGCAGAGTAACACAGAAACAAATAAACCCAAGGTGCTGTGCTTATGGCCCTATCTGACCTATACTCATCTCCAGTTGCTCATCTCCATGGTCAGTTGCTATGGAAAACAGTATGGAGTTTCCTCAACACATTGAAAATAGATAGACTGGTGATGGGTAGTAAGGAGGGCACGTATTGCATGGTGCACTGGGTGTTATATGCAACTAATGAATCATCGAACTTTACATCGGAAACCGGGGATGAACTGTATGGCAACTAACATAATATAATAAAAAAACATTAAAAAAAAAAACATTGAAAATAGAACTACCACACCATCTTGCATCCTGCTTCTGGGTATATACCTTTAGGAAGGATTGAAATCAAGATCTCAAAGGGATATCAAAAGCACTTCCATGCTCATTGCAGTACTCTTCACAACAGTGAAGTTATGGAAACAATCCGAATGTCCGCCAACAAAAGAATGGATAAAGAAAATGTGGTATAAACATACAATGGAATATTATTCCACCTTAGAAAAGAAGGAAATCTTTCCATTTGTGACAATATGGATGAACCTGGAGGACATTATGCTAAGTGAAATAAGCCAGTTCCAGAAGGACAAATATTGTATGATTTCACTTTTATGAGGTGTCTACAAGAGTCAAACTCATAGAAAGAGAGAATAAATAGTAACTACCAAAGGGAGGGGGGAAAAGGTATAGCTGTTATTCAAAAGATATGAAGTTTCAGTACTTAGATGAATTAGTTCAAGAGGCCTGCTCTACAGCATCGTACCTGTAGTCCACAGTACTTCATTGTGCACTTAAAAATTCATTAAAAGAGTAAATCTCACTTTAAGTTTTTTTATCCAGAAAAAAAACCGGGACACAAGGAAATTTTTGGAGGTGATGGATTATCTATTACCTGGATTGTGGTAATAGCTTCAAATGTATATGCATATGTCCAAAATCATTAAATTGCATACATTAATTTTGTAGTTTTTTCTATCAATTACACGTCATTCAAGCTATTTAAAAAGTCATGCAAACACCACATCCAGTCGTCCGGGCAACTCACAAACCACACACACAGAAAACCTCACTACACACAGTAAGAATCACATGTAGTCCAACACAACATACAAGCAACCTAAAAAGAAGCAACATACACACACCCACACAAGACACGTATATGCATTGGCAGGAGATTTCCAGCTTTCCATGATCTATCATCAGCACTATACAATAGGAATTTCCACAATGATGGAAATGCTCTCTGTCTACATTGTCCACTGTAGCAGCACTAGCCCCATGTGACTACTGAGGACTTGAAATGGAGCTACTACAACTGAGGAATGAAAATTTTGATTTCAATTAATTTTAATTTTATGGCCACATGTGGCTAACAGCATCATAAAGGTCAGTGTGCAAGTCAGCCTCTAAAAACACAAGCAACACAAATACATTGTCTCCTAGTCCTCACATAAATGCATGTATCTAGATCTAGTGATGGTTCCCCACCTTACTCTGATCTATGTCAATTCTTGCTGGTCCAGGCTGTTACCCAAATACTCCCCTGTTATGCCTCCATGGCCTGAGGGTTTTAGCACCTTTCATGCTTGTTCACAAGCACTAGAAAATGAGCAGGAAGATTCACATTTACCAATAAGACAAAGACCCAGGGGAACACAACCTCAAGCTTCTGGTTAGAGAAGAAGCCAACAGAACTAATTGCCCAATTTCTTGCCTCCCTCTTGAGATGGATCCTGTGCAGGGGCCAAAAGGGGCTGAACCACAAAAGTCCCAGGAGAAAGTGTCCCTGATGTCAGTGACATGTTGGCCTCCCCTCTGCCTGGTCATGAGAACCTGGAGAGACCATGAACATCCTTGACCTGAAGAACCCAGCAATGGAATCTGTCTCTCCATACATCATAGAAAGGCCCAGATAGAGTAGTACTAGCCTTGTAGACTCCCACACCACTGACCCCAAACTGCATTAGAGCACATATTACACTGCCACCATTCTTTCCATTCTTAGAGAACCACAAAAAATCCACAAAAGCCAAAGCAATCTTGGGAAAAATGAACAAAGTTAGAGGCATCACACTTTCTGACTTCAAACTATAATACAGACCTATAGTAATCAACACAGTATGTTATTGGCATGAAAACATATAGACCATGGAACAGAATACAGAGCCCAGAGATAAACCATGCATAGGCCATCAACTAAGCCTTGACAAGGGAACCAAGTGTATACACAATGAGTAAAGGATAGTCTTCAATAAATGGTGTTGGAAAACTGGATATCCACATTTGAAAGAATGAATGTGGATCCCAACAATGTGAAAATAGCTGCCATTCTGTCTTTCCCCTGTGACATTCAGTCCCAGGAGCCAAAAATGTCTGCCACCTTCATGGGCAGCAGCACCACCACCATCCAGGAGCTGTTTAAGTGCATGTTTCAGAGCAGTTCATGGCCATGTTCAGGTGCAAGGCCTTCCTGCACTGGTACACAAGCAAGGGCATGGGTGAGATGGAGCTCACTGAGGCCAAGAGCAGCATACATGACCCGGTGTCCAAGTATCAGCAGTACCAGGATGTCAGGGCCAAGGAGGAGGGTGAATTTGAGGAGAAGGCAGAGGAGGAGGTGGCCTAGAGCTGTCTGTTGTACCCAGTACAACATGGAAGCTGTGCATACTCTTTATTTACTCACAACCTGTTCTCTGATGGCCATGTCTCACTGTGTGTTCACTGCTCTTCTTCCTGTCTTGACAGCACATGCGCTACAGCATGAGATATTTGTGTATGAAGTTTTCTATCCATTCCAGGTGGAGACTAGACCCTTATATAAATACATGAGATACCACCTTACACCAGTCAGAATGAATAAAATTAACAAGACAGGAAACAGCAAGTGTTGGTGAGGATGTGGAGAAAGGGAAACGCTCTTACACTGTTGGTGGGAATGCAAGCCGGTATAGCCACTCTGGAAAACAGTATGGAGGTTCCTCAGGACGTTAAAAATAGAGCTCCCTTACGACCCAGCAATTGCACTACTGGGTATTTACCCCAAAGATACAGATGTAGTGAAAAGAAGGGGCACCTGCACCCCAATGTTCACAGCAGCAATGTCCACAATACCCAAACTGTGGAAGCAACCGAGATGTCCTTCACAGGATGAATGGATAAAGAAGATGTGGTTCATGTATACAGTGGGATATTACTCAGCCATCAGAAAGGATGAATACTCACCATTTGCAACGACATGGATGGAACTAGAGGGGATTATGCTAAGTGAAATAAGCAAAGAAAGACAATTATCATATGGTTTCACTCATACATGGAACATAAGGAATAGTGCAGAGGACCACAGGGGAAGGGAGGGAAAACTGAATGGGAAGAAATCAGAGGAGACAAACCATGTGAGACTCTTGACTCCGGGAAACAAACTGAGGGTTGTGGAAAAGGAGGTGGATGGGGGCTGGGGTAACTGGGTGATGGGAATTAAAGAGGACATGTGATATGATGAGCACTGGGTGTTATATTCAACTAATAAATCATTGAACATTATATCAAAAGCTAAAGTACTATACCTTGGTTAATTTAAGTTAAAAAAAGAAAAAAATAAATACATATAATTTTCAAATATTCTCTCCTAATCAGTGTCTTTCTTTTCATTCTCTTAATGGTGTCTCTCTTGGAGCAGAAGTTTTGAACTTTGATGAAGTCCAATTTCTCATTTTTTCTTTTATGGATCATCTGAGCAATCTTTGCCTAACCCAAGGAAATACATATTTTCTCCTATTTTTTTCTAAATGCCTTATAGCTCTTAATATTTTTGTATATGAACCATTTTAATTTAACTTTTGTGTATAGTATGAAGTAAGGGTCTAAGTTGAAGGTTTTACATGAGGATATCTGATTTCTCCAGCTCCATTTGTTGAAAAGTTTATCCCTCCCTCATTGAATTGCCTTGAATTGCCTTCACACCTGTATCAAAAACCAGTTGATGATAAAAGTAAGGTTTGTTCCTTATGAGGTTTGTTTCTGGACCCTCAGTTCTGTTTCATTGTTCTGTATGTCTATCATTATGCCAGTGCTACACTTTCTTGGTGATGGTAGATTTACAGTAGATTTTTAAATCAGGGAGTGAAATACCTCCCACTTTGTTCTCCTTTAAGTTAACTAACACACCTCTATAGTTATAAATATCACTTTTAATTGCTCTATGTCTTCCAGTACTATGTTAAACAGCAGTGGCAAGAGGGGCGCCTGGGTGGCACAGCGGTTAAGCGTCTGCATTCGGCTCAGGGCGTGATCCCCGCGTTGTGGGATCGAACCCCACATCAGGCTCCTCTGCTGAGAGCCTGCTTCTTCCTCTCCCACTCCCTTGCTTGAGTTCCCTCTCTTGCTGGCTGTCTCTATCTCTGTCGAATAAATAAATAAAATCTTTAAAAAAAAAAAACAGCAGTGGCAAGAATGGGCATTCCTGTCTTTTTACTGATCTTAGAAGAAAATCTTTCAGCTTTTCACTGTTAAGTATGGTATTAGCTGTGGCCTTATCATATATAAACTTTATTATGTTGAGGGGCACCTGGGTGGCTCAGTCGGTTAAGTCTCTGCCTTCCACTCAGGTCCTGATCCTGGGGTCCTGGGATTGAGCCCCACATTGGGCTCCCTGCTCAGCTCTCCATCTGCCCCTCCCCCTCACTCATTCTCTCTCTTAAATAAATCATTAAAATAATTAATTTTTTAAAATTTTATTTTTTAAATTTAATTTTATTTTTTACGTTTAATTAGCCAACATATAGTTATGTTGAAGTGAATTCCTTCTATTCCTACTTTGTTGAGAGTTTTTATCATGAAAGTGATGAGGACACGGAATACATATGGGGTTCAGTGGGGTGGAGTTCGGAGCTGACGACCAAGAAAGAATTCTTGAGGCATCTTTGGTGCAAAATTGGTGGTTTATTAAAGCACGGGGACAGGACCCGTGGGCAGAAAGAGCTGCTGCACCTGGGTTGTGAGGGGCGGCTGATTATATACCATGGGGTTGGAGGAGGTAAGGAAAAAGGGAGGTTGAGGAAATACTTTCATATGTTAAAGAAGACTCACAAGATACCAGAGGCCTTGCCATTGTCAAGTTAAGGTTGTTTACCCCTCTAGTAAGGCATTAACATGAAGATAGTTGGGAACTTCCTGGAGCCTGCAGATTACAAGGACACTTAATTGTATCTACATTCCCTTTCACAAGCTAGGTTATTGATAGAAATGCTTGGTTCTTGTAAACTGCTAAGACATTTGTAAACTGAGGGAGACTTAAGTCTTGCAGGATTGTGGTATCTATAGGTCAACTATTTCTTTGTCCTTTAGGGCAGCCAAGAGTGCCTGAGGAACGTCACATACATCCCATGGTGGGGGGGGGGGGGATGCTGAATTTTGCCAAATCCTTTTCCTGCAACAATTGAAATGGTTTGTGGTTTTTCTTCTCTATTCTGTTAATGTGGTATATTGGATTAATTGATTTGTATATACTGAACCATCTTTGCATCTCAGGGATAAATCCCACTTGGTCATGGAGTATGATCTTTTTAATGAGCTGTTGAATTTGGTCTGCTAGCATTTTGTTCAGGATTTTTGCATCCATGTTCATCAAGATATTGTCTTTATTTTTTATTTTAACTCCAGTATAGTTAATATACAGTAATATAGTAGTTTCAGGTGTACAATATAGTGACTCAACAATTCTATGCATCACCCAGTGCTCACCATAACAAGTGTGCTCCTTAATCCTCATCACACATTTCACCTATTCCTTACCCACCTCTCCTCTGATAACCATCAGTTTGTTCTCTATAGTTTAGACTCTTTTTCTTGGTTTATCGCTCTCTTTTTTCCTTTGCTCATTTGTTTTGTTTCTTAAATTCCACATATGAGTGAAATCATATGGTATTTGTCTTTCTTTGATTTATTTCCTTAGCATTTCACTCTCTAGCTCCATTCATGACATTGCAAATGGCAAGATTTCATTCTTTTTATGGCTGACTAATATTCCTCTGTGTGTGTGTGTGTGTGTGTGTGTGTGTGTGTGTGTGTATGACCTCTTCTTTATCTATTTACCTATCAGTGGACACTTGGGCTCTTTCCATAATTTGGCTATTGTAAAAAAAAAAAAAAAGGCTGCTATAAACATAGGCATGCTTGTATCTCTTTGAATTAGGGGGTTTTTTGGTTTTTTGGTTTTTTGGTTTTTTTTTTTTTTTTTTTTTTTTTTTTTTTTTTTTGTATTTTTGGGGTAGATACCAGTAGTGTGATTACTGGGTCATAGGGTAGTTCTAATTTTAACTTTTTAAGGAACCTTCATACTGTTTTCCACAGTGGCTGCACCCGTTTGCATTGCCTCCTACAGTGCATGAGGGTCCCTTTATCTCCACATCCTTATCAACACTTGTTTCTTGTATTTTTGATACTAGCCATTCTGACAGGTGTGAGATGATATCTCATTATAGTTTTGATTTGCATTTCCCTGATGATGTGTATCTTTTCATGTGCCTGTTGGCTACCTGGATGTCTTCTTTGGAGAAATGTCTGTTCCTGTCTTCTGCCCATATTTTATTGGATTATTTGTTTGGGGGTGTTGAGTTGTGTAAGTTCTTTATATATTTTGGATGCTAGCCATTTATCAGGTATGTCATTTGTAAATACCTTCTCCCATTCTGTAGTTTACCTTTTAGTTTTGTTGGTTGTTTCCTTCACTGTGCAGAGATATTGGCTTTTAGTTTTCTTTTCATGCAGTGGTTTTGGCTGGCTTTGGTACTAGGGTAATGCTGGCCTCCTAAAATGAGTTTGTAAGTGTTCCCTCTTAATTTTTTGGAAGATTTTAGGAAGAGTTGGTGCTAATTCTTCTTTAAATATTTGATGGAATTCACCAGTGGAACCGTCTGGTCCTGGGCTCTTCTTTACTGGGAGGTTTACGATCACTGATTCAATCTCCTTATTTTTTTTAGAAGATTTTATTTATTTATTTGACAGCCAGAGACAGAGAGAGCACATGCAGGGGGAGTGGCAGACAGAGGGAGAGGGAGAAGCAGACTCCCCACTAAGTAGAGAGACCAACGTGGGGCTCGATCCCCGGACTCTGGGATCATGACTCGAGCCAAAGGTAAACACTTAACCAACTGAACCACTTAGGTGCCCCTCAATCTCCTTATTTGTTATGGTCTCTTCAAGGTTTCTCTTTCTTTTATCATTCAATCTTGGTAGGTTGTATGTTTCTGGGAATTAATCAATTTCATCTAGGTTACAACTCAGTAAATTTATTAAAAATCATTGAACTAAATTTTATTATATAAAGTTGCAAGAATAAAAGATTATAGCAGAAGCTTTAACTAGTACATTGAGTAAATATAAGGAAATAGTCTAAATATTAAGAGTGTAGAACTCAATTATTATTCACTGATAATTTCATGGCTTACCAAAAATATCCAAAACAATATACAAATTATAAGAATAGTGAATTCAGTACAGTTATATATCGACTTTGACTTAGAAAAGTCAACTATGTTTCTATATTTTAGAAAGATTGAATATGAAATTTAAATTATTACATTTTTAAATTGCACACAAATATAAAATATCTAGGAAAAAGGTGAATGAAAGATGTTCAAAATCATTAGCCTTCAGGGAAATTCAAATCAAACCACATTGAGATACCACCTTATGCCAATTAGAATGGCAAAAATTGACAAGACAAGAAACAACAAATGTTGGAGAGGATGTGGAGAAAGGGGATCCCTCTTAAACTGTTGGTGGGAATGCAAGTTGGTACAACCACTTTGGAAAACAGTGTGGAGGTCTCTTAAAAAGTTAAAAATAGAGCTATCCTATTTTCCAGCAATTGCACTACTGGGTATTTACCCCAAAGATAAGGACGTAGTGAAGAGAAGGGCCATATGCACCCCAATGTTCATAGCAGCATTGTCCACAATAGCTAAATTGTGGAAGGAGCTGAGATGCCCTTCAACAGATGACTGGATTAAGAAGTTGGGGTCCGTATATACAATGGAATATTACTCAGCCATTAGAAAGAACGATTACCCGACATTTGCATCCACATGGATGGGACTGGAGGACATAATGCTAAGTGAAATAAGTCAAGCAGAGAAAGACAATTATCATATGGTTTCACTCATTTATGGAACATAAGAAATAGCAGGAAGATCAGTAGGAGAAGGAAGGGAAGAATGAAGGGGGGGGTAAACAGAAGGAGGAATGGACCACAAGAGACTATGGACTCTGGGAAATAAACTGAGGGCTTCAGAGGGGAGAGGGGTGGGGTTTGGGATAGGACGGTGATGGGTATTAAGGAGGGCACTGATTGCATGCAGCACTGGGTGTTATATGCAAATAATCAATCATGGAACACTACATTAGAAACTAAGGATATACTGTATGGTAACTAACATAACATAATAAAAAATTAGTGTTAAAAAAAAAGGAGGGCACATCTTGCATGGAGCACTGGGTGTTATACATTAATAATACCATGGAACACTACATAAAAATAAATGAATGAATAAATATATATATAAATAAAATAAAAATTAAAAAAAATAAACATCACTATAAAAGGAAAAAAAATGAAAGATATGTAGGTAATCTATCCTAAAACTACAAAATGTATTGAAAGAAGATAAGAAAACAAAATAATTGAAGATACATACATATAGTCCCAGATTAGAGATTCAATATTTTTAAAATGTCAGTTCTCTCAAGCTGTTTTATGTTTTATTTTTTAAAATAATATTTATTTTGTTATATTAGTCACCATACAATACATCCCCAGTTCTTGATGCAATGCTCATGATTCATTACTTGCATATAACACCCAGTGCACCATGCAATATGTGCCCTCCTTAATACCCATCACCAGACTATCCCAATCCACCACCCCCCTCCTCTCTGAAGCCCTTAGTTTGTTTCCCAGAGTCCACAGTCTCTCGTGGTTCATTCCCCCTTCTGTTTACCCCCCCTTCGTTCTTCCCTTCCTTCTCCTACTGATCTTCCTATTTCTCCTATTCCATAAATGAGTGAAAGCATATGATAATTGTCTTTCTCTGCTTGACTTATTTCACTTAGCATAATCTCCTCCAAACCCGTCCATGTTGCTGCAAATGTTGTGTAATTGTTCGTTCTGATGGCTGAGTAATATTCCATTGTATATATGGACCACATCTTCTTTTTTTTTTTATAATGATTTTTTATTATATTATGTTAGTCACCATACAGTACATCCCCAGTTTTCGATGTAAGGCTCGATGATTCATTAGTTGTGTATAACACCCAGTGCACAATGCAATATGTGCCCTCCTTACTACCCATCACCGGCCTATCCCATTCCCCCACCCCCCTCCCCTCTGTAGCCCTCAGTTTGTTTCTCGTAGTCCATAGTCTCTCATACTTCATTCCCCCTTCTGATTACTCCCCCTTTCTTTATCCCTTTCTTCCCCTACTGATCATTCTAGTTCTTATGTTCCATAGATGAGAGAAATCATATGATAGTTGTCTTTCTCTGCTTGACTTATTTCACTTAGCATTATCTCCTCCAGTGCCGTCCATGTTGTAGCAAATGTTGAGAACTCGTTCTTTCTGATAGCTGAGTAATATTCCATTGTATATATGGACCACAACTTCTTAATCCAGTCATCTGCTGAAGGGCATCTCAGCTCCTTCCACGATTTAGCTATTGTGGACATTGCTGCTATGAACATTGGGGTGCATATGGCCCTTCTCTTCACTACGTCTGTATCTTTGGGGTAAACACCCAGTAGTGCAATGGCTGGATCATAGGGTAGCTCAATTTTTAACTTTTTAAGGGACCTCCACACTGTTTTCCAGAGTGGCTGTACCAACTTGCATTCCCACCAACAATGTAGGAGGGATCCCCTTTCTCCACATCCTCTCCAACATTTGTTGTTTCCTGCCTTGTCCATTTTTGCCATTCTAACTGGTGTAATGGTATCTCAAGGTGGTTTTGATTTGAACTTCCCTGATGTCTAATGATTTTGAACATTTTTTCATGTGTCTGTTAGCCATTTATATGTCTTCATTGGAAAAGTGTCTGTTCATATCTTCTACCCATTTATTGATTTGATTATTCGTTTCACGTGTATTGAGTTTGAGAAGTTCTTTGTAGATCTTGGATACCAGTCTTTTATCTGTAGTGTCAATT
>NW_024424119.1:48073360-48076906 GCF_017311325.1 Ursus maritimus | reverse complement strand
AGCCATTAGAAAGAACGATTACCCGACATTTGCATCCACATGGATGGGACTGGAGGACATAATGCTAAGTGAAATAAGTCAAGCAGAGAAAGACAATTATCATATGGTTTCACTCATTTATGGAACATAAGAAATAGCAGGAAGATCAGTAGGAGAAGGAAGGGAAGAATGAAGGGGGGGGTAAACAGAAGGAGGAATGGACCACAAGAGACTATGGACTCTGGGAAATAAACTGAGGGCTTCAGAGGGGAGAGGGGTGGGGTTTGGGATAGGACGGTGATGGGTATTAAGGAGGGCACTGATTGCATGCAGCACTGGGTGTTATATGCAAATAATCAATCATGGAACACTACATTAGAAACTAAGGATATACTGTATGGTAACTAACATAACATAATAAAAAATTAGTGTTAAAAAAAAAGGAGGGCACATCTTGCATGGAGCACTGGGTGTTATACATTAATAATACCATGGAACACTACATAAAAATAAATGAATGAATAAATATATATATAAATAAAATAAAAATTAAAAAAAATAAACATCACTATAAAAGGAAAAAAAATGAAAGATATGTAGGTAATCTATCCTAAAACTACAAAATGTATTGAAAGAAGATAAGAAAACAAAATAATTGAAGATACATACATATAGTCCCAGATTAGAGATTCAATATTTTTAAAATGTCAGTTCTCTCAAGCTGTTTTATGTTTTATTTTTTAAAATAATATTTATTTTGTTATATTAGTCACCATACAATACATCCCCAGTTCTTGATGCAATGCTCATGATTCATTACTTGCATATAACACCCAGTGCACCATGCAATATGTGCCCTCCTTAATACCCATCACCAGACTATCCCAATCCACCACCCCCCTCCTCTCTGAAGCCCTTAGTTTTTTTCCCAGAGTCCACAGTCTCTCGTGGTTCATTCCCCCTTCTGTTTACCCCCCCTTCGTTCTTCCCTTCCTTCTCCTACTGATCTTCCTATTTCTCCTATTCCATAAATGAGTGAAAGCATATGATAATTGTCTTTCTCTGCTTGACTTATTTCACTTAGCATAATCTCCTCCAAACCCGTCCATGTTGCTGCAAATGTTGTGTAATTGTTCGTTCTGATGGCTGAGTAATATTCCATTGTATATATGGACCACATCTTCTTTTTTTTTTTATAATGATTTTTTATTATATTATGTTAGTCACCATACAGTACATCCCCAGTTTTCGATGTAAGGCTCGATGATTCATTAGTTGTGTATAACACCCAGTGCACAATGCAATATGTGCCCTCCTTACTACCCATCACCGGCCTATCCCATTCCCCCACCCCCCTCCCCTCTGTAGCCCTCAGTTTGTTTCTCGTAGTCCATAGTCTCTCATACTTCATTCCCCCTTCTGATTACTCCCCCCCTTTCTTTATCCCTTTCTTCCCCTACTGATCATTCTAGTTCTTATGTTCCATAGATGAGAGAAATCATATGATAGTTGTCTTTCTCTGCTTGACTTATTTCACTTAGCATTATCTCCTCCAGTGCCGTCCATGTTGTAGCAAATGTTGAGAACTCGTTCTTTCTGATAGCTGAGTAATATTCCATTGTATATATGGACCACAACTTCTTAATCCAGTCATCTGCTGAAGGGCATCTCAGCTCCTTCCACGATTTAGCTATTGTGGACATTGCTGCTATGAACATTGGGGTGCATATGGCCCTTCTCTTCACTACGTCTGTATCTTTGGGGTAAACACCCAGTAGTGCAATGGCTGGATCATAGGGTAGCTCAATTTTTAACTTTTTAAGGGACCTCCACACTGTTTTCCAGAGTGGCTGTACCAACTTGCATTCCCACCAACAATGTAGGAGGGATCCCCTTTCTCCACATCCTCTCCAACATTTGTTGTTTCCTGCCTTGTCCATTTTTGCCATTCTAACTGGTGTAATGGTATCTCAAGGTGGTTTTGATTTGAACTTCCCTGATGTCTAATGATTTTGAACATTTTTTCATGTGTCTGTTAGCCATTTATATGTCTTCATTGGAAAAGTGTCTGTTCATATCTTCTACCCATTTATTGATTTGATTATTCGTTTCACGTGTATTGAGTTTGAGAAGTTCTTTGTAGATCTTGGATACCAGTCTTTTATCTGTAGTGTCAATTGCAAATATATTCTCCCATTCTGTGACTGCCTCTTAGTTTTTTTGACTGTTTCCTTGGCTGTGCAGATGCTTTTTATCTTGATGAAGTCCCACAAGTTCATTTTTTCTTTTGTTTCTCTTGCCTTTGGAGAAGTGTCATGAAAAAAGTTGCTGTGGCCGATGTCAAAGAAGTTGCAGCCTATGTTCTCCTCTAGGATTTTGATGGATTCCTGTCTCACATTGAGGTCTTTCAACCATTTGGAGTTTATCTTTATGTATGGTGTGAGAGAGTGGTCAAGTTTCATTCTTTTGCATATAGCTGTCCAATTTTCCCAGCACCATTTACTGAACAGACTGTCTTTTTTCCACTGGATGTTTTTTCCTGCTTTGTCAAAAATTAGTTGCCCAAAGAGCCGAGGGTCCATTTCTGGGTTCTCTATTCTGTTCCATTGGTCTATGTGTCTGTTTCTGTGCCAGTACCATGCTGTCTTTGTGATCATAGCTTTGTAGTATAGCTTGAAATCTGGCAACGTGATGCCCCCAGCTTTGTTTTTCCTTTTCAACAATTCCTTGGCGATTTGGGGCCTTTTCTGGTTCCACACAAATTTAAGGGCTGTTTGTTCCAGTTCTTTGAAAAATGTCATTGGTATTTTGATTGGGATGGCATTGAAAGTGTAGATTGCTCTGGGTAGCATAGACATTTTAACTGTGTTAATTCTTCCAATCCATGAGCATGGAATATCTTTCCATCTTCTTGTGTCTTCTTCAATGTCTTTCAAGAGTGATTTGTAGTTTCTAGAATATAGATCCTTTACGTCTCTGGTTAAGTTAATACTGAGATAACATATGATTTTGGTGCTATTATAATGGGATGGATTCCTTATTCTCTTCTGTGCTGCAGCGCTGTATGTGCTTCACTTTTTTACTTTTTTTTTTTTTTAGTAGTGCAATGGCTGGATCATAGGGTAGCTCAATTTTTAACTTTTTAAGGGACCTCCACACTGTTTTCCAAAGTGGCTGTACCAACTTGCATTCCCACCAACAGTGTAAGAGGGATCCCCTTTCTCCACATCCTCTCCAACATTTGTTGTTTCCTGCCTTGTCAATTTTTGCCATTCTAACTGGTGTAAGGTGGTATCTCAAGGTGGTTTTGATTTGAACTTCCCTGATGTCTAATGATTTTGAACATTTTTTCATGTGTCTGTTATCCATTTGTATGTCTTCACTGGAAAAGTGTCTGTTCATATCTTCTGCCCATTTTTTTATTTGATTATTTGTTTCACGTGTATTGAGTTTGAGAAGTTCTTTGTAGATCTTGGATACTAGTCTTTTATCTGTAGTGTCATTTGCAAATATCTTCTCCCATTCCGTGGGCTGCCTCTTAGTTTTTTGGACTGTTTCCTTGGCTAT
>NW_024424119.1:48070327-48070472 GCF_017311325.1 Ursus maritimus | reverse complement strand
CTGGAAGGTCCTTATCTCTCCATCAATTCTGAATGACAGCCTTGCTGGATAAAGGATCCTTGGCTGCATGTTCTTCTCAGACAGAGCTTTGAAAATACCCTGCCAACCCTTCCTAGCCTGCCAGGTCTCTGTAGACAGGTCTGAC
>NW_024424119.1:48068278-48070230 GCF_017311325.1 Ursus maritimus | reverse complement strand
TGCACTATGACGTGACGTGGTGTGGGTCTGTTCCCATTGACCTTGGGAGGGGTCCTCTCTGCTTCCTGGACACGAATGCTTGTTTCCTTTGCCAGATTAGGGAAGTTCTCAGCTACAATTTGTTCAAATATCTCTTCTAGACCTCTCTTTTTCTCCACCCCCTCAGGGATGCCGAAGATTCTGACATTATAACGTTTTATTGAGTCAGTAATCTCCCGTAATCTACATTCTTGAGATTGGATTTTTTTGAGCCAAGTTTCTGTTTTAACTTCCTCTTCTACCATCCCATCCTCCAATTCACTAATTCGTTCTTCTGCCTCATTTACCCTGGCTGTCAGAGCGTCTAGTTTAGACTGCATTTGATTCATAGCATTTTTAATATCTGCCAGACTCGCTCTCATTTCTGCCCTTAGAGAGTCTATATTCTCATTAATATTTTCATTAATAGTTTTCTCAAGCCTACAGATCATCTTGACCATTGTTACTCTGAACTCCATTTCTGACAATTTGGTTATATCCATATCCATCTGTTCTGTGGCAGAGGCCACAGACTCATTATCTTTTCTTTGCTGGGGGGGATTTCTCCTTCTCATCATTCTGATGAGGAGAGGTTGTGGGGATGCCCAGAGCACAAGTTATTGACCAGGACACAGGCAGTGTCACTTGTTCTATAGGGACCTTAGGGATGTCGGCTTCCTGATTTTTCAGCCTGCCTTCTGGGGGAGGGGGCCTGCTGCGCTGATATTCAGGAAACCCTGTTTGGGTAGAGTTGCCCCATCCCCTGCGAGGGGGTATGGGGCTGGGCACACTGTGGGCCGGTATTTCCAGGCTTTTGTTCTCTGGTGGCTTTCCCTGGCGGTTTTCTGTGCCTCTTCTGAGAGTCAGAGCAGCAGTGGCCGTATCCTAGCCTCTGTCAAAGAACAGAGAGATCGCAGTCCGCTCTCCACTGAACTCTCTTGGCCACTTTAACTCTGTTTCTATCGGTGCTGCTAAAAACCCTGCAGCAACCCGGGATGTGCGTCCCACAGCCTGTGTCCCAGCCCTCACTTCCAGGGCTGGCGCGTCTCTGTCCTTTGTGCTTCTAACACTGCCAGCCGCCCCGGTTCCCACACACGCTCCCGAGCTCCCGATCTCCCTGTTTCAGTATGGCTTGCGTGCGCTCTGGAGTGCCGGTTTTCAGTCTGGTCGCGCACTCCCGAGCTCTCAGTTTCAGTCTAGTTCGAGTGTACACTCTGGAGCTCTGGTTTTCAGTTTGGACACGCACGTTCCCAGGCTCAGTCTGCTCTCTCACGGTGCCGGTCCTCGAGTCAGCCTGCTCCTGAGCACAAGTGGCTATTGCTTCCCAGCTCCCGAGCGCCGAGACTCCCTCCCCCTTCCGTTTATCTTCCTATATCTGAGCGGATTCACAGCTCCCCATTTGATACCTCAATACTCAGTGCTGGAGATGTTCGTTTGTAGAGATCCAGGTGTATCTTCCTGTGTCTCAGACTGATTCCATGGGTTTTCAGGATGGTCTGGTAGATATCCAGCTGGACTTGGGACCAGCTGAGAAAGGGGTCCCCTACTCCTCCACCATCTTTTCTCCTCCTTGCAGAAAGTGGTCACTTTTCTGTTCATAGAGTTTCTGCTACTCTTTTCTTCATTCTCCAGTTGCATTCATAGGTATTCAGAATGGTTTGGTAGCTCTCTCGCTGAGTTCCTGGGACCAGATGAACTTTAGGTCTCCTGCTCCTCCGCCATCTTGGAACACCGAGCTGGAGCTCAACTCTTGTTTTAAACTGGGTTCCTTGCAGAAAGTGGTCGCTTTTCTGTTCATAGAGTTGCTGCCATTCTTTTCTTCATTCTCCAGTTGAGTTTGTAGGTGTTCAGAATGGTCTGATAGCTATCTAGCTGCATTCCTGGGACCAGACGAAATTTAAGACCCCTGCTCCTCCGCCATCTTCACAGATGAC
>NW_024424119.1:48031228-48068268 GCF_017311325.1 Ursus maritimus | reverse complement strand
TAATCTCCCGTAATCTACATTCTTGAGATTGGATTTTTTTGAGCCAAGTTTCTGTTTTAACTTCCTCTTCTACCATCCCATCCTCCAATTCACTAATTCGTTCTTCTGCCTCATTTACCCTGGCTGTCAGAGCGTCTAGTTTAGACTGCATTTGATTCATAGCATTTTTAATATCTGCCAGACTCGCTCTCATTTCTGCCCTTAGAGAGTCTATATTCTCATTAATATTTTCATTAATAGTTTTCTCAAGCCTACAGATCATCTTGACCATTGTTACTCTGAACTCCATTTCTGACAATTTGGTTATATCCATATCCATCTGTTCTGTGGCAGAGGCCACAGACTCATTATCTTTTCTTTGCTGGGGGGGATTTCTCCTTCTCATCATTCTGATGAGGAGAGGTTGTGGGGATGCCCAGAGCACAAGTTATTGACCAGGACACAGGCAGTGTCACTTGTTCTATAGGGACCTTAGGGATGTCGGCTTCCTGATTTTTCAGCCTGCCTTCTGGGGGAGGGGGCCTGCTGCGCTGATATTCAGGAAACCCTGTTTGGGTAGAGTTGCCCCATCCCCTGCGAGGGGGTATGGGGCTGGGCACACTGTGGGCCGGTATTTCCAGGCTTTTGTTCTCTGGTGGCTTTCCCTGGCGGTTTTCTGTGCCTCTTCTGAGAGTCAGAGCAGCAGTGGCCGTATCCTAGCCTCTGTCAAAGAACAGAGAGATCGCAGTCCGCTCTCCACTGAACTCTCTTGGCCACTTTAACTCTGTTTCTATCGGTGCTGCTAAAAACCCTGCAGCAACCCGGGATGTGCGTCCCACAGCCTGTGTCCCAGCCCTCACTTCCAGGGCTGGCGCGTCTCTGTCCTTTGTGCTTCTAACACTGCCAGCCGCCCCGGTTCCCACACACGCTCCCGAGCTCCCGATCTCCCTGTTTCAGTATGGCTTGCGTGCGCTCTGGAGTGCCGGTTTTCAGTCTGGTCGCGCACTCCCGAGCTCTCAGTTTCAGTCTAGTTCGAGTGTACACTCTGGAGCTCTGGTTTTCAGTTTGGACACGCACGTTCCCAGGCTCAGTCTGCTCTCTCACGGTGCCGGTCCTCGAGTCAGCCTGCTCCTGAGCACAAGTGGCTATTGCTTCCCAGCTCCCGAGCGCCGAGACTCCCTCCCCCTTCCGTTTATCTTCCTATATCTGAGCGGATTCACAGCTCCCCATTTGATACCTCAATACTCAGTGCTGGAGATGTTCGTTTGTAGAGATCCAGGTGTATCTTCCTGTGTCTCAGACTGATTCCATGGGTTTTCAGGATGGTCTGGTAGATATCCAGCTGGACTTGGGACCAGCTGAGAAAGGGGTCCCCTACTCCTCCACCATCTTTTCTCCTCCTTGCAGAAAGTGGTCACTTTTCTGTTCATAGAGTTTCTGCTACTCTTTTCTTCATTCTCCAGTTGCATTCATAGGTATTCAGAATGGTTTGGTAGCTCTCTCGCTGAGTTCCTGGGACCAGATGAACTTTAGGTCTCCTGCTCCTCCGCCATCTTGGAACACCGAGCTGGAGCTCAACTCTTGTTTTAAACTGGGTTCCTTGCAGAAAGTGGTCGCTTTTCTGTTCATAGAGTTGCTGCCATTCTTTTCTTCATTCTCCAGTTGAGTTTGTAGGTGTTCAGAATGGTCTGATAGCTATCTAGCTGCATTCCTGGGACCAGACGAAATTTAAGACCCCTGCTCCTCCGCCATCTTCACAGATGACCTGTTTTATGTTTTAAATAGCATTCTAAATAAAGTATTAATAGTTTTGTTTTGTAATTGTCAAGCAGAATCTAAAATTCAAATGGAAATTCAAGAAGAAAAAAGAGTCACGGTAACTTATATTCAGTCATTTGATCCACAACAAAGACAATATTGAAGTGGAATAGAGAAAGGATGGAATTTTTTCTTCTTCTAGATTTGACTGATAACATTATTCTGAATTTTAGGGACTATTTAAAGATGCTCTTAATAAGAGGTTCAGTTCACCACAGTGCATTCAATTTTTTAAGAAATTAAAGTGTTTTAATACAAATTATATGTTTTAATTTTTAATTTATGTTCTTAACTATTACTCTCTGACTTTAGCAACATCATTTAACCAAGCCCTAATTAGGGCAAACCTGTAAAGTGACAAAATGCACAAAATACAAGAGACAGAGTATTTTGTACTCACTAGAGACTCAAGAATTAAAAGAATCTGTGCCCCCTCAGTACCATGCAGTTTTCATGGAAATGATTTATTGTTTGGAAAATTAGTGCTGTCAACTATAATTTGTACTCTTAAGCAAGGCAATACATTTGAGCAATGATAAAGGTCAAAGTAATATATTATTTTATAATAGTACCTTTTATTTAAATATCCTAAAAAATTTTTATGAATTTTATACATAGGAATTACCCCATCTACCTTTGAGATGCAACATTTATGTAAACCATTTATCTTGACCTAATCTTTTTACCACATTCTTGTGTCTACTGTAACTAGAACTGCTATACAATGCATCTTGATTATCTGTGCTGTGATAAGTGAGCCCTAGCACAAAAAATTAAAAACTGATTTACTCAGATAGAATACAGAGAAGTTTGTTATGTTGCAAACTTGATCAGTCAGAGAAAGATGGAATTTTTAATAAATTCTATCCATACAGAAGAAAATTAATTTGTGTCTGTACCTTAAAACATACACCAAAAGTGAAACCCTATAGATTTTAGACACACATGAAAAGAAAAACAAGAATCTTTTTTTTTTAAAGAGAGAGAAAAAGGGAGCACATGAGCAGGGTGGGAGGGGCAGAGAGAGAGAGAGAATCTCAAGCAGGGTCTATGCTCAGCATGGAGCCCAACACAGGACCCAGTCTCATGAACCTGAAATCATGATCTGAACTAAAATCAAGAGTCGGACGCTTAACTGACTGAGCCACCCAGGTGCCCCAAAGAAGAATCTTTTTAATATAAAAACTTAGGGGGATATCTTCAGTTTCTTTTGGGAAACAAAAATTTCTTAAATTGGATATGAAGTAAGACACATAGGAAAAAATTAATAGATATGTCTACATTAAGATACATAATCTTAATATATAATGACTACATTGAGATACATAATTCATCAAAAGACCCATAAAGATTATGGAAAAGGAAGCCAACATGCTAAGCAAAATAAGTCAGTCAGGGAAAGAAGAATATAATATGATTTCACTCATATGTGGAATTTAAGAAACAAAACAGATGAACATAGGGGAAAGGAAGGGAAAATAAAACAAGACGAAAACAGAGAGAGAGACAAACTATAAGAGATTCTTAACTATAGGAAACAGGGTTGCTGGAGGGTAGGTGGATGGGGCGATGGGGTAAGTGGGTGATGGGACTTAAGGCGGGCACTTGAAGTAATGAGCACTGGATGTTGTATGCAACTGATTCTACTTCTGAAACTAAAAAAAAAAGAAAAAAGAAAAAGAAAAAGCAAGCCTTGAATTGTTGAACACTACTACATTGGCTAATTGAATGTAATTTTAAAAAAACCTTGAAAAATCAAAAAAAAGAAAAGAAAAAGCAAGCTGCATTACAAAAGAATACATTGTCAATACATATATCCAGCAAAGGGTTTATATCCAGGAATATACATAGACATGAAGAACTCCTAGAAACCAATGAGAAAAAACAGACTACCCAATGAAACAGCAGCAAATGACTAAGAACAGACCATTTACAATTACCCATAAGCACAGGATAAAATTACCCAAATTACCAATAAGCATAAGTAGAGGCAATAAACTACATGGG
Organism: Ursus maritimus; assembly: GCF_017311325.1. Lineage (NCBI taxonomy): Eukaryota > Metazoa > Chordata > Mammalia > Carnivora > Ursidae > Ursus > Ursus maritimus. Next base: position 48,064,464 of record NW_024424119.1, on the reverse strand, counting down.
TTATCAGATGAATGCGAATTAAAACTAAACACATGACTTCTACAAACCCATAAGAATGTGTACAGTAGAAAAGATGGACTGTATAAATGTTTCTGAGGAGTTGGGAAGAGTAGAAATGAAAGCAAGCACTTCATCTGATTTTTTAAGATATTATCTATTAAGAGGGATCCCCTTTCTCCACATCCTCTCCAACATTTGTTGTTTCCTGCCATTCTAACCGGTGTAAGATGGTATCTCAGTGTGGTTTTGATTTGAATTTCCCTGATGGCTAATGATTTTGAACATTTTTTCATGTGTCTGTTAGCCATTTGTATGTCTTCATCAGAAAAGTGTCTGTTCATATCTTCTGCCCATTTTTTGATTTGATTATTTGTTTCCCGTGTATTGAGTTTGAGAAGTTCTTTGAAGATCTTCGATACTAATCTTTTATCTGTAGTGTCATTTGCAAATATCTTCTCCCATTCTGTGGGCTGCCTCTTAGTTTTTTTGACTGTTTCCTTGGCTATGCAGAAGGTTTTTATCTTTTCTTTTCTTTTTTTAAATTATAATAATATTTTTTATTATATTATGTTAGTCACCATACAGTACATCCCTAGTTTTTGATGTAAAGTTCAGTGATTCATTAGTTGCGTATAACACGCAGTGCACCATGCAATACGTGCCCTCCTTACTATCCATCACCAGCCTATCCCATTCCCCCACCCCCCTCCCCTCTGAAGCCCTCAGATTGTTTCCCAGAGTCCATAGTCTCTCATGGTTCATTCCCCCTTCTGTTTACCCCCCCTTCTACTTCCCTTTCTTTTCCTACTGATCTTCGTACTTCTTATGTTCCATAGATGAGTGAAACCATATGATAATTGTCTTTCTCTGCTTGACTTATTTCACTTAGCATTATCTCCTCCAGTGCTGTCCATGTTGCAGCAAATGTTGAGAAATCGTTCTTTTTGATGGCTGAGTAATTTTAATGCTTGATGAATGCCAGCTGCAGTAGCGACTCTCATCTCTTTCGTAGATATAGCAGTTTGGTGACTTCTGGATTTCTCGCACATGAAATAAGTGAGCTCTATTGGATTGTGAAAACTCAGATAGATATGTGTTGATATCAATACCAGATAGGGTTAAAAAGAAAAAATGAAGACTTTAAAACTTCTTAGAGCCCAGGGAAATGGACACGAAATTTTCACAAGCTTACAGAGAACGTCAGGGTATAGGAGGGCACGTAGTTTCACTGCAAAACATTAACACACACAATTCAGACAGCACGTGGGGAAAAAGAACAATCAGGTGAGCATAAATATGAGAAGAAACATAAAATGAGACCAAGAAAAGAAAGGTAAGTTAAAAGTGTTAATAAGACCTAGCCAAGTTACAGCTTTTAGAAGAGATACATTTACAGCCCCCATGAGTACCGTGACAGCAAGGTTGAATGAACAACACCAGCTAGGTTCTCTACTATAAAGTTACTATTTTAACTTTTGTAATTAATCAATATCATTTGAATATATTCTTTATTTATTTTTTATAATAATTTTTTATTATGTTATGTTAGTCACCATACAGTATATCCTTAGTTTTTGATGTAATGTTCCATGATTCATTATTTGCATATAACACCCAGTGCTCCATGCAATATATGCCCTCCTTAGTACCCATCACTGGCCTATCCCAATCTCCCACCCCCCTCCCCTCTGAAGCCCTCAGTTTTTTTCCCAGAGTCCATACTATGGACTTCAGATATATCTTTAAAACTATATAACTGTAACTTTTTCTTATTAAAATTTCACCCACTATGTTTAACATCCATTGGTGATTCTTATACCAAAAAAAAAAAAAAATTATTGCAAACGTGGTGGCCAAATGGTGATTTTCTAATTCTATCATTTCTTCTACATTTATTAATTGTATATAAGAAGGAACTCTCCCTCATCCCCCACTTGTTTGTTTTTTCATTGATTTATATATATTGTGGACTCATGGATTCTTATTTATTCTTTTAGTTATAATCCGTTGCCTTTGCTCTTCATTTTGAGGCTCACACTATTTCAGATTTGGCCGGTGGGACCCCCTTCAAGCTGGCTCTTGAATCTCTCTGATTCATTGAGCACTTCCTTTCAGGCTCAGCAAAATTTTCTTGGATAATCTTGTCATGTCCTTGCCCCAGTCCTGGAATCAGCCATTTTTCTAGGTAACTTTGGTCCCTTTTAGTTTAGTTTTGTTTTTATTTAAGTTTCAGTTAGTTAACATACAATGTAATATTAGTTTCAGGTGTACAATATAGTGATTCAACACTTCCATACAACACCCAGTGCTCATCACAAAAAGTGCACCCCTTAATCCCCATCACCTACTGATCCCCCCCCACCTCCCCTCTGGTAACCATCAGTATGTTCTCTATAGTTTAGAGTCTGTTTCTTGGTTTGCCTCTCTCTCTCTTTTTTTCTTTCCTTTTGCTCTTTTGTTTTGTTTCTTAAATTCCACATAGGAGTGAAATCATGTGGTCTTTGTCTTTCTCTGACTGACTTATTTTGCTTAGCATAATACTCCCTAGCTCCATCCATGTTGTTGCAAATGGCAAGATTTCATTCTTTTTGATAGCTGAGTTATATTCCTCTGTGTGTGTGTGCACGTGCGCCACATCTTTTTTCCCCTCAGATCTAGAGTTAGGGTTAGGGCCAGAGTGAGAGTATGTGCCTGGTATCCTGCAGTACAGAGACCTCTCCAGAGGGCTAACCTTGGTCCCTTTTAAAGGAGAATGGTAAAGAGCACATTTGGCATTAGTTGTGCTCATAGCTTACAAGGCCTCTACATGATCTGAGAATGCAGCTAGGAAATAAATGTAAAAGAAACACAGGAAATAGAAACCACAAACTAATAAACTAAAGAAATGTTTACTCATAGGAGGTGGGTCAAGGAAGAGACAGAAAGAATGGAGGGTTTCTCTCATCTATGGAACATAAGAACTAGGAAGATCGGTAGGAGAAAAAAGGGATAAAGAAAGGAGGGGGTAATCAGAAGGGGGAATGAAGCATGAGAGACTATGGACTCTGAGAAACAAACTGAGGGCTTCAGAGGGGAGGGGGTGGGGGAATGGGATAGGCTGGTGATGGGTAGTAAGGAGGGTACATACTGCATGGTGCACTGGGTGTTATACGCAACTAATGAATCATTGAACTTTACATCAAAAACCAGGGATGTACTGTATGGTGACTAACATAATATAATAAAAAAATATTATTATAATTTAAAAAAAAAGATAAAAAGCTTCTGCACAGCCAAGGAAACAGTCAAAAAAACTAAGAGAAAAAGAACTCTTAAATCAAAAAAAAAAAAAAGGAAAGAAAGAATGGAGGACTGGGAAAAGTATCGATATTAATATATAATATATAAATTTCAATCTATTTGTACATATTAATACCCATGAGTTCAAATAGATATCTCCAATTCCAGTTTGACACCCTAGAATTCTTTCCAGCCTCCCTTTTTCCATGTACATAGCACCATTCCCTGATAGGAAGGAGCCATTCCCTTTTCTACAGTATGTTACTTATTTACTGAATCTCTGAATACATGCTAACTAATTTCAGAATTTTCAACTCATTCCACTGTAATGACAAACTAACTACAGCCTAAAATCTTGGTCTACAGTTTTTTCTTCACTGTGAATATATAGATAAGAAATTCTGTGTTCAGTAATTAGATTAGGTATTTTATTTACCCCTTTAATTCACTTATGATATTAGTTTGAAATATAGTTTGGTTCATTTGTTTTGTTTTATTCTATTTTGCTTTATTCCCTGTCCTCTTCTATATATTTTTACTAGGTAAAAGATAACCTGGTCAAAACCATACAAGTAAATTAACTCATCTCCCCATCCTTTCTTCCCCATTCTTACCTACCTCCTGTAAGTAAGCAATCTCACTAGTTTCTGATTTATTCTTCCTGTGTTTCTTTTGCTTGAATGGGCAGATAAATGTATATTTTATTTTTCCTTCATTATTATACAGAAAGTGGTGAACTATAAAAAAAATGTAGTGAGCTATAGATGCTCTTTTATACGTTGTTTTTTTCCACTTAAGATATCTTAGCCATCCCTCCACACTGGTTCGTAGGTGTCTTTGTCATTATTTTTTCATAGCTGCAAAGTACTCAATTGCATTGATCTTCCATGGAGTTACCTTCCATGGGGTCCAGGAAAGAGATGGTGGTGATGAAGTGTACTAACTGCCACTGAATTGTGTACCTCAAGTGGTTAAAGTTATAAATTTCATGCATCTATATTATAGTACATTTAAAATCTAAAAGAGAAAGAAAGATGTCATCTCAGCATAAAGCACAGACAAAATATATAATAATAATAGCAACATATGATTAATAAGTTAATAGGGGGAATAGAATAACAAAATATGTATTTATTTGGGTTTTTTTTATTATGTTATGCCAGTCACCATACAGTACATCCTTAGTTTTTGATGTAGTGTTCCATGATTCATTGTTTGCATAAAACACTCTCTTACACTGTAGGTGGGAATGCAGGCTGGTATAGACACTCTGGAAAATAGTATGGAGGTTCCTCAAGAAGTTAAAAATAGAGCTACCCTATGTCTCAGCAATTGGACTAGTAGGTATTTACTCCAAAGATACAAATGTAGTGATCTGAAGGGGCACCTGCACCCCAGTGTTCATAGTAGCAATGTCCACAATATCCAAACTGTGGAAAGAGCCCAGATGTCCACAGACAGATGAATGAATAAAGAAGAGGTGGCATATATATAAAATGGAATATTACTCAGCCACCAAAAGGATGAAATCTTACTATTTACATCAACATGGATGGAACTTAAGGGTATTATACTGAGCAAAATAAGTCAGTCAGAGAAAGACAGTTATCATATAGTTTCACTCATACGTGGAATATAAGAAACAGGACAGAGGACCATAGAGGAAGGGAGGGAAAAGAGAATGGAAAGAAATCAGAGAGGGAGACAAACCATGAGAGACTCTTAACTGTAGGAATCAAACTGAGGGTTGCTGGAGGGGAGGTGGGTGGCGGGATGAGGTAATTGGGTAACAGGCATTGAGGAGGGCATATGATGTGATGAGCACTGGGTGTTATATGCAACTGATGAATTACTGAACTCTACATCTGAAACTAATCATGTACTATATGTTGGCTAACTGAATTTAAATAAAAATTTTTTAAAAGAAAACATATAGTAATATGAAAAATATAAATTCAAATATATCATAATTATATTAAATGTTACAAGATCAAATTCTCCAGAACTACAATGATTATGAATCTATATAAAAAGAACACAGCTATTTCTTAAAAAAAAAACAAACAAAACAAAAACACAGCCTGACTTCAGAGTGCTAACAAGGAACGTGTCGCAGATATAAGGACATAGAACAGTTTAAAGAAAATTGTTGGAAAAGAAATACCATGTAGGTAGCCAGGTGATGGGTATTAAGGAGAGCACGTGTTGTGATGAGCACTGGGTGTTATACACAACTAGTGAATCATTGAATACTACATCAAAAACTAATGATGTACTATATGTTGGCTAACTGAACATAAAAAAAATACTGTGTAAACACTAACCAAAAGAAAGCTGATACATGTATACTAATAATCAGAAGAAGTAGATGAGATGTTAAGGCAGGAGCTGCTGCTAGAAATAAAGAGAAATATCTCCTATTTATAAATGCAGTGGTGTGCTGTTAAATGAATAAAAATAGCTCTCAGAGGAACCTTGCTTTGTAGCATTTGCCAGTTTCCATAGTGTAATTATTTCCAGTATGGCTGATTTCAATCTACCAATGTGATGTCATTGAATGGGGAGTTGAAAGAGATGTTCACATTCAGTTTGAAGCCAATGTAAGTGCATTAAAGAATCAGTACACAAGAGCAGATCATGATGCTGAATCTGCATGTCCTCAATAACATGGTATATAAACGACACAAGCAATAACTGGGTATATCTAAAAGGGGAAAAAATAAATGCACAATTACAATTGGCAGCATGCTTCACATACGATTTTGCACATATAAGAGGTAGTGAACAAGGAGGAAAAAATTAAGGATAAAAAATATTTAACAATCCAAGTAACAAACTTGACCTGGTGGACATATTAACAACACTATACATGACAGCAGAATGTATATTCATTTTAAGTTACATAGAGTTGGCAACTATATAAAAGTTTTAGGAGATATATCTCAATGTGCATGAGCGCAATAATCAGATTTAGTGATTGTCACTTAAAAGTTATCCCTCTTGACAAATATTTCTAGGGCCTGTTTTATATCTTTGTTCCTCAGGCTATAGATGAAGGGGTTCAACATAGGGGTAACTACTGTATACATGACTGAAGCAATAATGTCTTTGTCTTTGAAGTCCCTTGATGAGGAGAAAAAGTAAACACCTGCAAGTGTCCCATAGTATAGAGACACCACAAAAAGATGGGAGCCACAGGTAGAAAAGGCTTTAAAGAGTCCCTTAGTAGAGGGGATCCTCAGGACAGTTGTTCCTATACGAATATATGAGCCCAAGATACTACTCAAAGGCAGGATGAAAAGCATTCCTCCTTCAGTAAAGATGACCAGCTCATTGAGAGAGATGTCTGAGCAGCTTATCTTCAGGAGCACAGTGAGGTCACAGAAGAAGTGGGGGATGGTGTTATTAGCACAGAAGGGCAGTTGGACCAAGAGGAGGGTGTGCAACAGGGCATGGATGCAACAGAAGAACCAGGACCCAGCTACTAATGAGATACACAGCTCCTGCCTCATGATAGTGGTGTAGTGGAGTGGCTGACAGATGGCCACATATCTGTCATATGCCATCACTGCAAGAAGGAAGTTATCGAGACAACCAAAAACTATGAAAAAATACATCTGAAAAATGCACCCCACATAGGGAATGCCTTGTTGCTGAGTCTGCATGTTCATGAGCATCTTTGGAACTATAACAGATGAAAGGGAAATATCAGAGAAGGCCAAGTGGCTGAGGAAGAAGTACATGGGAGTGTGGAGGCGAGAGTCCAGCCTGATGAGCAGGACGATGAGCAGGTTCCCCAGCACCGTGGTCAGGTACATGCCCAGGAACAGGGCGAAGAACACGCCCTGCTGCTCTGGCCGGATGGGGAGCCCCAGGAGGAGGAACTCGGACATGCTGCTCTGATTCTTCAGCCTCATGCTGTTCTTATCTCTGCTGGCAATTGGAGAAAGTGGGAAATGTCAGTGAACATGTCATAACATTATAGTAAGGTCTTTTCTATGAAAATTCTTAATTTTAGCTACCTTTCTGTTTATTTCTCACAACTGTTATTGCATGAGTTAATTTGCCCATCTCTAGCACTAATGATACATGAAACTATCACATTAGCCAGGTTTTTCGCCAAACAAAAGACTTTTATTCTTTATTCAACAAATATTTATTGAACAACATCTTTCGTATATTGAGTACATAGCAATGAACAAGAAATGGTAAGTCTCTATGTTCAAGGAGTTTATATCTTTATATCAAGCCAGGTTCAAACCCAAATAATTTACTAAGATCAAAATGTGAAATGGGCACCAGGAAAGAGATATGAGTCATTTCCTCTTAAAAAGGATGCGAAGCTCCCTAAGTTGGAACAGAATTAGCTTCATCACAGGCACTCAGTATAATTGGCTGGGTCCTACCTGTTTTAAGTCATTTAAAATTCCCTGTTACCAAAAGTGTCCAAGACAGTTTTTCAAACCAACATTGAGAATAGCATCAGGCACTATTTCAAGTGTTTTACGTGTACCTTCATATCAGAACCTCACCGTAGTCCTAACAAATGGTATTATTATAGTCATTTTAACTATGAGACAACAAATACATACATTATTTAAATGTGCAAAAGTACACACAATTAAGTGCAACAGATAGAATCACAACATATGTCTGACAAGAATGCATACTTTCAACCACTCTGCATAGAAATTATACCCTCATTAGTTAGAATGTCCGGAGAAGCTATATGTCAGCTACCTTTATCCAAAATGTCCTTAACTCCCTCTAAGAAAAATTTACCACTCACATTTATACATCATACAATATACAAAGGACTTTCACATGCTTTGACTTCTCTGAAAAAAGTAAGTAAATATTTAGGGACTGTTCAGTTCACAAGGCAAACTTCATGTCCTCATTTTATAGATACAACAACTGAAACTAAAAAGATTACTGACTTACCCCCCTTGACTCCGCTTTTTGGTGGTGGATTCCAGATTTAGTATCTATTTGGACATTTGACTAGAGGTTAGGATAAACACATACCCTTGAAGAGGAAATCAAGACTGACATTCTCACTCAAGCGTAGGAACAGGACAGGGAGTCCTCCTCAAGGACCACAACCTTGCTCAGGGGCACTGGTTTTCTCAGTTCATGGCTACCAAGAAGGACAATGACTTGACTTTTATGTGAAGGTATGCCTGCTCACTGACATAGCTTGTGTCAGTCCTTACTGAGAAACCAGAAGAAAACAAGAGGGCCAGGACCAACCAGGAACCTTGATTCAGGCAGGACATTTAGAAGGAGACAGATGGGCCATTAGCCATGGAAAAGATGTCAGACCATGACCTCGAAGTATGAGAAAGAGCCTTTAGATGGATCTGTTTTCTCAGAATTCTACCTGTCCTACTCCAGACAATGGTGAAATAGGAACCTCTATGACACAAACATCAGATTCGGGAAAAAAATAATAAAAATTCCTCCTATTCCACTTATTTTGTTCCAGGCATGGTGCTGAATAATTTGTGTGCATTGCCTCATTTATCCTCAAAATAGCATGATGAAGTAAGAATGGTTACCTCTCCTTTGCCAGTGAAGAATCTGAGCCAGAGAAAGTCACTTCCTAAGATCACAAAACATATAAGAGCCAGACTGAAGATTGGGCCCCGGTCTGCCGTACTGTAGACACTGAGGTTATACCCATTAGTACATAACACCTGTCCAGGGCTGGAAATGCATGTGAACCTGCCTGCTTAATGCAGTATTATATTTATATATAGCCACTGTTGAAACACAGTTAAAAAAGTAGTTGAGTTCATAGAAAAGAACCAGAGGCCCTTAAGGCAAGTACATGAAACATACAACAACAATGCACTCTAACATTTGGAACCATATTTTAAAATATGACTTATAAACAAAATGCAATATCACACATAATCACACATTGAGCTGACATTTCAAGACCTCTTACCTATTGCTGGTCATGAGTAAATTCAGGAAACTTCTCACTCAGACTGGGGAGCATATATCTCCCTCTTCAGACTACACAATCTCATTTACTTAACTATGATGTCTGCCCAAGGATGAAAATGTGGGAGTTACAGAAAGAGAGTGGAGCAAATACTTGAGTTCAATGGGACTGATTAGGAGATCCCAGATCACACACACAAACTCCCTGCCCTTGTTTAAAGGGGCAACACTTATTTAGACTTCTGTGCTCTTGTCTAAGGGAGGAAAAGAATAAGACTGGGAGTCAATTACACACACACACACACACACACACACAGAAAATTCATGAAGAAAACATACATATATCCGCATTGTACAGGCAAGGAAACATCACACAGACCCATATATATGTAGAACTCTAGACACAGAGACACACCTTGCCCACCCAGAATTCCCAGCTCACTCTGACCTGTGCCACTCCTTAGTGAGCTCAGGTACCTTCTAATACAGTTTCCTGAATCCTCAGCTTCTGTTGAGAACACCAGGAACAAAATGTAAGAAGAAGGCCTCTGTGAGCTCATGACCTCATGAGCTCTCTGTGTCTGTCCTTGAGCTCCAGGGCAACAGGCAGGAGATAACTATTTTACAAACCTGGGAGAGGACTCATGGGAAGTCCCTAAGCTCCTGGTTAAGGAAAGAATCAAAGCAGACTAAAGGCCACCAATTCCTATCAGACCTTAGGGAGGAGCTTGTACAGGAGCTCAGGGGAGGGACTGAACTGCTAGAGCCACCTGAGAGGGTGACCCAGATCTCAGGGACACTCTGGGGTCCTCTCTGCCTGTTCGTAGTTCCAGGGAGGCAAGTAGGAATGGCTTAGTCAGCCTCTATCACCAGTGTTTCCAATGCAGTGGGTCTGCCTCTCCCAACAGCACGTTATGATCCAGGAAGAGTATGTCTGGCTTCTGCAAACTCCCACACCACTCGCTACCATGAGCACTCAGATCTAGCTTTAACTTCACATCCTACAGGTCCCCTCTCTCCCTGGGAAGAGACTTCAGGGCTTGGAGGCATGCCTTTTCCAAGAGAGTGTAGAGAGGGGAGATTTAGTCCTTGGGCTCAGTTCTCAGAAGAACTGGGTCTGGGCTATGCCGCTCATTAATTGTGGGCCCACAATAGCCAAACTATGGAAGGAGCCAAGATGCCCTTCAACAGATGAATGGGTAAAGAAGATGTGGTTCATATATACAATGGAATATTACTCAGCCATCAGACAGGATTAATACCTACCATTTACATCTACATGGATGGAACTGGAGGGTATTATGCTAAATGATGTAAGTCAAGCAGAGAAAGACAATTATTATATGGTTTCACTCATATGTGGAATATAAGGAATAGCACAGAAGATTATAGGGGAAGGGAGGGAAAACTGAATGGGAAGAAATCAGAGAGGGAGACAAACCATGAGAGACTCTTGAGTCTGGGAAACAAACTGACAATTGGGGAAAGGGAGGTGGGTGGGGGAATGGGGTTACTGGGTGATGGGCACTAAGGAGGGCATGTGATGTGATGAGCACTGGGTGTTATACGCAAATAATCATTGAACACTACATCAAAAACTAATGATGTATTATAGGTTGGCTAATTGAATTTAAATTAAAAAAGAGAAAGAAAAAAAATACATTGTCCGCAGAAGTTATTCTTGAAATTAAATGAGATGTTTTGTGGTAAAGCACATAATCAATGCACAGTAGACATCAGCTCTTGTGATCATTTGATCTTTGTATCTTCCAAAAAAAGATAATGATTTCTAGAATCACTGTTATTACCAGAGGATTTCTATTGAATGAATAACTGAATTAACTGATTAATTTATTCTCCCAATCTAATAGTAAGAATGTATTCCCACCCTAAGAGATTAAATGAGTTAAAACATATAATGAATTTAGAACATTGTCTGGCATTTTGTAAGTCCTGAATAAACTTTGTCTATTTTGTTGCTGTGGTTTACAGACTCATTACCTTCAGCTGCTCACACATGCTCACACATTTATTTCATTAACATCTTAGTTACTGATAACTCCATGTTGTTCAAACCAAAATGTAGAAATCCTTTAGCTACCAGAGGAGAGCTGGGGGGAGGAGGGGGATGGGTTCAGTAGGTGATGGGGATTAAGGAGCATCTTTGTTGTGATGAGCACCAGGTATTGTATAGATGGGTTGAATCACTATATTGTACACCGGAAACTCATATTACACTGTATGTTAATTACCTGGAATAAAAATAATTTTTTTAATGTAGGAGTCCTTGACATCTACCTTTCTCTCACACTCCTCTCAGTTCATCAGTAACTCTTGTTGGTTCCAACTTACAACCAAATATAGTATTCACCAGATTTTTACTACTTCCTCTGCTACCATCCCAGCCTATCATTTCTTAACTGCACTGTTGCCATAGCTCCTAGGTGGTCCCCCTGCTTCCACACAACCCCCTTCTCCAGCCAGAATGATCCTTTTTAAAGCTGAATCATGTTACTCTTCTGCTGAAAAGTTTCCAGGCACTACACAAATAATTCACAGTAAAAATCAAACCACAAAGACTAAGGGACCTAGGCCCTGTTGGCTTTAAAATTATCCCTCAAAAAAAAAAAACAAACCCATATATAAATATCTTTCCTTGGGCTCTTCTACATGCTCACTCCCCTTCAGGGATGAATCTCATTTTTGTTCCTGAACGTAGCTGGCATTGTCACATCTCAGAATGTTGCAGTTGCTGTACTTGCTCCCGGAAATACTTTTCCTGCGAATATCCCGGTGGCTCTGTTCCCTGCTGCCTTCAATTCTTTGTTCAAATATCCCTTCAGAGTCAGACCAGTCGTCATCACACCAGTTGCAGCCTGTCCCCTGCATTCCTGATTTTTCCACAATACTACTTTTTATGTCACTTAAAAGCAAAGAAACTTACTTACATATTAAGTTATTTTCATTGTTTCCCCACTAGAATATAAGCTCCACAAAAGGAAGATATTTTTTTCTGATTTGTTCACTTCTAGAAATTTCTGTAAACAGAGCGGACACATTTTTAAAAATACCAGTCAAGAAAAATAAATTATCCAGCCACTGTACCCCCCTGACCTCAGCGTGGACAGTGGCCTCATCCAGTAGAGACCCTAACAGCAAGCCTCCTCTGCTCAAGGGTGCCACCAACTGACCTGGCCATAAACCCATGCTGAACTGACTGGTGAAGGACTATCCCTGCCGAAGCAAATCTGCTAAGTGTAGAAGAAGAGACTGCTTATTCAAATATACAAATACCAACGCAAGGAATTAGGATCATGAAGAATCAGGTAAAAACGACACTATCAAACAAAACTAATAAAGCTCTAATAATAAAACAAAAGGAATAACATCAGTAAACTGTCTGACAAAGAATTCAGAATAATCCTCTTAAGGTTTAGTGAACTACAAGAACACAGACAGACAACTAAATAAATTGGAAAAACAATGTATGAGGAAACTTAATTCAACACTACATTGAAAGAACCATACACCATGATAGGGTAGGGTTTATCCCTGGGTTGCAAGAGTAGTTCAAAATATGCAAATCCAAATGTGATTCACCACATTCATAGAATAAAAGATAAAAATCACTTGATCCTCTCAGTAGATGCAGAAAAATCAGTTGACTAAATGCAAACCCCTGTGTGATAAAAACCTCAATAAATTGTGTATAGAGTGAACATCTCTCAACATAATAAAGGCCCTATTTGACAATCCTACGGCTAACATCATACTCAATGGTCAAAGGTTGAAAGCTTTTCCTCTAAGATTAGGATCAAGACAAAGATACCCTCTCTTATTACTCCTATTCGGCATTGAGGACGTTATGCTAAATGAAGTGAGTCAGACAGAGAAAGACAAATTCTTGTGATCTTATTTATATGTTGAATCTGAAAAAAAAAATCTAGGAGAAACAGAGTAGATGGGTGGTTTCCAGGAGCCAGGAGTAGGGTGTGGAGAAATAGATGAAGGTACAAACTTCCAGGTATAAGATGAATAAGGTCTGGAGATGTAACGTACAGCATGGTGACTACAGTTAATAAGACTGTATTGTATATTTGAAAGTTGCTGAGAGAGTAGATTTTGAAAGTTCTCATCACACAAAAAGCATGATAACTTGTGAGGTAGTGGATGTTGCAGCTAATATGACTGTGGTAACTTTGTAATATGTATATATATAAAATTATTGCACTGTACACTTTAAACTTATACAATGTTCTATGTCAATTATATCAGAATAAAGCTAGTAAAAAATGAAGGGAGGGAGGAAGGAAGTTGAATGAATGAATAGAAAGCACAGCCCCATGAATAGGCAGAATTCTAACCCAAAGCTTTCTGTCTCTGTATTATTTACTCATAAAATATAGATTAAACTTTAAATATTACTCCAAAAGCTAAGGAAAAAGACAGCTGTATTGTGTGAGACGGTGGTTTACACTGAGGGCAAGAACAGAATGTGTTTTATTTCCTACACATTGTTATGGATGATGATCAACAAGATACACAATACTCTCTACATAAAACCTAAAAGGAAATGTTCTTTTTTTATTTCAGTGCCAAGAATAGTTGTTATCCTCATTTTTCAGATGAGTAAACTCAGGCTTATAGACACTCAGTAACCTGCTAAAAGCAACTTACTTACTGGAAATGTAGGCATTCTATCAAATGTCTTCCTTCTTCAACACTAAACCTTAACAGACACTCTGGACCTAAACTTTGAAAACACATGCAGAATATTTCCAAAGTCCTTTTGCTAAATCTGACAATAACTGTTGTTCTATCCTGTGCTTTAAACATACATAAACAGACATTAACCTAATCCCACATAGAAAGAAATCGAATCCACGTGGCTGCCAAGATACTGGAACACACCATACATCACTGATCTACCCTCACTGAATCCTCTGCAAACTACAACCTCCTCATTTCTAGAATACACCTAGGTCCACACCTGAATCCCCAAACATAAAAATATTCACCCACATAAATATTTGGTCACCCTTGATAACCCAGAGTTGGAGAAACTGAAGCACACCCTTGAGATGTTGCAGTGAGATTAAGAAGCTCTGGGATGAGTCGCCACACCAAAACAGGGAGCTATGGGCTCCCCTGTCCCCTGGAGTCAGCCCTGCTAGGTGTGATTCCCAGTCTGCTTACTCTGCTTAGAGGGATCACAGGACCAGCTCCCTTGAGAGGTCATCACTCCACAACTTCCTCAGCCTAACAAGGACCCCAGAGGCCAGAAGAGCAGAGCTCAGACTCAGGAGACACTGCCTGGGCTTTCACAATCAAAAGGGTCCTTGTCCCTTGAGTCAGGGCATCTCTGCCTTCTGATATGGGGAGCTGGGAAAGCAGCAGCATGCTGGGGACTAGACACGAGGGGTTGGTGGCCAGTGAGGAGAAACGTGCTATCCTTTCCAAGTACCATATTAGTTCCCCTGCCTGTCCTGTTCCTCTCCTTGTTCATCAGCCCAGAATGTTGTGGGAGACAAATGAGGGGGCTGTACTTGGCTGAGAAGCAGACTGACAGGTGAGTAGCAGATGTGGTGCAGACCAGCTTCTGGAGACAGTGGGCAGGAAAGAAGAGCACCTGGATCTGGAGGTGAGCTTCAGTAAACTAACCACCTGCTTGGCTCCTCCAACCTCTAGCACTTAATCTTTCCTCCCTGAGAGTTTCAAATATTTCATGGATTAAGCAGTCATAGGGTCCAACTAAAACCTCCATCTGACTTTTAGTTTTCAGTCCATCCAGTTTGACCTCTAGGCAGTCTACACTGTGGAATTTGGTGGAAGGAGAACGCCATCAGTTTTCAAAGAAAGGAAACAAAGGAAAGAAAACTATTGTATTCCCGGTCTTACCCACTCACCTTGTGCTTTGAAGACTGTTCTTCCTGGTTCTCAGTCTCAAAACCTTCTTTTTCCTAGTCATCAGAATAGGTGACCCTCACACCTATGACCTGGATCACCCAACCTCATCAATTAACCCAAATCTCCACTAATTTCTTATTTCCACAAGCAGCCTTTTCACAAATGTCTCCTTATTTATTATTGACCTGTGTTTGACAAATTGTTTTGCAGACATGGTATCTCACTTGCTACTCATAAAACATCAGGAATCAGCTTATGAGCACGTGACAGAGGATAAATCAAACCCCATCTTTTGTCTTGGTCCAGGACACTGCCCAGCACTGACCACAACTCTATGTGACAGACATGCCCCAGCCATACGTGGCCAGTTTTTTCCACCTGATTTTGGCCAGTTAATCATGGATGTTCAAAACTTCGTATCCTCCATTTGTGTAACACAGAAAGATAGGCACCTCCCTAGCCACTACAAGGATAGACTCTGAATATGGGAGAAGAAAGCTTGTCAGTAAAGGGGGATAGAAGGGGAGGTCATGTAGGAAATGACCACTGTGAGGCAAACAGTGCCTGTGTATGATTGTGACACACAATGTACACACCAAAACATGAGGAGGTGTAGCCTAAGGGTTAAGAGCATGGGTTTCAGAGTGATTCAGAGTGGGGTTCAAATCCTGATTGCTATTCACTTCCTTGGTGACCTTGAGCAAACCACTTCACCTCTAAGCCTCAGGCTCCTAATAAGAACACATGCCTCATCGTCCCTCATCATGGGATTTGTGAGGTACTTAGCACAAGCTTGACACATAGAAAATTTTCGATGATATTGGTTATTGTTATTAACTTTTTAACTACTGGTTCACTCAAATCATTCAATGCACAAACTAACATTTCTTCTGTAAGATCTAGTAAAATCATGAGATTAGTCTGACAACTTGGCAGTGAGGAGTATATTTTAAGCTTGTGAGTTAATTGATTTTGAGGACAACCAGTAACAGCAGATAAGGGAAGGTGACACTGAGATGATGACGATGAAGAGTTTCTCCTGAGTCAGGGCACCTGGGTGGCTGACTCTTGATTTTGGCTCTGGTCATGATCTCAGGGTTGTGGGATCAAGCCCCACTTCAGGCTCCACCCTGAGCATAGAGCCTGCTTAAGATTCTCTGTCTCCCTCTGCCTCTGCCCCTCCCCTGCTCACACTGTCTCTCCTGAATGTTCTCTCTCTTTCTCTCCTTCAAAAGAAAAATAAAGCATTCTTTTAAATTTGCCTTCTTAGCAACCTTTAAATATGCAATAAAGTGTTGTTAACCATAATCACTGTTATGCACATGACATCATTTAATTTTAATGTAATTACTGCATTTAATTGTTAAATTAATTAATATATTACTATTTCAATGTTAAATGAATTAATATATTAATTAGAATAACAATATTGAATCCATGAAAAGTCCACTGTAAAGGGATCATTAAAAAGGTGTGAAAGAATATGGTGCTTCTAAAGAAATTATTTCAAACACATTGGTGATTTAAGTATGTTCATGTTAGAGATTTTTATAGTAAGTAGGAATACATAAATAACCAATATCTCAAACCATTTGAAAATCTCTATGTAATATGTCCATTTATGAGGTATGGACAGATATGCTGACTCTAAAAAGTTGACTTAAGGCGTGCCTGGGTGGCTCATTTGGCTAAGCATCTGCCTTCGGCTCCAGGCAGGATCCCGGGGTCCTGAGATTGAGCCCCAAATCCGGCTCCCTGCTCAGCAGGGAGTCTGCTTGTCCCTTTCCCTCTGCTGCTCCCCCTGCTTGTGCTTTCTCTCACTCTCTCTCCTGCTCTCTGTCAAATAAATAAATAAAATCTTTTAAAAAAAAAAGAGTTGATTTAAAATACTTTGCTTATACAAGATCTCTCAGCGCAGAGATTTTTGTAGTAGCAAGAAAATGGAGGCCACTTTGATGTCAATTGCCAGGTAGCTGGATAAGACTGAAAAAAAAATATATCAACCTGATATATATATCAACACTTAATATATAAAAAATTACTATGTTCTCATAGGTATTTTTGCATACACATATGACTGGTGAATTATAAATCATGAGTTGAATACTGAACAATGGATGCCCATCCTGTACAAACATGTCCTAGTACAAATCATTAAAGAAACAAAAAATAGTTTACAGTGTGGGGAAACTTACACTTATAGCATGGCATGAGCTAAGGAGGATGAACCCCTCATCCTGTGCCCAGAGGAGAAAAAGCCCATTTTGTTGAAATGGGTTCAACATTCCCCTTAGATTTTCCCTGTTGGTTATTTTGGCAAACTCATCCCCCATCCATCTCCATTCCTTATACACTGCCTGAAGTTGTTTGTTGATGATCTGTCTCCCAACCTAGAACTTGAGCTACACAATACATGGATCTGCCTGTTTTTATTACTAAATCGCCAGCAAGGGAGCAGTATTTTCACAGAATAGGAACTAGTGAACTGGAATCAGTGAGGTCCATCTCTGATGGTTTCTAAAGGAAAACTCTTCTTCTGTCCCACCAGCCTTCACTATAAGGACTTGTGATGCCATGGATTTGGGAAGGGAGGGCACATTCAAGGGAGATTGACAAGCTGTCCCTGCATAGCAACTAATTGTGACCAGAGAAAACGAAGACTTGCTGGGTTGTGGACTTGGGGTAAGGTAAATAACAAAACATATATAACTAGAACCAAGTCAATGGCAAGAGTCAACCAAACCAGCCTTGTCTCTGAATTCATCCTCATGGGACTCTCCTCCCGGCCTGAAGACCAGAAGCCACTCTTTATCCTCTTCCTCACCATGTACCTGGTCACCATAATAGGGAACCTATTCATCATCCTGGCCATCCGCTCTGACCCCCAGCTCCAGACCCCCATGTATTTCTTCTTGAGTTTCCTGTCCTTCACTGACATTTGCTTTACAACAACAATTATCCCCAGGATGCTAGTGAACTTCCTGTCAGAGAAGACCATCTCCTATGCTGGGTGTCTGACACAGATGTATTTCATTTATGCTCTGGGCAACACTGACAGTTGCCTTCTGGCGGTCATGGCCTTTGACCGCTACGTGGCCATCTGTGACCCCTTCCACTATGTCACCACCATGAACCACCGCTGCTGTGTCCTGCTGGTGGCCTTTTCCTGCTCACTTCCTCACTTCCACTCACTCCTACACACACTGCTACTGAATCGCCTCATCTTCTGTGACTCCAATGTTATCCATCACTTCCTCTGTGACCTCAGTCCGCTGATGAAATTGTCATGCTCCCCCACTTTTGTAAATGAAATCGTGATAATGTCAGAATGTTCTGTTGTTTTGGTGACCCCCTTTCTGTGCATTACTTTCTCTTATGTACGAATCCTTGTAGCAGTTCTCAAGATCCCCTCAGCTGCTGGGAAACGCAAAGCCTTTTCCACCTGTGGCTCTCACCTCACTGTAGTAACACTCTTTTATGGAAGCATCTTCTACATCTATTTACAGCCCCTGTCCACCTACACTGCCAGGGACCACATAGCAACACTTGTCTACACAGTTCTTACGTCCATGCTAAACCCTTTTATCTATAGTCTGAGAAACAAAGACCTGAAACAGGGTCTGAGGAAGCTGATGGGCAGGAGGAAGCCCTAAGCAGCACCCTCTTGACAAACCCACAAATATAATCTTCTCCACTCAAATCTGGTCTCTATTAGGTCTTGGTGAACAATTAAACTGTGGGAGGTTAGCTTTTTTTAACTCATGTGAGACAAGACTCATATCCATTGATGATAGCTGACCAATAGTCCCTGCCTCTGCTGAAATCATGATATGCTTCCTCACTATTCTTCCATTTTCCCGTGAAGATTCATTATGTTCTCAATCTCCAAATATTGCTTTAAACTAATTCTCTTGTCAGAAATAAATCCTGAACAAATTTCACTCCTTTTATTAAGACCTACTCTCCAGGGGCGCCTGGGTGGCGCAGTCGTTGGGCGTCTGCCTTCGGCTCAGGGCGTGATCCCAGCATTCTGGGATTGAGCCCCACATCAGGCTCCTCTGCTAGGAGCCTGCTTCTTCCTCTCCCACTCCCCCTGCTTGTGTTCCCTCTCTCGCTGGCTGTCTCTCTCTGTCAAATAAATAAATAAAATCTTTAAAAAAAAAAAAAGACCTACTCTCCAAAACCCTTCACATTACAGTTATTGCTGAAAATGATTACTGAATTTATAGCTTCTGAGTGTCTTTGCAACATTTCAAGGGGAAAGAATGGAGGGAGAGAGGGAAGGGGAGGAGGAGAATTATATTCTAGTAACCTTTCTCATTATGAGGATTTTTAGAATTCCTTATTTTTTCTTTCAAAAACTTTTCTTCCTTCAAAATGTTTACTTTTACTTCCCTCTTAAATTTCTATCCTTTATTAAAATGTTGTGTTTTTTCTTTTTAATTTCCTGTTGTTGGTGTTTTTTTTACCATACAATTTAATGGTAATGGCCATAGGTGCCTGAGTGGCTCAGTGGGTTGAGGATCCAACTCTTGATTTTGACTCAGGTCATGATCTCAGGGTCATGGGACTGAACCCTGCATCAGGCTCCACGCTCAGTGGGGTGTCTGCTTGAGATTCTTTCTCTCTCCCCTCTGCCCCTCCCCCCCGTGTGCGCATTCTCTTTCTCTCTCAAATAAGTAAGTAAATACATACATACATACATACATACATACATACATACATACATACCTCTTTAAGAATGGTAATGGTCAGAAAGATTAAGAAACAAGAGTGATTACATGGAAGTCATCCATTCCACAGTGAGGAAGTTGGAACCTTTCTCATTCCCACCTATCCCCAAAGTTATGTTTAAGGTATGGGATTAAGTATTTCATTCTAGAAACTCCCACTCTGAGGGTCTATCCTATGGAAATATTATCATAAATATATGTTCGATATTGAGATTTTTTTCAGTCATTCCCGGATTATAACAGATAAAAATTGAAAACAACCTAAAATCCTATCAATCAGCAATGGGGAAATAAAGATTAATCACATAGAATGTAGAATATGCAGCAGGTTGAAAGAATCAAATGGATGTCTATGACTTCCTTGAAAAGCCACCAGGTAGAAAAATCAAGATGTGGAATAATTATAAAAGTATGAATTCATTATGTTTTTAAAAACTGTATCAATCTGTGTGTGTGTGTGTGTGTGTGTGTGTGTGTGTGTGTGTAGTCACTAGAGTAAGAATAGAAGTGCAGTGGACAGAGAGGGAGAGAATTTCCAACTCATACACATTAGTAATGTCTGATTTGTTTAAATTGATATATATATATATAGCTCATGTAATATAAACCTATTAATATATCAGATGACCAAACCAATAGTGAAAAAATTTCTATGTAGGGTACCAAAGAAGAGAAATATTCTAAGTGTATGCATTACTTTTGGCTCTTTCAATTTAATGATAATTTGATAGTACTCAAGGTACCAAAACTTCTGAAAGTTTAAAAATATATCTGCACTGTCCTAGTGCATCAAATGTTTTCAGTTAGAAACAAGAGGTCATTGTAATTTGCATTCCTTTGTGACTTCCTCCCCTAACCACAGTCTATAGATACCAACACCAAATATGGCCCCCTGCCACTGAGTAGGCTGTGGGAGAGTGAACCATGATTCTACCCAGTTTACTCCAAGCCTGAGTACAGGGGTCTGATAATTGCCCTTGGACATCAAGAAGTCCATTATAATTTTTAAAAATTTTTATTATGTTCAATTAGCCAACATATAGTACATCACAAGTTTCAATGTAGTGTTCAATGATTCATTATAAAATTTAAGTGGAAATGAAAAGTAACCTAGAACAGCCAAGACACTCTTGAAGAAAAAAATCACAAAGTTGGAGGAAACACATTACCAAATTTCAAGACTTGTACAAAGGTACCATAATTAATTTAGTTTAGTATTTATCCAAGTACATAACTAGAACAGATGAAAATAGGGGGGGGAAAGAAAAGAGAGGCAAACCACAAACAGACTCTTAACTATAGAGAACAAACTGAGGGTTGCCAGAAAGGAGGTGGGCAGGGGATGGGTTAAATGGGTGGTGGGTATTAACGAGGGCACATGTTGTGATGAGCACTGGGTGTTGTATGTAAGTAATGAATCACTAAGTTCTGCTCCTGAAACTAATATTACAATATATGTTACTAACTGGAATTTATTTTTTTTTGAATTTTCTATTTTTTATTTTTTTAATAATAATTTTTTTATTATATTATGTTAGTCACCATACAGTACATCCCTAGTTTTCTTTATAATGTTCCATAGTTCATTACATGCATATAACACCCAGTGCAGCATGCAATACGTGCCCTCCTTAATACCCATCACCAACCTATCCCATTTCCCCCCTTCCCCTCTGAAGCCCTCAGTTTGTTTCTCAGAGTCCATAGTCTCAAATGGTTCATTCCCCCTTCTGTTTACCCCGACCTTTCTTCTTCCCTTTCTTCTCCTACCGATCTTCCATATGAAACCATATGATAATTGTCTTTCTCTGCTTGACTTATTTCGCTTAGCATTATCTCCTCCATTCCCGTCCATGTTGCAGCAAATGTTGAGAAATCGTTCTTTTTGATGGCTGAGTAATATTCCCTTAGATATATGGACCACATCTTCTTAATCCAGTAATTTGTTGAAGGGCATCTCGGCTCCTTCTACAAATTAGCTATTGTGGACAATGCTGCTATGAACATTGGGGTGTATATGGCCCTTCTCTTCACTACGTCTGTATCTTTTTTTTTTTTAAGATTTTATTTATTTATTCGACAGAGAAGGAGACAGCCAGCAAGAGAGGGAACACAAGCAGGGGGACTGGGAGAGGAAGAAGTAGGCTCATAGCGGAGGAGCCTGCTGTGGGGCTCGATCCCATAACGCTGGGATCACGCCCTGAGCCGAAGGCAGACGCTTAACCGCTGTGCCACCCAGGCGCCCCAATACGTCTGTATCTTTGTGGTAAATAGCCAGTAGTGCAATTGCTGGATCACAGGGTAGCTCCATTTTTAACTTTTTAAGGGACCTCCACACTGTTTTCCAAAGTGGCTGTACAACTTGCATTCCCACCAACAATGTAGGAGGGATCCACTTTCTCCACATCCTCTCCAACATTTGTTGTTTCCAGCTCTGTCAACTTTTGCCATTCTAACTGGCAAACGGTGGTATCTCAATGTGGTTTTGATTTGAATTTCCCTGATGGTTAATGACTTCGAACATTTTTTCATATGTCTGTTAGCCTTTTGTATATCTTCATCAGAAAAGCGTCTGTTCATATCTTCTGCCCATTTTTTTATTTGATTATTTGTTTCTCATGTATTGAGTTTGAGAAGTTCTTTGTAAATCTTGGATACCAGTCTTTTATCTGTAGTGTCCTGTACAAATATCCTCTCACATTCTGTGGGCTGCCTCTTAGTTTTTTGTTTTTTGTTTTTTTTTTTTTTTTACTGTTTCCTTGGCTGTGCAGAAGCTTTTTATCTTGATGAAGTCCCACAGGTTCATTTTTTCTTTTGTTTCTCTTGCCTTTGGAGATGTGTCATGAAAAAAGTTGCTGTGGCCGATGTCGAAGAGGTTACAGCCTATGTTCTCCTCTATGATTTTGATGGATTCCTGTCTCACGTTGAGGTCTTTCATCCATTTTGAGTCTATCTTTCTATATGGTGTGAGAGGGTGGTCTAGTTTCATTCTTTTGCATGTAGCTGTCCAATTTTCCCAGCACCATTTATTGAAGAGACTGTCTTTTTCCCACTGGATGTTTTTTCCTGCTTTGTCAAAGATTAGTTGCCCAAGAGCCGAGGGTCCATTTCTGGGTTCTCTATTCTGTTCCATTGGTCTATGTGTCTGTTTCTGTGCCAGTACCATGCTGTCTTTGTGATCACAGCTTTGTACTATAGCTTGAAATCCGGCATTGTGATGCCCCCAGCTTTGTTTTTCCTTTTCAACAATTCCTTGGCGATTCGGGTCTTTTCTGGTTCCACACAAATTTAAGGGCTGTTTGTTCCAGTTCTTTCAAAAATGTCATTGGTATTTTGATCGGGAAAGCATTGAAAGTGTAGATTGCTCTGGGTAGCATGGACATTTTAATTATGTTAATTCTACCGATCCATGAGCATGGAATATTTTTCCATCTTTTTGTGTCTTCTTCAATGTCTTTCAAGAGTGATTTGTAGTTTCTAGAATATAGTTCCTTTACATCTCTGGTTACGTTAATTCTGAGATAACATATGATTTTTGGTGCTATTGTAAATGGAATCAATTCCCTGATTTCTTTTTCTTCAGTCTCATTGTTCGTATATAGAAATGCAACTGATTTCTGAGCATTGATTTTGTATCCCGAACATTACTGAATTGCTCTATAATTTCTAGTAGTTTGGGGGTGGATTATTTTGGGTTTTCCATATAGAGTATCATGTCATCTGTTAAGAGAGAAACTGTGACTTCTTCTTTGCCGATTTGGATAACTTTTTTCTTCTTTTTTTTGAATTTTTTTTTCAGTTGCAATAAATGTTCTTTTTTATAATAATTTTTTATTATTTTATGTTAGTCACCATACAGTATATCCTTACTTTTTGATGTAATGATCCATGATTCATTATTTGCGTATAACACCCAGTGTGATTTGGATACATTTTTTTAAACATGTAAACTATAATTTGTTTACTCATGAGACAATTTTCTGTGTTGATATTAGGATGACTTTTCTTTTCTTTTTCTTTTTAATTTTTTAAATTATATTATGGTAGTCACCATCCAGTACATCCCCGGTTTTTGATGTAAAGTTCGATGATTCATTAGTTGCGTATAACACCCAGTGCACCATGCAATAGTGCCCTCCTTACTACCCATCACCAGCCTATCCCATTCCCCCACCCCCTCTCCTCTGAAGCCCTCAGTTTGTTTCTCAGAGTCCATAGTCTCTCATGCTTCATCCTCTCTGATTACCCCTTTCTTTATCCCTTTCTTCCCCTACCGATCTTCCTAGTTCTTATGTTCCATAGATAAGAGAAATCATACGATAATTGTCTTTCTCTGCTTGACTTATTTCACTTAGCATTATCTCCTCCAGTCCCATCCATGTGGATGCAAATGTTGGGTAATCGTTCTTTCTGATGGCTGAGTAATATTCCATTGTATATATGGACCACATCTTCTTAATCCAGTCCTCTTTTGAAGGGCATCTCGGCTCCTTCCACGATTTAGCTATTGTGGACAGTGATGCCTTGAACATTGGGGTGCATATGGCCCTTCTCTTCACTATGTCTGTATCTTTGGGGTAAATACCCAGTAGTGCAATGGCTGGATCATAGGGTAGCTCAATTTTTAACTTTTTAAGGGACTTCCACAGTGTTTTCCGGAGTGGCTGTACCAACTTGCATTCCCACCAACAATGTAGGAAGGATCCCCTTTCTCTACATCTTCTCCAGCAATTGTTGTTTCTTGCCTTGTCTATTTTTGCCATTCTAACTGGCGTAAGGTGGTATCTTAGTGTGGTTTTGATTTGAATTTCCCTGATGGCTAATGATTTTGAACATTTTTTCATGTGTCTGTTGGCCATTTGTATGTCTTCATTGGAAAAGTGTCTGTTCATATCTTCTGCCAATTTTATGATTCGTTTATTTGTTTCTTGTGTATTGAGTTTGAGAAGTTCTTTGTAGATCTAGGATACCAGTCTTTATTCTGTAGTGTCATTTGCAAATATATTCTCCCATTCCGTGAGCTGCCTCTTAGTTTTTTTGACTGTTTCCTTTGCTGTGCAGAAGCTTTTTATCTTGATGAAGTCCCATAAGTTCATTTTATCTTTTGTTTCCCTTGCCTTTGGAGATGTGTCATGAAAAAGGTTGCTGTGGCCAATGTCGTAGAGGTTGCTGCCTATGTTCTCCTCTAGGATTTTGGTGGATTCCTGTCTCACATCGAGGTCTTTCATCCATTTAGAGTTTATCTTTGTGTATGGTGTGAGAGAGTGGTCAAGTTTCATTCTTTTGCATGTAGCTGTCCAGTTTTCCCAGCAACATTTATTGAAGAGACTGTCTTTTTCCCACTGGATGTTTTTTCCTGCTTTGTCAAAAATTAGTTGCCCAAAAGCCGAGGGTCCATTTCTGGGTTCTCTATTCTGTTCCATTGGTCTATGTGTCTGTTTTTGTGCCAGTACCATGCTGTCTTTGTGATCACAGCTTTGTACTATAGCTTGAAATCCGGCATTGTGATGCCCCTAGCTTTGTTTTTCCTTTTCAACAGTTCCTTGGTGATTCAGGGCCTTTTCTGGTTCCATACAAATTTAAGGACTATTTGTTCCAGTTCTTTGAAAAATGTCCTCGGTATTTTGATCGGGATAGCATTGAAAGTGTAGATTGCTCTCAGTAGCATGGACATTTTAACTATGTTAATTCTTCCGATCCATGAGCATGGAATATTTTTCCATCTTCTTGTGTCTTCTTCAATGTCTTTCAAGAGTGATTTGTAGTTTCTAGAATATAGGTCCTTTACCTCTCTGGTTAAGTTAATTCCAAGGTAACGTATGGTTTTTGGTGCTATTGTAAATGGGATGGATTCCCTGATTTCTCTTTCTTCAGTCTCATTATTTGTGTATAGAAATGCAACTGATTTCTGAGCATTGATTTTGTATCCCACCACATTACTGAATTGGTCTATAACTTCTGGTAATTTGGGGGTGGATTCTTTTGGGTTTTCCATATAGAGTATCATGTCATCTGCGAAGAGAGACAGTTTGACTTCTTCTTTGCCGATTTGGATACCTTTTATCCCTTTTTGTTGTCTGATTGCTGTTGCAGGGACTTCTAGTACTATGTTGAATAATAGTGGAGAGAGTGGGCATCCTTGTCGTGTTACTGATCTTAAGGGAAAGGCTTCCAGCTTTCTCCATTGAAATGATATTTGCTGTAGGCTTTTCATAGATGGTTTTTATGAGATTGAGGAATGTACCCTCTATCCTTGCACTCTGAAGGGTTTTAATCATGAAAGGATGCTGTATTTTGTCTAATGCTTTTTCTGCATCTATTGAGAGAATCATAGGTTTTTTGGTTTTTTTCTTGTTGATAAAATCTATGACACTGATAGATTTGCGAATGTTGAACCACCCTTGCATCCAGGGATGAATCCCACTTGGTCATGATGGATAATCCTTTTAATATACTGTTGGATTCTATTAGCAAGGATCTTGTTGATAATTTTGGCATCCATATTCATTTGGGAAATCGGTCTGTAATTCTCCTTTTTGATGGGGTCTTTGCCTGTTTTGGGGATCAAGGTAATATAGGCCTCATAGAATGAGTTTGCTAGTTTTCCTTCTGTTTCTATTTTTTGAAATAGCTTTAGGAGAATAGGTATTATTTCTTCTTTGAATGTTTGGTAGAATTCCCTGGGAAAACCATCCAGTCCTGGTGTTTTGTTTTTTGGAAGGTTGTTTATCACTGTTTCAATCTCTTCATAATTAATTGGCCTGTTTAAAAAATCAATTTCTTCCTGTTTCAGTCTTGGCACTTTATAGGTTTCCAGGAAGTCCTCCATCTCTTCCAGATTGCTTAATTTATTGGCATAAAGCTGTTGATAAAAGTTTCTAATACTCCTTCCGATTTCATTGGTGTTGGTTGTGACCTCTCCCTTTTCATTCATAATTTTATTAATTTGGGTCCTTTCTCTATTCTTTTGGATAAGTCTTGCCAGTGGTTTGTCAATTTTATTTACTCTTTCAAAGAACCAGCTTCTAGTTCTGTTGATCTGCTCCACTGTGCTCCTGGTTTGTAATTCATTGATCTCTGCTCTTATCTTGATCAATTGCTTTCTCGTGCTTGAATTAGGCTTGTCCCTCTGTTGCTGTTCCAGCTTCTTGAGGTGAGAATATAAAAACTGCATTTTAGATTTTTCTGTTCTTTTGAATGAGGCTTGGATGGCTATGTATTTTCCCCTTAGGACTGCCTTTGCAGTGTCCGATAGGTTTTGGACCATTGTGTTTTCATTCTCGTCTGCCACAGAACTAATGGATATTAACGTATTTTTATCTATGTCTCTTTATTCTGGTTGAGAGTTGGCCTCTGTATCTTGCTGCTCCCCTGTTGGGAGCATAGATATTTATAATTGTCATATCCACTTGTTGGATACATCCTTCAAGAATAATATAGTGCCCTTCTGTGTCTCTAACTATAGTCTTTAGTTTAAAATCTAATCTGTCTGATATGAGAATTGCTACCCAGCTTTTTTTGACATCCATTGGCATAAAGAATGGTTTTCCATCCATTCATTTTCAGTCTGGATGTATCTTTAAGTTCAAAAATGAGTCTCTTGTAGATAGCAAACGGATGGGTCATGCCTTTTTATCCAATCTGCAACCCTGTGGTGTTTTATGGGAGCATTTAGGTCATTCACATTGAGAGTGATTATTGAGAGATATGATTTTAATGATGTCATGTTGCCTGTAAAGTCTTTGTTTCTATAGATTGTAACTTTCTGTTCTGTATCACTCTTGGGGCTTTTGACTTTTATAGAACCCCCTTAATATCTCCTATAGGGCTGGTTTCGTGGTTACAAAATTGGTCAGTGTCTGGTGATTCTGGAAGGTCCTTATCTCTCCATCAATTCTGAATGACAGCCTTGCTGGATAAAGGATCCTTGGCTGATGTTTTTCTCTGAAAGAGCATTAAAAATGCCCCCACCCTTTCTCTCTCCCAGGTCTTTGTAGACAGGTCTGATAAAATCCTAATATTTTTGCCTTTGTACATGAGAAATGTCTTTGCCCTGGACGCTTTCAATACTGTATCCTTGGATCTAATATTTGCAAATTGCACTATGACGTGACGTGGCGTAGGTTTGTCATGGTTGAATTTGGGAGGGGTCCTCTCTGCCTCTTGACCTGAATGCTTGTTTCCTTTGCTAGATTAGGGAAGTTTTCAGCTACAATTTGCTCAAATATCTCTTGTAGACCTCTCTCTTTCTCCACCTCTTCGGGATGCCGATGGTTCTGACATTGGAACGTTCATTGAGTCAGTAATCTCCTTAATTTACATCTTGAGATTGGGTTTTTTTGAGCCAAGTTTCCTTCTTAACTTTTCTCTTCTACCATCCCATCCTCCAATTCACTAATTCGCTCTTCTGCCTCGCTTACCCTGGCCGTCAGAGCGTCTAGTTTTGGCTGCATTTGATTCATAGCATTTTTAATTTCTGCCAGATTCGCTTCCTTTCCGCCTTAGAGATTCTATATTCTAGTTAATATTTTGTTATTTTTTTCAAGTCTACACATCATCTTGACCATTGTTACTCTGAACTCCATTTCTGATAATTTGGTTATATCCATATCATCAGTTCTGTGGCTGAGGCCACAGAGTCAGTATCTTTTCTTTGCTGGGGGATTTCTCTTTCTCGTCATTCCGATGAGGAGAGGTTGCGGGGTTGCCTAGAGCCCAAATTATGGCTAGGACCCAGGCAGTGTGCACTTGTTTTATAGGGACCTTAGGGATGTGGGCTTTGATTTTTCAGCCTGCCTTCTAGTTGAGGGGCCTGCCGTGCTGATATTCAGGCAACCCTGTTTGTGTGCCTCTGTCCCTCCGAGGGGGATAGGGATTGGCACAATGTGAGCTGGTATTTCCGGGCTTTTGTTCTTTTGCGGCTTTCCCTGGCGGTTTTCTGTGCCTCTTCTGAGAGTCAGAGCAGCAATGGCTGAATCCTAGCCTCTATCTCAGAACAGAGAGATCGCAGTCCGCTCTCCACTGAGCTCTCTTGGCCCCTTTAACTCTGTTTCTGTTGGTGCTGCTAAAAACCCTGCAGCATCCCGGGTTGTGCACCCCACTGCCAGTGTCCCAGCCCTCACTTTCAGGGCTGGCATGTCTCTGTCCTTTGTGTTTCTTAACACCGCCAGCCGCCCTCGCACACGCTCCCGAGTCCTCGGTCTCAGTCCGGTTGCAGTGAGCACACGAGCACTGGTTTTCAGTTCGATGCACACGCTGCTCCCAGGCTCACGGTCTCAGTCTGCTCTCGTGGGTGTCCATCCGGGAGTCCAGCCTGCCCCCAGGGCAGGTGGCTACCGCCTCCAGCGCCAATGCGGAGGCCTCCCCTCCGTTTATCTTCCATATCTGTGTGGATTCACAGCCCCGCTCGTACCAATATTCAGCGCTGAGATGTTCATTTGTAGAGATCCAGATGTATCTGCCTGCGTCTCAGGCTGATTCCGTGGGTTTTCAGCATGGTCTGGTACCTATCCAGCTAGACTCAGGGGACCAGCTGAAAAGGGGACCCCTACCCTCCCCAACTAACTGGATTTTAAATAAAAACTTTTTTAAATGTAGGAATCCTTGATGTCTACTTTCTCTCACACTCCTCTCAGTTCATCAGTAACTCTTGTCAGTTCCAAATTACAACCAAATACTGTATTCACCAAATTTTTACTACTTCCTCTGCTACGATCCCAGCCTCTCATTTCTTAACTGCACTGTTGCCATAGCTCCTAGATGGTCCCCTCCTTCCACACAGACCCCTTCTCCAGCCCAAATGATCCTTTTTAAAAGCTGAATCATGTTACTCTTCTGCTGAAAAGTTTCCAGGCACTACAAATACATTCACTAGTAAAAATCAAATCACAAAGACTAAAGGATCTAGCCCCTGTTGGCTTTAAAATTATCTCCTCAAAAAAAAAAAAAAAAAAAAATATATATATATATATATATATATAAATCCCTCTCCTCGAGCTCTTCTACATGCTCACTCCCCTTCCTTCAGGGATGAATCTCATTTTTGTTCCTGAACATAGCTGGCATTGTCACATCTCAGAATGTTGCAGTTGCTGTACCTGCCCCCTGAAATACTTATCCTGCAAATATCCCAGTGGCTCTGTTCCCTGCTGCTTTCAATCTTTGTTCAAATATCTTTGTGATGGTGACTGGGTGAGGCCAGTCATCATCACACCACTTAAAGTTATAGCCTGTCCCCTGCATTCCTGACTTCTTCACAATGCTGGATTTTATAGCACTTAAAAAACACGAAACTTACATATTAAGTTTGTTTTCATTGTCTCCCCACTAAAATATAAGCTCCACAAAAGGAAAATATTTTTGTTCGATTTGTTCACTTCCAGAAATTTCCATAACACAGTAGATACGTAATAAATACCTGTCAAAAAATCAATTACATATATATATCTTTTTCTTTTTAGAAATCAGGTCATGCTGTTTGTGCAGCAAAAATAACTCATTTTCATAACCTGAATTGAGAAGGCAGAAGTAAGCTGTCCCCACAAAGAAAGTTCTGGTTATAAAAACATACAGCCTACATTGGTTTAGGGAATTTGGAAATGAGATTTAATGCACTGTGTTCCTGTGCTTGTTTTTATCATGGGCAAAAACTGACTTAAGTGATAAAGCCAAAATCTTTGCAATATGTTTAGATTTTAGAAACAATCAGACACAATATATAACTACAACTACATTACAAATGCAAACATTCTCAACTTATATTCTTAAGCACTTGCAGCAACACATACTATATAACTATAGGACATGATAGGCCAAAGGACAAAGAAACTAAAATGTTTATTATATCATTTACATAATTGATACACACTATGAATTATCATTAAATTTTTACTAGCCATTCTTTATACAAACAAAACATTTATGTGCCACCTTATTTTAATTCCACTATAGTTAACATAGTGTTATATTAGTTTCAGGTGTACAATATAGTGATTCAACAATTCTATATATTACTCAGTGTCATATTAGCCATTTTAGTGACTTTTCGTTTATCTAAAACCATGTTTCACAAACCTTCCTACTAATTCAGCTGTAATTGTCCATATGTTAATTTTGTTCTAAAGACAAGGAACAGATCACATTTGAGAATTCTTATCTTTTCAACCTGGTATCACTAAGTTAAGGGGTAAGAAGGTATAACTTACACAAAATGCAATGTTATTCAGACCTTTAATCTTAGTCTAAGATTGTCTCTCTTCTTCAAGAGAAAACATTTAATTGTAATCTTCCTTCAGAAAAAGAAGTTCATATATTTTGATATAATAGCAAGTCATTCTTATCTCTTGGATAAGGAAGTACCTTAAGATGTTGACTTTACAAAAATGAGAGTTGTCATAATGCCACATACCAAGGGTTATGTGAAAATAATGAGGACAAGAAGAGATATACCTAAAGCTAAGGCGATAGGTTACGGAGATCATGACCTGAATATTTTTTTATTTCAGTGGGTTCTAGAAAATAGGCAGGGAATGCAATCAGCCAGGGGTCCAAAAAGGGGAGAAACCATTGAAATCAAGGAGAATTTGGAGGGCACCACTGTATCAGTTAGCTTTTGCTGCATAACAAACCATTCCAAAACTTAGTGACTTAAACAGCAACCATTGTTTATATGACAGTTCCATGGGCTGACAGTTTGGGCTGGGAATGTGCTCAGGTGGATGGGGCTTCTTGTCTGGGTTTGGTTCAGTTGATCTCAACAAGGGCTCACTCATGCCTCTCCTATTACCACACAAGTCACCTGGGAGCTTGTTGATTGTTAGCTGGAATATCTTGGTTCTCCTCCATGGGCCCCCACCTTCCCACAGCCTAGCTAGACTAGTTCACATTGTGGTCTCAAGGTTCCAAGAGCAGCAGCAACGGAGTCTATCTAGGCTTGGAAATCTCACTTTCACTGACTCTATTAGTCAAAGCCAACCACAAGTCCTGCCCAGATTCAGTGGATAGGGAAAACCACACTTGCAAGGAGGGGCAACAAAGTAACTTGGCCATTTTTGCAGTCTACCACAGTCACCTCCACAATTTTTCAAGGAGATGTCCCTGGAAACATCACTAGGAAAATTAAGAACATGATATTAAGGAGGGTACATGTTGAATGAGCACTGGGTGTTATACACAACTAATGAATTGTTGAACACTACGAAATAATAATAATAAAAACAAACTTTAAAAATAAAGAAAATCAAACTTTAAAATTTAAATAGCAAAAAATAAGTAATTAGAAGTGAGTATACAACTCCAATATTGCAGGACAAAGTTTAAAAAGTGATTATGCTTTTCTATAAAAAATTTTTTCAAAAAGAACATGAGTGAGTAATGGTTACTTGGTAACAATAACTTTCCTCCTGTAAAGTATCCCCAGAGCTAATCTCATGTCCCTGTTCCTCAGGCTATAGATAAAGGGATTTAACATGGGTGTCACCACTGTATACATAACTGAAGCAATTATGTCTTTGACCTTGGAATTGTTTGATGACGGAATGAAATAAATCATTGCAAGAGTCCTATAGTACAAAAACACCACGAGGAGGTGGGAGCCACAGGTGGACAAGGCTTTGCAGATCCTCTTGATGGAGGGGACTCTCAGGATGGTTGCCCAATGCGGATATAGGAGCCCAAAATAGCACAAAATGTCAGGAAGGCAAACACTTCAGTGAAGATAACAGTTTGAGGGAAGTGTCTGAGCAGGTCAATCTCTAAAAGGGCAGGAGATCACAAAAGAAATGAGATATGGTATTGTCAGCACAGAAGGAGAGGTGGGACAGAAGGAGAGTGTGCAACAGGGCATGGGCACATGAGAAGAGCCAGGAGCCAGCCACTAGTAAAGTACACATCTCTTCCTCATGACAGTGGTGTAGTGGAGGCTGACAGATGGCCACATACCTGTCATATGCCATCACAGAAAGAAGGAAATTTTCAAGACAAACAAAAAGTAGGAAAAATACATCTGAGAAATGCACCCACATAGGGGATGGATAAGTGCTGAGTCTGCATGTTCATGAGCATCTTTGGAACTGTGACAGATGAGAAAGAGACATCAGTGAAGGCCAAGTGGCTGGAGAGGAAGTACATGGGGGTGTGGAGGCGAGAGTCCAGCCTGATGAGCAGGACGATGAGCAGGTTCCCCAGCACCGTGGTCAGGTACATGCCCAGGAACAGGGCGAAACGCCTGCTGCTCTGGCTGGATGGGGAGCCCCAGAGGGAGGAACTCGCCGACACACTGCTCTGGTTCTCCTCCTCATTGTCTCCCTTAATCTCTGCTGGGATAAAAGGAGTAGGAAATATAAGGACTGAGATATGGTGGTTATC
>NW_024424119.1:48000201-48031203 GCF_017311325.1 Ursus maritimus | reverse complement strand
TCTCTGGTTAATTCCAAGGTAACGTATGGTTTTTGGTGCTATTGTAAATGGGATGGATTCCCTGATTTCTCTTTCTTCAGTCTCATTATTTGTGTATAGAAATGCAACTGATTTCTGAGCATTGATTTTGTATCCCACCACATTACTGAATTGGTCTATAACTTCTGGTAATTTGGGGGTGGATTCTTTTGGGTTTTCCATATAGAGTATCATGTCATCTGCGAAGAGAGACAGTTTGACTTCTTCTTTGCCGATTTGGATACCTTTTATCCCTTTTTGTTGTCTGATTGCTGTTGCAGGGACTTCTAGTACTATGTTGAATAATAGTGGAGAGAGTGGGCATCCTTGTCGTGTTACTGATCTTAAGGGAAAGGCTTCCAGCTTTCTCCATTGAAATGATATTTGCTGTAGGCTTTTCATAGATGGTTTTTATGAGATTGAGGAATGTACCCTCTATCCTTGCACTCTGAAGGGTTTTAATCATGAAAGGATGCTGTATTTTGTCTAATGCTTTTTCTGCATCTATTGAGAGAATCATAGGTTTTTTGGTTTTTTTCTTGTTGATAAAATCTATGACACTGATAGATTTGCGAATGTTGAACCACCCTTGCATCCAGGGATGAATCCCACTTGGTCATGATGGATAATCCTTTTAATATACTGTTGGATTCTATTAGCAAGGATCTTGTTGATAATTTTGGCATCCATATTCATTTGGGAAATCGGTCTGTAATTCTCCTTTTTGATGGGGTCTTTGCCTGTTTTGGGGATCAAGGTAATATAGGCCTCATAGAATGAGTTTGCTAGTTTTCCTTCTGTTTCTATTTTTTGAAATAGCTTTAGGAGAATAGGTATTATTTCTTCTTTGAATGTTGGTAGAATTCCCCAGGAAAACCGTCCGGGCCTGGAGTTTTGTTATTTGGAAGGTTGTTTATCACTGACTCAATTTCTTCATAATTAATTGGCCTGTTTAAGGAATCAATTTCTTCGCTTATCGATCTTAAAGATTCTTTCAAAGAACCAGCTTCTAGTTCTGTTGATCTGCTCCACTGTGCTCCTGGTTTGTAATTCATTGATCTCTGCTCTTATCTTGATCAATTGCTTTCTCGTGCTTGAATTAGGCTTGTCCCTCTGTTGCTGTTCCAGCTTCTTGAGGTGAGAATATAAAAACTGCATTTTAGATTTTTCTGTTCTTTTGAATGAGGCTTGGATGGCTATGTATTTTCCCCTTAGGACTGCCTTTGCAGTGTCCGATAGGTTTTGGACCATTGTGTTTTCATTCTCGTCTGCCACAGAACTAATGGATATTAACGTATTTTTATCTATGTCTCTTTATTCTGGTTGAGAGTTGGCCTCTGTATCTTGCTGCTCCCCTGTTGGGAGCATAGATATTTATAATTGTCATATCCACTTGTTGGATACATCCTTCAAGAATAATATAGTGCCCTTCTGTGTCTCTAACTATAGTCTTTAGTTTAAAATCTAATCTGTCTGATATGAGAATTGCTACCCCAGCTTTCTTTTGACATCCATTGGCATAAAGAATGGTTTTCCATCCATTCATTTTCAGTCTGGATGTATCTTTAAGTTCAAAAATGAGTCTCTTGTAGATAGCAAACGGATGGGTCATGCCTTTTTATCCAATCTGCAACCCTGTGGTGTTTTATGGGAGCATTTAGGTCATTCACATTGAGAGTGATTATTGAGAGATATGATTTTAATGATGTCATGTTGCCTGTAAAGTCTTTGTTTCTATAGATTGTAACTTTCTGTTCTGTATCACTCTTGGGGCCTTTTGACTTTTATAGAACCCCCCTTAATATCTCCTATAGGGCTGGTTTCGTGGTTACAAAATTGGTCAGTGTCTGGTGATTCTGGAAGGTCCTTATCTCTCCATCAATTCTGAATGACAGCCTTGCTGGATAAAGGATCCTTGGCTGCATGTTTTTCTCTGAAAGAGCATTAAAAATGCCCCCCCACCCTTTCTCTCATTCCAGGTCTTTGTAGACAGGTCTGATAAAATCCTAATATTTTTGCCTTTGTACATGAGAAATGTCTTTGCCCTGGACGCTTTCAATACTGTATCCTTGGATCTAATATTTGCAAATTGCACTATGACGTGACGTGGCGTAGGTTTGTCATGGTTGAATTTGGGAGGGGTCCTCTCTGCCTCTTGGACCTGAATGCTTGTTTCCTTTGCTAGATTAGGGAAGTTTTCAGCTACAATTTGCTCAAATATCTCTTGTAGACCTCTCTCTTTCTCCACCTCTTCGGGGATGCCGATGGTTCTGACATTGGAACGTTTCATTGAGTCAGTAATCTCCCTTAATTTACATCTTGAGATTGGGTTTTTTTGAGCCAAGTTTCCGTTTTAACTTTCTCTTCTACCATCCCATCCTCCAATTCACTAATTCGTTCTTCTGCCTCGTTTACCCTGGCCGTCAGAGCGTCTAGTTTTGGCTGCATTTGATTCATAGCATTTTTAATTTCTGCCAGATTCGCTCTCATTTCCGCCCTTAGAGATTCTATATTCTAGTTAATATTTTTGTTAATATTTTTTTCAAGTCTACACATCATCTTGACCATTGTTACTCTGAACTCCATTTCTGATAATTTGGTTATATCCATATCCATCAGTTCTGTGGCTGAGGCCACAGAGTCAGTATCTTTTCTTTGCTGGGGGGGATTTCTCTTTCTCGTCATTCCGATGAGGAGAGGTTGCGGGGTTGCCTAGAGCCCAAATTATTGGCTAGGACCCAGGCAGTGTGCACTTGTTTTATAGGGACCTTAGGGATGTGGGCTTTGATTTTTCAGCCTGCCTTCTAGTTGAGGGGCCTGCCGTGCTGATATTCAGGCAACCCTGTTTGGTTAAAGTCTCCCTGTCCCCTCCGAGGGGGGATAGGGATTGGCACAATGTGAGCTGGTATTTCCGGGCTTTTGTTCTTTTGCGGCTTTCCCTGGCGGTTTTCTGTGCCTCTTCTGAGAGTCAGAGCAGCAATGGCTGAATCCTAGCCTCTATCTCAGAACAGAGAGATCGCAGTCCGCTCTCCACTGAGCTCTTTTGGCCCCTTTAACTCTGTTTCTGTTGGTGCTGCTAAAAACCCTGCAGCATCCCGGGTTGTGCACCCCACTGCCAGTGTCCCAGCCCTCACTTTCAGGGCTGGCATGTCTCTGTCCTTTGTGTTTCTAACACCGCCAGCCGCCCCCGCACACGCTCCCGAGCTCCCGGTCTCAGTCCGGTTGCAGTGAGCACACCGGAGCACTGGTTTTCAGTTCGGATGCACACGCGTTCCCAGGCTCACGGTCTCAGTCTGCTCTCTCGTGGGTGTCCATCCGGGAGTCCAGCCTGCTCCCCAGGGCAGGTGGCTACCGCTTCCCAGCGCCCAATGCGGAGGCTCCCTCCCCCTTCCGTTTATCTTCCAATATCTGTGCGTGGATTCACAGCTCCCCGCTTCGTACCTCAATATTCAGCGCTGGAGATGTTCATTTGTAGAGATCCAGATGTATCTGCCTGCGTCTCAGGCTGATTCCGTGGGTTTTCAGCATGGTCTGGTACCTATCCAGCTAGACTCAGGGGACCAGCTGAAAAGGGGACCCCTACTCCTCCCCAACTAACTGGATTTTAAATAAAAACTTTTTTTTTAAATGTAGGAATCCTTGATGTCTACTTTCTCTCACACTCCTCTCAGTTCATCAGTAACTCTTGTCAGTTCCAAATTACAACCAAATACTGTATTCACCAAATTTTTACTACTTCCTCTGCTACGATCCCAGCCTCTCATTTCTTAACTGCACTGTTGCCATAGCTCCTAGATGGTCCCCCTCCTTCCACACAGACCCCTTCTCCAGCCCAAATGATCCTTTTTAAAAGCTGAATCATGTTACTCTTCTGCTGAAAAGTTTCCAGGCACTACACAAATAATTCACAGTAAAAATCAAATCACAAAGACTAAAGGATCTAGCCCCTGTTGGCTTTAAAATTATCTCCTCAAATGCTCACTCCCCTTCCTTCAGGGATGAATCTCATTTTTGTTCCTGAACATAGCTGGCATTGTCACATCTCAGAATGTTGCAGTTGCTGTACCTGCCCCCTGAAATACTTATCCTGCAAATATCCCAGTGGCTCTGTTCCCTGCTGCTTTCAATTCTTTGTTCAAATATCTTTGTGATGGTGACTGGGTGAGGCCAGTCATCATCACACCACTTAAAGTTATAGCCTGTCCCCTGCATTCCTGACTTCTTCACAATGCTGGATTTTATAGCACTTAAAAAAACACGAAACTTACATATTAAGTTTGTTTTCATTGTCTCCCCACTAAAATATAAGCTCCACAAAAGGAAAATATTTTTGTCTGATTTGTTCACTTCCAGAAATTTCCATAACACAGTAGATACGTAATAAATACCTGTCAAAAAAATCAATTACATATATATATCTTTTTTCTTTTTTAGAAATCAGGTCATGCTGTTTGTGCAGCAAAAAATAACTCATTTTCATAACCTGGAATTGAGAAGGCAGAAGTAAGCTGTCCCCACAAAGAAAGTTCTGGTTATAAAAACATACAGCCTACATTGGTTTAGGGAATTTGGAAATGAGATTTAATGCACTGTGTTCCTGTGCTGGGTTTTTATCATGGGCAAAAACTGACTTAAGTGTAATAAAGCCAAAATCTTTGCAATATGTTTAGATTTTAGGAAACAATCAGACACAATATATAACTAGCAACTACATTACAAATGCAAACATTCTCAACTTTATTACTTTAAGCACTTGCAGCAACACATACTATATAACTATAGGACATGATAGGCCAAAGGACAAAGAAACTAAAATGTTTATTATATCATTTACATAATTGATACACACTATGAATTATCATTAAATTTCTTACTAGCCATTCTTTATACAAACAAAAACATTTATGTGCCACCTTTTATTTTAATTCCACTATAGTTAACATAGTGTTATATTAGTTTCAGGTGTACAATATAGTGATTCAACAATTCTATATATTACTCAGTGTCATATTAGCCATTTTAGTGACTTTTCGTTTATCTAAAACCATGTTTCACAAACCTTCCTACTAATTCAGCTGTAATTGTCCATATGTTAATTTTGTTCTAAAGACAAGGAACAGATCACATTTGAGAATTCTTATCTTTTCAACCTGGTATCACTAAGTTAAGGGGTAAGAAGGTATAACTTACACAAAATGCAATGTTATTCAGACCTTTAATCTTAGTCTAAGATTGTCTCTCTTCTTCAAGAGAAAACATTTAATGTGTAATCTTCCTTCAGAAAAAGAAGTTCATATATTTTGATATAATAGCAAGTCATTCTTATCTCTTGGATAAGGAAGTACCTTAAGATGTTGACTTTACAAAAATGAGAGTTGCTCATAATGCCACATACCAAGGGTTATGTGAAAATAATGAGGACAAGAAGAGATATACCTAAAGCTAAGGCGATAGGTTACGGAGATCATGACCTGAATATTTTTTTATTTCAGTGGGTTCTAGAAAAATAGGCAGGGAATGCAATCCAGCCAGGGGTCCAAAAAGGGGGAGAAACCATTGAAATCAAGGAGAATTTGGAGGGCACCACTGTATCAGTTAGCTTTTGCTGCATAACAAACCATTCCAAAACTTAGTGACTTAAACAGCAACCATTGTTTATATGACAGTTCCATGGGCTGACAGTTTGGGCTGGGAATGTGCTCAGGTGGATGGGGCTTCTTGTCTGGGTTTGGTTCAGTTGATCTCAACAAGGGCTCACTCATGCCTCTCCTATTACCTACCAAGTCACCTGGGAGCTTGTTGATTGTTAGCTGGAATATCTTGGTTCTCCTCCATGTGGCCCCCACCTTCCCACAGCCTAGCTTAGACTAGTTCACATTGTGGTCTCAAGGTTCCAAGAGCAGCAGCAACGGAGTCTATCTAGGCTTGGAAATCTCACTTTCACTGACTCTATTAGTCAAAGCCAACCACAAGTCCTGCCCAGATTCAGTGGATAGGGAAAAAAACCACACTTGCAAGGAGGGGCAACAAAGTAACTTGGCCATTTTTGCAGTCTACCACAGTCACCTCCACAATTTTTCAAGGAGATGTCCCTGGAAACATCACTAGGAAAATTAAGAACATGATATTAAGGAGGGTACATGTTGCAATGAGCACTGGGTGTTATACACAACTAATGAATTGTTGAACACTACGAAAAATAATAATAATAAAAACAAACTTTAAAAATAAAGAAAATCAAACTTTAAAATTTAAATAGCAAAAAAATAAGTAATGAGAAGTGAGTATACAACTCAATATTGTGCAGGACAAAGTTTAAAAAAGTGATTATGCTTTTCTATAAAAAAAATTTTTTCAAAAAAGAACATGAGTGAGTAATGGTTACTTGGTAACAATAACTTTCCTCCTGTAAAGTATCCCCAGAGCTAATCTCATGTCCCTGTTCCTCAGGCTATAGATAAAGGGATTTAACATGGGTGTCACCACTGTATACATAACTGAAGCAATTATGTCTTTGACCTTGGAATTGTTTGATGACGGAATGAAATAAATCATTGCAAGAGTCCCATAGTACAAAAACACCACGAGGAGGTGGGAGCCACAGGTGGACAAGGCTTTGCAGATCCTCTTGATGGAGGGGACTCTCAGGATGGTTGCCCCAATGCGGATATAGGAGCCCAAAATAGCACAAAATGTCAGGAAGGCAAACACTCCCCCCTCAGTGAAGATAACTAGCTCATTGAGGGAAGTGTCTGAGCAGGTCAACTTCAAAAGGGCAGTGAGATCACAAAAGAAATGAGATATGGTATTGTCAGCACAGAAGGAGAGGTGGGACAGAAGGAGAGTGTGCAACAGGGCATGGGCACATGAGAAGAGCCAGGAGCCAGCCACTAGTAAAGTACACATCTCTTCCCTCATGACAGTGGTGTAGTGGAGTGGCTGACAGATGGCCACATACCTGTCATATGCCATCACAGAAAGAAGGAAATTTTCAAGACAAACAAAAAGTAGGAAAAAATACATCTGAGAAATGCACCCCACATAGGGGATGGATAAGTGCTGAGTCTGCATGTTCATGAGCATCTTTGGAACTGTGACAGATGAGAAAGAGACATCAGTGAAGGCCAAGTGGCTGAGGAGGAAGTACATGGGGGTGTGGAGGCGAGAGTCCAGCCTGATGAGCAGGACGATGAGCAGGTTCCCCAGCACCGTGGTCAGGTACATGCCCAGGAACAGGGCGAAGAACACGCCCTGCTGCTCTGGCCGGATGGGGAGCCCCAGGAGGAGGAACTCGGACACACTGCTCTGGTTCTCCCTCCTCATTGTCTCCTTAATCTCTGCTGGGATAAAAGGAGTAGGAAATATAAGGGACTGAGATATGGTGGTTATCATAACTGTGTGCACATAACAGCCACATGCTTTTTTTCCTGGAGACTGTCAAAATTGAGACAAACCACACATTTTGCTGTCTAAATCTTCTGTCTGCGCCCTTCTGGTCACACAGTGCCAGATTTCCAACAGCAAACAAGATTTCCTTCAAAGGAGACCAGAATAAATTTCTTCACTTATTGAGCCATGTTCCAGATGCTTTCTTGGCACTGAGAATAGAACAGAAAATAAAACATTCAATCCTCTTCCTCCTTGGAGCTCATAATTATTGAGCACATTTTAGAGTACTGATCAAGAGCGAGGGCTTTGTAGCCAAAAATCTTGAATTGGATTCCAACCTCAACAACTTATTACCTGAGTGGCCTTGGGCACTTTCTCTATGTCACTGATCAGAGATCCTACTCTTCACCATTCTGCTATTCCTGCCCTTCATTCACTAGGCAGAAAATCCTGGGCCATGCTTGGAATTGTTTCAGGGCTTCAAAATTACCCCAGCCACCTGCTTGATTATCTACCTATACTCATACATATGATGACCCTATATTTTATTATCCAAGCCAGCACTCTTTAAGAATGGAAAGAGAATTTACATAATAATTATACCAGAACAGGGGCGTCTGGGTGGCACAGCGGTTGAGCATCTGCCTTCAGCTCAGGGCGTGATCCCGGCGTTATGGGATCAAGCCCCACATCAGATTCCTCCGCTATGAGCCTGCTTCTTCCTCTCCCACTCCCCCTGCTTGTGTTCCCTCTCTCGCTGGCTGTCTCGATCTCTGTCGAATAAATAATAAAATAAAATCTTTAAAAAAAAAGATGTGATTTAAAAATAATAATAATAATAATAATTATACCAGAACAACAGGTCTACACCAAGATGTTCCTGGGCAAACCAGAATGTACGGTCACCTACTTACACCACACTTTCCAATTTGCAAAGGACTTCCACATGCGCTTACTTACATTAATTAGTAAACATTTATTGAGTGCCTGTAAATCAGGCATTCCAACAGTTAATTCTTTTATGTTACTATTGTGGAAACAGGTGTGAAATCACATACTCCAGAGTGTATACTAGTTGATGGACCCTGATCTTAAGCATAGGACTTCTAATAAGTCTACACTAGAGGCCAGGCAACTCCTTCACTGGGAGTTAAATCAGAGGTAGAGGCCACATACAGAAGCCCTAGAATGGAACCCAGTGAGACAGCATCATTCTAAGGCACAGGGATCTGATAGAAGAGCCTCTTCAAAGAACAGAGATGAACTCAGATGAACTCTGAGCTCATCTCAGTGAGTGGGACCAGAAGGAAGGCAGAGACTTAAATGTTTTGCTGATACGTGGCTGCCTGGTGACATTTATTGGATAAGATTTCTCTTTGGAAATCAAGCATTTGGGGGTGAAATCCAAAAGTTTTGTGTCAACTAGGATTTTCACATTCAGTGATTGGATCAGGAAGAATAGAACTCTGACGCAAGCCACCCCCATGTGAAAGAAACAGCTGGCCACCTGCTCAGGAAGGAGGAGGGAAGCTGTCAGCTGGCTCTTTGGATGTTTCCTCTGCCTTTGCATAAAATACTCTAAACAGTCAAGAAATGACTAGCGAGTTTAAAATCTCATGCATTTAGGCAATAATCATGATGCTAGCACCCATTTAGTGTATGCTTGTAATATGCCACATACTGTGTTGAATACTCCCATCATATTTTACAGTTCAGACTTCTTAATCTCACAGAGATCGAGCCCAAGGTCCAAAATGAAATTTTGAAAATAGGATATTTGAATCAAAATGTGTGTGATACTGGAGCCGAAGCACTTAAACACTACCATGTCTCAAGAGTATAAATACAGCATTATGGAAGACCAGTGAAGAAAAGTACCCTTGGAGCACTATGGGGTCTTCAAATCAATGGACAAATGGATTACAACCTGGCTTGAGGATGACTGCTTAGAACTGCCTGTCTCTATCCAAAATAAGAGGAGATAAGACATAAGAGGAGAATGAGCTGAGTCCATTTATCCAGCACACCCACCCATGCACACACACACACACACACACACACACATTGCCTTATCATGGTTTTAGTTCTCTCCCTTCTATACCCATTCTAGGTTAAAAATAGTCAGAGTGTGAGTGTTTTATACATAAAAACACACATGTGGCCACACACACACATACACACCATTAGAGCTTGGACCTATACTCATTCTAGGTAGAAAAAAAAAAACAGGGTTTGTGTTACTTTTACATGAATTTACACACAACTGATAAATAGAACACTGTCACACATGATATAATACATAAACATTACAGTCATCCAGACAAAGCACAACCCACCCAAAAACCACATACTGTATACATACAGGTACACATGAAGACATGCAAACATACCATACACCCACATAAACCTAAACAGCGTGTGCATACACACACACATACACACACACGACCAAGAAGAGTATTCTCTCCATAATCTATTGAGCCCCTTCCTACAGGAACAGAGTTGGTATGTGAATCTGTTAACCAGTAAGTACAAAGAACACAAAACACATAGACATGCATACACATTCTTGCATAAACATACAATTTAGTGCCAGGTGGTGATTCTCCATCTTCCTCTCACCTGAGACCCTCCTTGGTGAGCTCAGACACCTCTGGTCAAGGTTGTTTCCTGAGCCTTTACTTTCTGTTCAGGAGACCCGGTATCCAAAGAACAAGTTCTTATGACCTAGGGACCTTTTGAATGTTTCTTCCCTGTTTTTGAGTGGCAGAAACATGGGCAAGAAGATCCCCATTCACCAATAAGATTAATACCCTGGGGGAGACACTATGAGCTTCTGATGAGAGAAGAAGCCTATGTGGGCTAATTGCCCAATTTCCTGCCTACCCATGGTAGGTAACCTATGAAGGGACTAGAGGGGCTGAGCCACAAGTCCCAGGAGAAGGTGTCCTAGATGTCGATATTCATGACATGGGAAGTAGAAGTGACCATGGCCACCTTGGCTTCTGAAATAGCTATGGCACAGGGTCAGCCTTTCTATACCTCACAGAATGTCCAAGACAGGGTAAAGCCTGGCCCTTGCAGACTCCCACATCTCAGACCTAGCTTCCATTAGAGCAAGCTTTCCACTGCCCCCTGAGGGCTTGCAGGCCTCGCCTGAGGTACTCTGCAAGGCAGGGGCTGAGGCTTGTTCAGGAAGCAGTCAAGTGGTGAGATTGATCCCAGGGCATTAGACGCAGACTGATCTGAGATCAGTAACATCTCTGCCACTGGGTGCTCTAACAAAGGGACTTAAGTTCTGTTCCCTCAGATCTTTGGCAGGTGGTAACAGTACCTTGCCTGCAAGGTTATTGTGAGAGTTAAGTGAGATACTGCATGCAAAAGTACTAAACCCAGCCAGTTTCCTAAAGACCAGCTGGCCTAAGGGACTAATAGAATTTGCCAAATGAAACATTCATTTTAATAACTGTTCCCGTGTGTAACACACCAATCCAACTCTTCATTTAATTTTAAATTAAGATAGTAATAACTAAAAGCAGACTGTCAATGGGAAACAGGAACACAAGACTTTACTTTTCATTTTGTACTTTTGATACTGTGTCTTCTTTCCTCAGTAAGTCAGACTAATGATAATATATGCCACCACAGAAATATATATATGACAGAGAGAGAAAGAGAGAGAGATTTTAAGAATTGATTTATGCAAGGGAGAAGAGTTAAGATGGTGGAGGATTAGGGGACCCTAAGTTCATCTGGTACCTGGAATTCAGCTAGGTAGTTATCAAATCATTCTGAACACCTCCAAAATCAATCCGAGATCTGAGAAAATAAATGCTGCAATTCTGCAAATAGAAAAGTGACCAGTTTTTGGAAGGTAGGAGGTGTGGAGACTTGAATCTTGTATATATTACATATATATATATATATATATATATATGTAATAAAAACAAGATTCAAGTCTCCACACCTCCTACCTTCCAAAAACTGGTCACTTTTCTATTTGCAGAATTGCAGCATTTATTTTCTCAGATCTCGGATTGATTTTGGAGGTGTTCAGAATGATTTGATAACTACCTAGCTGAATTCCAGGTACCAGATGAACTTAGGGTCCCCTAATCCTCCACCATCTTAACTCTTCTCCCTTGCATAAATCAATTCTTAAAATCTCTCTCTCTTTCTCTCTCTGTCATATATAT
Source organism: Ursus maritimus (assembly GCF_017311325.1). Classification (NCBI taxonomy): domain Eukaryota; kingdom Metazoa; phylum Chordata; class Mammalia; order Carnivora; family Ursidae; genus Ursus; species Ursus maritimus. The sequence continues at coordinate 48,019,600 of NW_024424119.1, read as the reverse complement.
ATTTCTGTGGTGGCATATATTATCATTAGTCTGACTTACTGAGGAAAGAAGACACAGTATCAAAAGTACAAAATGAAAAGTAAAGTCTTGTGTTCCTGTTTCCCATTGACAGTCTGCTTTTAGTTATTACTATCTTAATTTAAAATTAAATGAAGAGTTGGATTGGTGTGTTACACACGGGAACAGTTATTAAAATGAATGTTTCATTTGGCAAATTCTATTAGTCCCTTAGGCCAGCTGGTCTTTAGGAAACTGGCTGGGTTTAGTACTTTTGCATGCAGTATCTCACTTAACTCTCACAATAACCTTGCAGGCAAGGTACTGTTACCACCTGCCAAAGATCTGAGGGAACAGAACTTAAGTCCCTTTGTTAGAGCACCCAGTGGCAGAGATGTTACTGATCTCAGATCAGTCTGCGTCTAATGCCCTGGGATCAATCTCACCACTTGACTGCTTCCTGAACAAGCCTCAGCCCCTGCCTTGCAGAGTACCTCAGGCGAGGCCTGCAAGCCCTCAGGGGGCAGTGGAAAGCTTGCTCTAATGGAAGCTAGGTCTGAGATGTGGGAGTCTGCAAGGGCCAGGCTTTACCCTGTCTTGGACATTCTGTGAGGTATAGAAAGGCTGACCCTGTGCCATAGCTATTTCAGAAGCCAAGGTGGCCATGGTCACTTCTACTTCCCATGTCATGAATATCGACATCTAGGACACCTTCTCCTGGGACTTGTGGCTCAGCCCCTCTAGTCCCTTCATAGGTTACCTACCATGGGTAGGCAGGAAATTGGGCAATTAGCCCACATAGGCTTCTTCTCTCATCAGAAGCTCATAGTGTCTCCCCCAGGGTATTAATCTTATTGGTGAATGGGGATCTTCTTGCCCATGTTTCGCTCTATTTTTAACTTTTTGAGGGACCTCCACACTGTCTTCCAAAGTGGCTGTACCAACTTGCATTCCCACCAACAGTGTAAGAGGGATCCCCTTTCTCCACATCCTTTCCAACATTTGTTGTTTCCTGCCTTGTCAATTTCTGTTTTGTTTTGTTTCTTCTTTGATGTTTTCTTATTTTGTGTTGTTTTTGTTTTCTTCTGGTTTTTTTTTTTTTTTTTTTTTTTTTGTCGCTGTTATTGTTGTCTTTTCTCTCTCTCTTTTTTCTTTTCTGGACATAATGACAAGATGGAGAAATTCATCCTAAAAGAAAGAACACTATTGGTGGGAATGCAAACTGGTACAACCACTCTGGAAAACAGTATGGACATTCCTCAAAAAGTTAAAAATTGCACTACTAGGTATTTATCCAAATGATACAAACATAGTAATTTGAAAGGGCACATGCACCCCAGTGTTTATAGCAGCAATGCCCCCAATAGCCAAACTGTGAGATGTCCACCAACAGATGACTGGATAAAGAAGATATGGTATCTATAGACAATGGAATATTACTCAGCCATCAAAAAGAATTAAATCTTGCCATTTGCAAATATGTGGATTTAACTAGAGGGTATTGTGCTAAATGAAATATCAGTCAGAAAAAGACAAATATCAGATGATTTCAATCATGTAGAATTTAAGAAACAAAACAGATGGGGCACCTGGGTGGCTCAGTCAGTTAAGCGTCCACCTTTGGCTCAAGTCATGATCCCATGGACTTGGGATCGAGCCCTGCATCAGGCTCCTTGCCTAGTGGGGAGCCATCTTCCCCCTCTCTCTCTGCCTGCCATTCCTCCTGCTTGTGCCCTCTCTCTCTTGCTATCTCTCTGTCAAATAAATAAATAAAATCTTTTAAAAAGGAAGAAAGAAAGAAAGAAAGAAAGAAAGAAAGAAAGAAAGAAAGAAAGAAAGAAAAAGAGAAAGAAAACAGATGAACATAGGGGAAGGGAAGGAAAAATAAAATAAGATGAAAATTGAGAGGGAGACAAACCGTAAGGGATGCTGAACTCTAGGAAACAAACTGAGGGTTGCTGGAGGAGAGGTGGGTTGGGGGAAGGGATAATTGGGTGAAGCACATTAAGGAGGGCACTTGATGTAATGAGCATTGGGTGTTACATGCAACTGATGAATCACTAAATTCTACCTCTGAAACTAATAAAAAATACATAAAGTAAATATAAAGAATTGGCTTATCCAATTGTGGGAGCTGGCAAGTCCAAAATCCACAGGGAAGACAGATCTGCAGGCTGGAAACTCAGGTAGTCTAGAGGCAGAGTCTCTTCTCCAGGAAACCTCAGTTTGCTTATATTCTTAAGGCCTTCATGATTATATAAGAGTAATCTCCTTTACTTAACATTATTCTATTTTACTTATGTATTTTTCCTTTATTTACTTAAATTACATTCCTTTACTTAAAGTCAACTGATTGTAGATGTCAGTCATATCTCCAAAATACCTCCATAGCAACATCTAAATTTGAATTTGGTTAAATAACTGGGTACTGTAGCTCAGCCATCTTGAGACAGAAAATTAATCTTCACAAATGGTGAGGTCAGGGTGCCAGTCAAGGAATCCTCACCAGGGAAGAATTATGGAGATGGAGTTGCTAGGGGAAAATAGATCACCAACCAGTGAGAGGTATTGCTTCATCTCTATGAACAAAGGAAATCAAGGATTTATGAGGAGACTGAGTATACTCAATAAAACATTCTAGTCCCTTGCTTGGTTTTAGACCTGAGCCACTTTTCAGTCCCAGAATCCACTGACTGATAGAGAGTTCACATCCCAAGGAGGAAGAGCCATGCAACACTACAGGGAGTATACCCATGATGATTCTCCCTGTCTTTCCCCAGTGGTACCTATAGCCATTTACTTGGGCAATTTTAAATGGAGAAATGTCATCATAGCTTAATTGTTAGAGAGGATACATATGGGAACAAGGTATTAAATGGACTACTGGTCCAAATTGCTTACACGGTGGGTCCACTTAATCTGCAGACCCACTGTGTGATTTCACTAGTCTTCTAATATATAATTACAAAGATATACTTGGCAGTTGGCACATCCCCAACACTGGATCCCTGGCCTGTGGGTGCTCCTGAAACTGCCCATCCCCAAGTCAGGGTAATAAATAAAAAATAACATATCCCAGGGGGAATGGCAGAGAAAACATGCCAGGGTGAATGTCCATTATTTCTCTCCTTAATTCACCATTTGAGTCCCTACAAAAACCAGACAAACCCGGGAAGGTGACAGTAGACTGTTGCAAACTCAACCAAGTAGTAACCTCAATCTCAGCCATCCTACCAGATGAGGTATATTTGCTACCAAAGACTAGTATGTGGCCTTAGGTACATGATTTACAGCCACTGATCTGGTGGATGCATTATTTTCCACCCCAACACATAAAAGTATCAAACAGTTTGCATGGACTTTGAATGGAAATGGTATATGTCTTTCCTCAGGGCTCTGTTAATTCTTTTGAATTCTGTCATAGTAGAGTCCAAAAACATGCAGACAATCTGGATATCCCATAAGACATCACACTACTCCACCGTATCAGTGACACCAGGGTAATTGGACCAGATAACAAAGAAATTGCTAGCAAGTTGGAGCCTTAGCAAGACACAGTCTTGAGGGTAGAAGATAAGCACTGTAAAATGCAGGGAACCCATGATATCAGTATCCTTTATAGGAATGCAGTGATCTAGGAGAGGGATTGGAAAGCTATGGCTGCATAATATATTCCCTATAACCAGGTGACAGAGGAGGGAAATGCTTGAGCGTGGTTCACAAGTGGGTCAGCTCTCTGTGTAAGTGCAGGTCAAAATGGATATTGAATGCACTATAGCTCATCAAGGGTAGCCTTGTAAGTTAGTCCTCAGCTTTAAGCTGTCTTCGCGGATGACCTCGGCTGAAAGAAACTGCTACACCTGAGCATCTTTCCTTCCGGCGGCAGCCTACACCCATGCTCAACATGGGGAATAAAGAGCTGTCCTCCTTGACTTCCTAGCCCCAGAGCTCCCAGTAGGGTCAGCTGAGACCTTATGAGGACTGTATCACAGCCCACCTTCTCCCTCTGCCCAGCTCTGCCCCCTTTGTCTCACTTCCACAGATGTGGATCCCTAGAGCACACTGTAATAAATCTCCTGCAGGCTAATCTCCATCTGAAAGTCTGCTTCCTGGAGCACCCAAACTGTAACACTCCCTACTCACCAAACACAAACACACGCGCACACACACACACACACACACACACACACACACACACATGCATATCCTATCACCTTTGATTACCCTAAGTTTGAGGACAGTAAAGCATGCCCTGGAGATGTTACAGTAAGTTTAAAAGGCTCTGGAAATAGCCTCAATCTTTAGAAGGTGGCCTCAGGAGTTCATTGTCCCCCTGAGGGCAGCTCCACTCAATTCTGCAGCCATTGTGATTTCTGTATCAAGAGAGAGGTTACAGAGCAAACCCTCTTGAAGAGTTGGAATGAGCACACCAAAGCTCCCTCAGCCCAACAAGGACCCAAAGGAGTCCGGGAGAACAGAGGCAAACCCATGAGAAGCCCACAGGATTTCCCCGACCGGGAGAGTTCCTGCTACAGTGAGTCTGGGCACCTCTGCCTTCTACAGTGGGGAGCAGAAAAAAACTGAACGATGCTGAGAGACAGAGGATGAGAAATAGATCAGGGATGTGAGGCAGAATCAGGAAAATACTATTTCCCTCTGGAATCCAGAGCAATCTATCTGCTTTTTCTTCCTTCTTCCCAACCCCTCTTGCTCATCGCAGGCTAGAAAGTCAAAAGGTCAGCTTTGACTGATAGGTAAATGTAACCAATTTATAAGTGGTTCAGGAGAGAGAAAAGAATTTTTATTTTAACTGGAAAATGTGAGAAGATATCTGGATATAGAAAGTGAACACTAGCACACTGGCTGCCCACCGGACCATCCACCTCACCTGGGTACTTATTTCAGCCTCGTTTTGGCTCCAAAAATCATATGGACACAATATATCAGAGTTCAGCCTAACATTTAAGTCTGGCTTTGTATTTTATGACCACCCTCTTTGATCTCTGGGCCAGTGTATATCATTATCCCATGGTTTTGAGGAAACAGATTCTCAATAAGTGGATAAGGGGGGTTTAGTAGAAAAGATACACACACACACACACACACACACACACACACACACACACACACAGTCCCCTCCCCTGACACATCCCAGACTTTTAGAATGATTCCCTTAGATTCTCACTTCCAAAACTTCCTTCCATTTTTGCCAGGTACTCAACCCAGATGATGCCCAGGGGTAGCCAACCTGACTTGATCACTTTAAATCTCCATCTCATGCTCCCCAGGCATCCCCTTCACAAATAACTTATTTTTGCTGATGTATAGTTTACAAGCAGCACTTATATGGTATGTTTCATTAGCTCTTTAGAATACCTAAAATCACTCAGTGCACAGGAGATAGAGGTCAAGTACCCACTTCCACTTTGTGCTTCCAAGTCCAGTGCACTTTCTACCAGACCCTCGACTAAATACACACGTAGTGCACCAGGCACCCAAGACCAAATTCCCCCTTTTTGTTGCCAGTCAATCATGTATATTAGAATTTTCAAGTTCTGCAATCTGTTCAACACACAAAAAAATAGATTTCCCATTGTAGTAGCAAAGGTCTGTTTTTAATGTGGGACAGAAAACATTTAAGGAAAAAATTGTGGGACATGTGTGTGTGTTAAAATAGAAAATGATCAAGTTGGAAATAAATCCTGTGCATAATTGTTTCAGATACATTTTATAGTTTTACAGAAATATAAAAAGACACATAGTGGTTAAATCTTGAAATCATCATAGTCCTGACTTTGAAACCTGTTTCTGCCATTTACTTGATGTGTGAGTTTAGCAAATTATTGTTACTCTTTGTATCTGTTTCCTCATCAGAAAGAAGGGGAATAATAATACTTTATTTCTCATAAGTTTACAGGGAGGATTAAACAAATTTCCACCTGTATGAGATAAGAGCTTAATTATTGATTCACTCTCAGATTATTCAAAGCATGGACAAATACACCTTCTAAAAAAGCTTTGTAAATTCATATTAAGATCAGTTTGACCATTAGAGCATTAAAGTGTGTGAGCTAGGGTTATTTTACTATTCAGATTCATTACTTTTGAGAACATGTACAAATACCTAGTTGGGAAAAAAATCATTGGCACCAACAGTGGTGAGGGGAAGAGAATACAGTGGTATCAAATATTTACTCTGTCCCTGGAACCATTCTAAGTACTTTAAGCACATAATAACATGAAAACCTCAAAAAATATTATGGGAAAAGTATTAGTATAGCTATTCACAGATAAAACACTGAAATTTAAAGATATTTAATTACTTGCCTGATATTAACCATCTGGAAACTAGGCATTTAATTGTTGTATGAACAAATGAATAATAAATAGCCATTATTTGGACTGCTATTAAAATCTAATGTGCCCGTTCTCAATGTCTGGATGAATAATTTAAAACACTTTGTAGGCATGAGGATATCTGAATCTATGTTGTTCATGGTAGCAGACTTAGAGGACATTTAGGGAAACATAGTAAGTCAAGTGAGCCACATGCATACGATGGAAAGAGTCAGAAGAAAAGAACCAGAACACTGATAGATATCAAAAAGTTATATAGAGAGAGAAAAAACCAGAATGAGATATATGCCACAGTATTACGAAGTAATTATTGAAGTAAATGGAAGAAAAACATACCTAAAAAAGCAATAATATATATTTTTCAACAATATATACATAACTAAATAAACAAATGGTTGCTGGCATGGAAGGACATATGCTTGCTTAATGATTCGATATCCAAAGTGTGGGAACATGATCTGATTTAGGAAACCAGAGGAAAAATAGGTAAAAAGTAAATTTAAGACAGGGTTTATATGGACTGATACTGATAAGTTGACATTCACTAAGGAATGTGAGCTTCTAAATAAGTACCTCTAAAGATAAACCAAGTATGACAATAAAATTTTGTTGACCTGGGTTCATTATTCCTCTGATTTCCTTGTTGAGTATTTCATTAAATCCCCTTTTTTGGCAAGGAGGTTCAAAGATAAAGCTTAGCATGATGTACTGAAAATTTGTTTTGATTTACAGAGAGATAAATGAAACCATCTAATCTAAAATAAATTCCCAACCTTACCTTTGTCAGTCTCTATACTCTTATATGGTTTATTTTTCTTTATAGAAGGTAGAAGTATCTGATGATGATAGATAGATGATAGATGATAGATAGATAGATAGATAGATAGATAGATAGATAGATAGAAATAGATGATGATGATGATGATGATAGATAGATAGATAGATAGATAGATATAGATAGGTATAGATAGATGATTGATAGATAGATAGATAGATAGATAGATAATAGATAGATGATAGATAGATAGATAGATAGATAGATAGATAATAGATAGATGATAGATAGATAGATAGATAGATAGATAGATAGATAGATAGATAGATGCATAGATACATAGGGATAGCTCCTCCATGCCAGGCTTGTCTCTGCCTTTTTTCACAGTGGTGTCCCTACTCCCAGAGAGTATTTTTCACAAAATAGGTACTCAATAAACAATTATTTTTAAGATTTAATATTAAGCTGAATTAGTTAAACTCTGTTTCTAAAGGAAAATTCTTCTTCTGGAAGTCCATGCTACCAACACCAGAAGCATGTGAAGTCAGCAAGCTGAAAGGGGAAGGCAGCATCAATGATCACAAATCTGACAAGTTGTCCACATGGTAGCTAATGGGTGGAAAGGAAAGGAAAGCTTTATGGGTGGAAAGTAAAGGTAGGTAGAAACATACTTATTGGTTTGTTTGTGATTACAGTTATGAAAGAAGTGTGTGTGTGTGTGTGTGTGTGTGTGTGTGTGTGTGTGTTAAATGATAAAATCTTCTCTGTTTAGTTGGCTCTGTGACCATGGAAGAAGTCAACCAAACCAGTAGTGTCTCCGAGTTTATCCTCCTGGGACTCTCCTCCCGGCCTGAGGACCAGAAGCCACTCTTTATCCTCTTCCTCACCATGTATTTGGTCACCATCATAGGGAACCTACTCATCATCCTGGCCATCCACTCTGACCCCCAGCTCCAGACCCCCATGTATTTCTTCTTGAGTTTCCTGTCCTTCACTGACATTTGCTTTACAACAACAATTATCCCCAGGATGCTAGTGAACTTCCTGTCAGAGAAGACCATCTCCTATGCTGGGTGTCTGACACAGATGTATTTCATTTATGCTCTGGCTAACACTGACAGCTGCCTTCTGGTGGTCATGGCCTTTGACCGCTACGTGGCCATCTGTGACCCCTTCCACTATGTCACCACCATGAACCACCGCTGCTGTGTCCTGCTGGTGGCCTTTTCCTGCTCACTTCCTCACCTCCACTCACTCCTACACACACTGCTACTGAATCATCTCACTTTCTGTGACTCCAATGTTATCCATCATTTCTTCTGTGACATCAACCCTCTGCTCAAATTGTCCTGCTCTTCCACTTTTGTCAATGAAATCATGATAATGTCAGAAGGTTCTGTTGTTTTGGTGACCCCCTTTCTGTGCATTACTCTCTCTTACATGCGAATTTTCATCACAGTTCTTAAGATCCCCTCAACTGCTGGGAAACGCAAAGCCTTTTCCACCTGTGGGTCTCACCTCACTGTGGTAACACTCTTTTATGGAAGTATCTTTTATGTCTATTTACAGCCCTTGTCCACCTACACTGTTAGAGATCGTGTGGCAACACTTGCCTACACAGTTTTGTCCTCCTTGCTAAACCCTTTTATCTACAGTCTGAGAAACAAAGACATGGAAAAGGGCCTGAGGAAGCTGATGGCCAGGAGAAAGTCCAAGCCAGAACCTCTGGGATCATGTTCATGAGGGTCTCTGCTCCTCTGGACCCTGTTTCTGCTGGTCAGCAGATATAATCATATCTGTCATGGATGTTGGGCTGTATCCATGTCTTTACAGTTGCAGCCATCAACCACTGAGACTATTATGATTCAGTAATTGGCTCCAGGTCAACCAAGTTCCTGGGTTCCAATTTTCACATATCTACCTCTCTCTTCTCTTCTCCAGGAAACCACATCTTTTTCATTACCCCAAGTGCTGTTGAAACCTCTGTTTTCCACAAAAATTTGTGGAACTAATTCATATCTTTTCAATGACTTTGATTTCCTCAGTATCCCTCCTACTTTAATGAACTTTTGTAATCAGTTTTGCTAGCTTTTTGAAAGTCGTTACAGTAATTTAGAAAGAGAAGGAGAAACAGAGATAAAGAGATTGAGAGTTTCCTAAATTTGAAACTCCCACCAAAGCAAAGACTGTGTCTGGCCTGTCAGTTTATACAGGAATCATGCCTCTTCCTTCTTATCTATCACTGACAGCAGGGTATTCTGGGCTCTGTAGTGAACACAAGCCCAACTCTTAGCCCTGATTAGCTAAGTGACTTAAAAGTTCAACACACAACTGAACCTATGAACAGACCAGTGTGGAAGGGCTGGAGCTTCCTCTGGGTCCTTACCCTGGTCATCTGGTGTTTGTCCTTCACAGGCAGTCACTCCCCTTCTGCCCTCTCTTAGCTTCAATTCCCCTTAGAGACCCCTTGATTTCTACCATCCCTACCACTCTGAAGTCTGTCTGCTTCCCAGGGAAAGATTTATTGTAGGTACTTAGAATTACTATCAGTATCTTTTGAAGAGAGACTTAAAGCCCATATATGAATGTTGAAGGCAGCTATAACTAGGAGCGTCCAGAACCACAGAGAGGCTCTGGGATGTAGAGTCATCTAGTGCTACAGGCAAGGACTTGATTCTGTTTACTTTTGTTTTCATTCTTTATTCTCTATTACTCTCTCAGAGATTTTAGTCTCTGCTGTATTTTCTATCTTAATATTTTTCCCACTTACTATTCTTTATCATTTCCAGAGATATTACTCAGCAGGTCTCACAAAGAGCCTATGAACCTGAATTTTAATTAAAACCTCCCCCCAGAGAAAACTAACATGGCCTTATGTGAGAAGCCGAATGTTTGAAAATTTCTGGTCACTCCTTATCTCCATGTTTGTATTTCTAGGACTCGCGCCCTAAAGTAATAGTATATCAAATTATGAAACTCCATGTACACAGACACTTGTTGATTACAGCATTGTAATAGTGAAAAATTAGAAACAAGCTAAATGCCCATCAATAGGAGAATAGATAAATGATGGTTCAATTTTTCCATAGAAATAAATAATATGTGGTCATTATAAATAATGAGGTATATCTCTGTCACTGCCCTGAGAAGCCATTATGAATAAAGAGCAAGTTGCAAAATAAAATACTTAAGAATAATAAAAAATCATATATATATAAAAAAAATAAAATAAAGCAAAAAAAAAAAAAGAATAAACCTGGGTGTTATATGCAACTAATGAATCATTGAACACTACATCAAAAACTAAAGATGTAGTATATGGTGGCTAACTGAACATAACCAAAAAAAAAAATACAACTATTTTTTAAGAAGAATAAATCTATTAATTAATGATGATAAAATACTTAATAATAAATCTGTATTGTAAATGTGTGTATATAATGATTAAGCGATATTATATATTCAGTAAAGAAATTTCCGATTGAAAATGGTTAATTCTAGGAGATGACATGGAATAGAAAAGGAGATAATGTTTGCTTTTTAGCTTCTACATATCTGGAATATTTGAATTTGTTAAAATGGGACATATAAGTCAAGCAGAGAAAGACAATTACCATATGGTTTCACTCATTTGTGGAACATAAGGAATAGCAGGTAGATCAGTAGGAGAAGGAAGGGGAAAATGAAGGGGGGGAACAGAAAGGGGAATGAGCCACAAGAGACTATGGACTCTGGGAAACAAACTGAGGGCTTCAGAGGGGAGGGGGGAGGGGAATGGGCTAGCCCAGTGATGGTTATTAAGGAGGGCACATATTGCATGGGGCACTGGGTGTTATACGCAAACAATGAATGATGGAACACTACATCAAAAACTAATGATGTACTGTATGGTGACTAACATAATAAAAATTTTTTAAATGGGACATATATTTTTTTAATTTGCATTTACCTGGTATTCTTTTATTTTATTTTTATTTTTTTAATAATAATTTTTTATAATAATATTTTTTATTATATTATGTTAGTCACCATACAGTACGTCCCTGGTTTTTGATGTAAAGTTCCATGATTCATTAGTTGCGTATAACACCCAGTGCACCATGCAATACGTGCCCTCCTTACTACCCATCACCAGCCTATCCCATTCCCCCACCCCCCCCGCCCTCTGAAGCCCTCAGTTTGTTTCTGAGTCCATAGTCTCTCATGCTTCATTCCCCCTTCTTTTTTTTTTTTAAGATTTTATTTATTTATTTAACACAGAGACAGCCAGCGAGAGAGGGAACACAAGCAGGGGGAGTGGGAGAGGAAGAAGCAGGCTCATAGCAGAGGAGCCTGATGCGGGGCTCGATCCCATAACGCCGGGATCACGCCCTGAGACGAAGGCAGATGCCTAACCGCTGTGCCACCCAGGCGCCCCTTCATTCCCCCTTCTGATTACCCCCCCTTTCTTTATCCCTTTCTTCTCCTACCGATCTTCGTAGTTCTTGTGTTCCATAGATGAGAGAAACCATATGATAAGTCACGCAGAGAAAGACAATTATCATATGGGACATATATTTTTTGTAGAACTAATCACTAAGTAAAATGTAATATAATCTATTGCTCTGTTGTTCATATCATTGACTTTTGTTTAAATAGATATAATATCATGTTGGAGCACCTGAGTGGTGCAGTCGGTTAATTGTCCAACTCTTCATTTTGGTTCAGGTCATGATCTCAGGGTCCTGGAATCAAGCCCCATGTCTGGCTCCATACTCAGCATGGAGTCTGCTGGGGATTCTCTCACCCTCTCCTCCTCCCCCTGCTCTCTCTCTCTCTGTCTCTCTCTAAAATAAATAAATAAATAAAATCTTTTTTAAAAAGTAATAATATTATGTCGTGGTAGGAAAGCATTGATATAAAGGACGTCAGATCACCAAACAGACCCTCCATTCAATGTCCTAATTCTTATTTTGGAGAAGCAGATAAAGAGGAGACAGTCCATGTCTGAAGCATCTCACCTTCAATCTATATTTGCCTTTTATTACTATCAACACTTTGGCCTTGGAAGAGAAAATGTGATCATTTTTTTCCAAGAATGGGCATGGCCATAGACCTCTGACCATGTCCCTTGAATAAGTTTGGGTGAGGTCCAATGATTTGCATTTCTAACAAGTCCCCAGGTAATGCTTATGTGCTGATTTAGAAACAGGGCTTTGAGAATCACTAGCAACCAGATATCAAGACCCCCTATGGACCTATGGTAACTAAAACTATATGGATATTGCTGAAGGACTAAACAAACAAGACAAATGCCATGGGTAGAGAGCCCCAAAACATATCCACAGACTGGTATACACTTGATTTATGAATGAGGCACAGGATAGTATCTTTTCATAAATGGAGCTAAGGTATTTGAGAAGCCACACAGAAAAATTATTTGGATCCCTACCAACACCATATGGAAAAATTAACCCCTGATGAATTCTAAACTTGCATATGAAAACCAAAAACTCTATCTTTATATAAAAGAATTAGAAGAATATCTTTGTCTCCTTCAAGTAGAAAAGTAATTCTTAAACAAGACATAGAAAGAACTAACCATAAAAGAAAAGAATAGCAAATTGGACTGTGTTAAAATTAAATACTGATGTCTGTCAAAAGATATTATAGAGTAAAAAGATAAAAGATATTTGAAATTCATAAAACAAACAAAACACTCAAATGAAGAATATATAAAGGTCCCTGGAAATCAATAAGGAAAAAGAAGTGAGGGGGGAAACTATGAAAAGGAAGTAAATAAACTTTTCACATATACATACACACACATACACACAAAAGGAAATCAAAGCGACCAAATGTGATTACATTAAAATATACTGAGTTTCATTCAAATTAAATCATAATGGGAACCCACTGCATACCCACCAAATAGACAAAAATTACAATACAGAAGTCAAATATCAGAGAGGAGGGAAGATGGCAGAAGAGTAGGGGACCCTTGTTTCATCTGGTCCCTTGAGTTTAGCTAGATATCTATCAAATCATTCTGAACACCTGTGAATTCAACCTGAGATCTAAGAAAAGAATTGCTGCAATTCTACAAATAGAAAAGGGACCACTTTTTGCAAGGTAGGAGGTGCGGAGTTGTGAATCTGAGGGGATACATTGGAAGATAAACCATAGGGGGAGGAAGCCTCTGTAAGACGGCTACTGGAAGGTGATTTAGCAGTGGAGCTCAAAATTGGAACTTTTAGAAGTGTGCTCCGGATGTCCCTGCCTACAAGGTGCTCAGGTGGTGATGCAGAGCTGAATTCTAGGTGGGACAGTGTGGTCTTGGGATCCCTGCAGTCACAGAAAGAACTGGGGTCTCTAAGGGCAGCGTTCCTAAGCATTGGAGAGGGGAAGCTGGCTACAATCAGTGAGCCTGGGAGTGGGCTCTCAGTTGGTGTTGCTATAGACCACAAACCATGGCACAATTGGGCAACCACTCTCCAAGCATGGGCCCAGCAAGTGACAACTGCTGTGAGACCCCCCCCTCCTTCCCTAGGAGGAGCAGCACAGGTGCGTTCATGATCTGGCAATCGCTCCAAGAACAGGGGCCCAGCAAGCAGCAGAACTGTGGTGAGACCTCCCTCCTTCCCCAGGGAGGATCCACACGGGTGTGTACCACAGGAGCCTGCAGAGTTTGGTGCACACAAAAGTGATTGACTGTCTTTCCTTGAGGAGGTCCTGAAGAGTAGGGACCTGGATCTTTCAGTTCCAGGGCTGGAGAATGGGGCACCACCATTTTTTAAAATTAATTAAGTAATTTATTTATTTATTTTCATCCTTTAAAGGGGCACGAAAAGCCTTCAGGGCACAAAAGCCACATTTAGCAACCAGAAGCAGCTTATACTGAGCCTGGTCCCCTGGCAAGGGGTGATACAACTCTGCTTGGGCAAAGACACTTGAGAATCAGTGCAATAGGCCCCTCTCAGAAGGCCGGCAGGAACATCAGTCGAATACCAAGTTTAAGGATCACACAGAACTGAAAAAACCTGCACTAGGGGAAAATAGTATATAGAATTCAAGGGTTTTTTTCTCATGATTCTTTAGTCTTTAAGTTTAAATTTTTCTTTTTTTTTTTTAAGATTTTATTTATTTATTTGACAGAGAGAGAGACAGCCAGTGAGAGAGGGAACATAGGCAGGGGGAATGGGAGAGGAAGAAGCAGGCTCCCAGCGGAGGAGCCTGATGTGGGGCTCGATCCCAGAACGCTGGGATCACACCCTGAGCTGAAGGCAGACACTTAACCGCTGTGCCACCCAGGCACCCCTAAATTTTTCTTTTTCATTTTTTTCTTTTTTTTACTTTTCAACTACTTATTTGATCAATTCTTTTTTAAATCTTTTTAGTTTTTATTTTTACATTTACATTTTATAGATATATTCTTCATTTTTGGATGCCTTTCACTGTATTTTTTAAGGTTTTATTTATTTATTTGACACACAGAGAGAGACAGCTAGCGAGAGAGGGAACACAAGCAGGGGGAGTGGGAGAGGAAGAAGCAGAATCCCAGTGGAGCAGGGAGCTGGATGTGGGGCTCGATCCCAGCACTCTGGGATCACACCCTGAGCCGAAGGCAGATGCTTAACGACTGAGCCACCCAGGCGCCTCTCACTGTATTCAGTTTATACATATATATATGTATATATGTTTTTCTTTAATTACATTTTGGGATCTAGTGTCTTCTAACAAACAGACCAAAATACACCCAGGACAAAGTGTGTGATCCCGTTTTGTCCACCTGTGAGATTATATTCTCTCTTTTTTCACTTTTTTTTTCTTTTTTGGTTTCTGATCTCATCAGATTTGTCTAGTGTGTATTTCACTAGAGTCGTGATTGATATTTTTCATTTTATTCTCTTGTTCATCTATTCTTCTCTGGACAAAATGACTTGAAGGAGAATTTCACAACAAAAGAAAGAACCAGAGGTAATCTCTGCCATAGACTTAATTGATATGGATATAAGTAAGATGTCAGAACTAGAATTCAGAATAAGATTATAAAGATACTAGCTGGGCTTGAAAAAAAGCATAAAAGACATTAGAGAATCCCTTAGTGCAGAAATAAAAGAACTAAATCTAATCAGGCCAAAATTAAAAATGCTTTAACTGAGATGCCTTCTAAAATGGATGCTCTAACTGCTAGGGTAAATGAGGCAGAGAGAGTCAGTGACATAGTAGACAAAATGATGGAAAGCAAGGAAGCTGAGGAAAAGAGAGAAAAATGACTAATGGATCATGAGGGGAGGCTTTGAGAAATCAGCAATACCATAAATGAAACAATATTAGAACAATTGGGTTCCCAGAGGAAGAAGAAGGAGAGAGAGAGACAGAATGTATATTTGAGGAAATAGCTGAAAACTTCCCTAATCTGGGGAAGGAAATAGGCATTCAAGTCCAGGGGGTACAGAGAACCCCCCTCAAAATCAATAAAAATAGATCAACACCCCGACATATAATAGTGAAGCTTGCAAATTTCAGAGATAAAGAGAAAATCCTGAAAGCAGCTTGAGACAAGAGGTCCTTAACATACAAGGGTAGAAATCTTAGACTAGCAGCAGGCCTAGCCACAGAGAACTGGTGGTCCAGAAAGGGCTGACATGATATACTCAGGGTACTAAATGAGAAAAACATGCAGCCAAGAAGACTTTATCCAGGAAGGCTGTCATTCAGAATGGAAGGTGAGATAAGGAGCTTCCAGGACAAATAGAAACTAAAAGAATTCTTCATCACTAAACCAGCCCTGCATGAAATTTTGAAGGGGATCCTGTAAGCGAAGACAGAGCCCAAAAGTAACATAAACCAAAAATAAACAGAGAAAATATACAGAAACAGTGACTTTACAGGAAATACAATGGCACTAAATTCATATATTTCAATAATTACTCTGAATGTAAATGGGCTAAATGCTCCAATCAAAAGATACAGGGTATCAGATTGGATAAAAAAGCAAGACCCATCCATACGCTGTTTACGACAGACTCATTTTAGACCCAAAGACACCTCCAGATTGAAAGTGAGGGGGTGGAGAACCATTTACCATGCTAATGGACATCAAAAGAAGGCTGTGGTGGCAATCCTTATATCAAAAAATTAGATTTTAAACCAAAGACTGTAATAAGGGATGAAGAGGGACACTATATCTTACTTAAAGGTTCTATCCAATAAGAAGATCTAATATTCGAAGAGTTTTAATCAGGAAAGGATGCTGTATTTTGTCAAATGCTTTTTCTGCATCAATTGAGAGGATCAGATGGTTCTTGTCTTTTCTTTTATTAATGTGCTGTATTGCATTGATTGATTTCTGGATGTTGAACCACCCTTGGTGGTTAAATTAAGAAATCCCACATGGTGGTGGTGAATAATCCTTTTACTGTACTGTTGGATGCTATTGGCTAGGATGTCGTTGAGTATTTTGGCATCCATGTTTATCAAGGATATTGGTCTGTAATTCTCATTTTGATGGGGTCTTTCTCTAGTATAGGAATCAGGATAATGCTGGCCTCATAGAATGAGTTTGGAAGTTTTCCTTCCATTTCCAATTTTTGAGACACCTGTGGTAGAATAGGTATGATTTCTTCTTTAAATGTTTGGTAGAATTCCCCTGGGAAGCCATCTGGCCCTGGACTCTTGTTTTTTGGGAGGTTTTTGATTACTGCTTCAATTTCATTACTGGTCATTGGTTTATTCAGATTGTCACTTTCTTCCTGTTTCAGTTTTGGTAGTTTCTAAGTTCCCAGGAATGCATCCATTTCTTCCAGATTGCTTACTTTGTTGGCATATAGTTACTGATAATAATTTCTAAAAATTGTTTCTATTTCCTTTGTGTTAGTCATGATCTCTCTCCTTTCTTTTTTTTATAATTTTTATTTTGTTATATTAGCCAAAATACAGTACATCCCCAGTTTTTGATGCAATGCTCCATGATTCATTGTTTGTACATAACGCCCAGTGCACCATGCAATATGTGCCCTCCTTAATACCCATCACCGGCCTATCCCAATTCCCCACCCCTTCCCCTCTGAAGCCCTCAGTTTCTTTCCCAGAGTCCATAGTCTCTTATGGTTCATTCCCCCTTCTGTTTAACCCCTTCATTCTTCCCTTCCTTCTTCTACCGATCTTCCTATTTCTTAGGTTCCATAAATGAGTGAAACCATATGATAATTGTCTTTCTCTGCTTGACTTATTACGCTTAGCATTATCTCCTCCAGTCCCATCCATGTTGCTTCAAATGTTGGGTAATCGTTCTTTCTGATGGCTGAGTAATATTCCATTGTATATATGGACCACATCTTCTTAATCCAGTCATCTGTTGAAGGGCATCTCAGCTCCTTCCACGATTTAGTTATTGTGGACAATGCTGCTATGAACATTGGGGTGCATGTGGCCCTTCTCTTCACTACGTCTGTATCTTTGAGATAGATACCCAGAAATGCAATTGCTGGATCATAGGGGAGCTCAATTTTTAACTTTTTAAGGGACCCTACACTGTTTTCCAAAGTGCTGTACCAACTTGCATTCCCACCAACAATGTAAGAGGGATCCCCTTTCTCCACATCCTCTCCAACATTTGTTGTTTCCTGCCTTGTAATTTTTACCATTGTAATTGGTGTAAGGTGGCATCTCAAGGTGGTTTTGATTTGAATTTTCCTGATGGCTAATGACTTTGAACATTTTTTCACGTGTCTGTTAGCCATTTGTATGTCTTCGTTGAAAAAGCGTCTGTTCATATCTTCTGCCCATTTTATTATTTGATTATTTGTTTCCCGTGTACTGAGTTTGAGAAGTTCTTTGTAGATCTTGGATACCAGTCTTTTATCTGTAGTGTCACTTGCAAATATCTTCTCCCATTCCGTGAGCTGCCTTTTAGTTTTTTTGACTGTTTCCTTGGCTGTGCAGAAGCTTTTTACTTGATGAAGTCCCACACATTCATTTTATCTTTTGTTTCTCTTGCCTTTGGAGATGTGTCATGAAAAAGGTTGCTGTGGCCGATGTCGTAGAGGTTGCTGCCTATGCTCTCCTCTAGGATTTTGATGGATTCCTGTCTCACATCAAGGTCTTTCATCCATTTGGAGTTTATCTTTGTATATGGAGTGAGAGAGTGGTCAAGTTTCATTCTTTTGCATATAGCTGTCCAATTTTCCCAGCACCATTTATTGAAGAGACTGTCTTTTTTCCCCTGGATGTTTTTTCCTGCTTTGTCAAAGATTAGTTGCCCAAAGAGCCGAGGGTCCATTTCTGGGTTCTCTATTCTGTTCCATTGGTCTATGTGTCTGTTTTTGTCGCAGTACCATGCTGTCTTTGTGATCACAGCTTTGTAGTACAACTTGAAATCTGGTAACTTGATGCCCCCAGCTTTGTTTTTCCTCTTCAACAATTCCTTGGTGATTCGGGACCTTTTCTGGTTCCATACAAATTTAAGGGCTGTTTGTTCCAGTTCTTTGAAAAATGTCATTGGTATTTTGATTGGGATGGCATTGAAAGTGTAGATTGCTCTGGGTAGCATAGACATTTAACTATGTTTATTCTTCCAATCCATGAGCATGGAATATTTTTCCATCTTTTTGTGTCTTCAGTGTCTCTCAAGAGTGATTTCTAGTTTCTAGAATATAGATCCTTTACATTTCAGGTTAATTCTGAGAGAACGTATGATTTTGGGTGCTATTGTAAATGGAATGGGTTCCCTAATTTCTCTTTCTTCAGTCTCATTGTTCCGGTATAGAAATGCAACTGATTTCTGAGCAATTGATTTTGTATCCCGCAACATTACTGAATTGGTCTATAATTTCTAGTAGTTTGGGGGTGGATTCTTTTGGGTTTTCCATATAGAGTATCATGTCATCTGCAAAGAGAGACAGTTTGACTTCTTCTTTGCCAATTCGGATACTTTTTATCCCTTTTTGCTATCTGATTGCTGTTGCAAGGACTTCTAGTACTATGTTGAATAATAATGGCGAGAGTGGGCATCCTTGTTGTGTTCCTGATCTTAAGGGAAAGGCTTTACACTTTTCCCCCATTGAGAATGATATTCGCTGTAGGCTTTTCATAGATGGTTTTTATGAAATTGAGGAATGTACCATCCATCCCTACACTCTGAAGGGTGTTAATCAGGAAAGGATGATGTATTTTGTCAAATGCTTTTTCGGCATCGATTGAGAGGATCATATGGTTCCTGAGTCTTTTCTTGTTGATATGATGTATCACGCTGATTGATTTGCGAATATTGAACCACGCTTGCATCCC
>NW_024424119.1:47979071-48000191 GCF_017311325.1 Ursus maritimus | reverse complement strand
GCCTATGCTCTCCTCTAGGATTTTGATGGATTCCTGTCTCACATCAAGGTCTTTCATCCATTTGGAGTTTATCTTTGTATATGGAGTGAGAGAGTGGTCAAGTTTCATTCTTTTGCATATAGCTGTCCAATTTTCCCAGCACCATTTATTGAAGAGACTGTCTTTTTTCCCCTGGATGTTTTTTCCTGCTTTGTCAAAGATTAGTTGCCCAAAGAGCCGAGGGTCCATTTCTGGGTTCTCTATTCTGTTCCATTGGTCTATGTGTCTGTTTTTGTCGCAGTACCATGCTGTCTTTGTGATCACAGCTTTGTAGTACAACTTGAAATCTGGTAACTTGATGCCCCCAGCTTTGTTTTTCCTCTTCAACAATTCCTTGGTGATTCGGGACCTTTTCTGGTTCCATACAAATTTAAGGGCTGTTTGTTCCAGTTCTTTGAAAAATGTCATTGGTATTTTGATTGGGATGGCATTGAAAGTGTAGATTGCTCTGGGTAGCATAGACATTTAACTATGTTTATTCTTCCAATCCATGAGCATGGAATATTTTTCCATCTTTTTGTGTCTTCAGTGTCTCTCAAGAGTGATTTCTAGTTTCTAGAATATAGATCCTTTACATTTCAGGTTAATTCTGAGAGAACGTATGATTTTGGGTGCTATTGTAAATGGAATGGGTTCCCTAATTTCTCTTTCTTCAGTCTCATTGTTCCGGTATAGAAATGCAACTGATTTCTGAGCAATTGATTTTGTATCCCGCAACATTACTGAATTGGTCTATAATTTCTAGTAGTTTGGGGGTGGATTCTTTTGGGTTTTCCATATAGAGTATCATGTCATCTGCAAAGAGAGACAGTTTGACTTCTTCTTTGCCAATTCGGATACTTTTTATCCCTTTTTGCTATCTGATTGCTGTTGCAAGGACTTCTAGTACTATGTTGAATAATAATGGCGAGAGTGGGCATCCTTGTTGTGTTCCTGATCTTAAGGGAAAGGCTTTACACTTTTCCCCCATTGAGAATGATATTCGCTGTAGGCTTTTCATAGATGGTTTTTATGAAATTGAGGAATGTACCATCCATCCCTACACTCTGAAGGGTGTTAATCAGGAAAGGATGATGTATTTTGTCAAATGCTTTTTCGGCATCGATTGAGAGGATCATATGGTTCCTGAGTCTTTTCTTGTTGATATGATGTATCACGCTGATTGATTTGCGAATATTGAACCACGCTTGCATCCCAGGTATGAATCCCACTTGATCGTGATGGATAATCCTTTTAATGTACTGTTGGATTCTATTAGCAAGTATCTTGTTGAGGATTTTGGCGTCCATATTCATTAGGGAAATCGGTCTGTAATTCTCCTTTTTGATGGGGTCTTTGCCTGGTTTGGGGATCAAGGTAATATTGGCCTCATAGAATGAGTTTGGAGCTTTCCTTCTGTTCTATTTTTGAAATAGCTTTAGGAGAATAGGAATTTCTTCTTTGAATGTTTGGTAGAATTCCCCAGGAATCCATCAGGCCCTTGACTCTGTTTTTCTTGGGAGGTTTTTGATCACTGCTTCACTCTTCATATAATCAGTCTGTTTAAAAATCAGTTTCTTCCTGTTTCAGTCTTGGTAGTTATAGGTTCCAGGAAGGCATCCATTTCTTCCAGGTTGTTTAATTTATTGGCATAAAGCTGTTGATAAAAAGTTTCTAATGATCCTTCCTATTTCATTGGTGTTGGTTGATCTCTCCCTTTCATTCATAATTTAATTGGGTCCTTTTCTATTCTTTTGACTAAGTTCGGCCAGTGGCTTATCGATCTTATTTATTCTTTCAAAGAACCAGCTTCTAGTTCTGTGATCTGCACTGCTGTGCTCCTGGTTTCTAATTCATTGATCTGTGTTCTAATCTTGATCACCTGTCTTCTCGTGTGTGGGTTAGGCCTGTTCTTCTGTTCTAGCTCCAGCTTCTTGAGGTGAGAATATAAAAACTTATTTTAGATTTTTCTTTCTTTGAGTGAGGCTTGATGGTATGGTGTGTTTTCCCCCTTAGGACCGCCTTTGCAGTGTCCCATAGGTTTTGGACCAATATGTTTTCATTCTCATTGGTCTCCAGAAATTGTTTAAACTGATTTTTAATTTCCTGGTTTACCCAATCATTCTTGAGCAGGATGGTTCTTAGTTTCCAAGTGTTTGAGTTTCTTCCAAATTTTTCCTTGTGATTAAGTTCCAGTTTGAAAGCATTGTGGTCTGAGAATATGCAAGGAATAATCTCAGCCTTTTGGTATCAGTTGAGACCTGCTTTGTGACCCAGTATTTGGTCTATTCTGGAGAACGTTCCATGTGCATTCAAAAAGAATGAGTATTCTGTTGTTCTGGGGTGTAGTGTTCTATATATGTCTATGAGGTCCATCTGTTCCAGTATGTCATTCAAAGCCCTTGTTTCATTGTTGATTTTCTGCTTAGGTGAACTGTCTATTGCTGAGAGCGGAGTGCTGAGGTCCCCTACTATTAATGTATTATTATCTATATGTCTCTTTATTCTGGTTAAGAGTTGGCTTGTGTATCTAGGTGCTCCCTTGTTGGGGGCATAGATATTTATAATTGTCATATCCACTTGTTGGATACATCCTTTAAGAATAATATAGTGTCCTTCTGTATCTCTAACAACAGTCTTTAGTTTAAAATCTAAACGGTCTGATATGATAATTGCTACCCCAGCTTTCTTTTGAGGTCCATTGGCATGAAAAATGATTTTCCATTCCTTCACTTTCAGTCTGGATGTATCTTTAGGTTCAAAATGAGTCTCTTGTAGACAGAAAATGGATGGTTCATGTCTTTTTATCCAATCTGCAACTCTGTGGCATTTATGGGAGTATTTAGGCCATTCACATTGAGAGTGATTATTGAGAGATGATTTTAATGATGTCATGTTGCCTGTGTAGTCTTTGTTTCTATAGATTGTAAATTTCTGTTCCGTATCACTCTTGAGGGCTTTTTACTTTTATAGAACCCCCCCTTAATATCTCATGTGGGACTGGTTTGGTGGTTATGAATTCGGTCAGTTTCTGCCAATCCTGGAAGGTCCTTATCTCTCCATCAATTCTGAATGACAGCCTTGCTGGATAAAGGATCCTTGGCTGCATGTTTTTCTCAGATAGAGCTTTGAAAATACCCTGCCAACCCTTCCTAGCCTGCCAGGTCTCTGTAGACAGGTCTGATGTTATTCTGATATTTTTCCCTCTGTACGTAAGGATTTTCTCCCCCTTGGCTGCTTTCAAGACTGTATCCTTGGATCTAATATTGCAAAATGCACTTCATGACGTGATTCGGCTAGGTCTGTGGTCATTGACCTTGGAGGGGTCCTTCTCTGCCTCTTGGACATGAATGCTTGTCTCTTTGCCAGATTAGGGAAGTTCTCTACTACTACTTGTTCAAATATCTCTTCTAGACCTCTCTTTCTCCACCCGCTAGGGATGCCAATGATTCTGACATTGAACGTTTCATTGAGTCAGTAATCTCCGTATCTACATTCTTGAGATTATTTTTATGAGTCAAGTTTCTGTTTTAACTTTCTCTTTACCATCCCATCCTCCAATTCACTAATTCGTCTTCTGCCTCATTTACCTTGGCTGTCAGAGCATCTAGTTTTGACTGCATTTGATATCATAGATTTTTAATTTTGCCAGATTTCGCTCTCATTTCCACCCTCAGAGACTTCTATATTCTTGTTAATATTTTTGTTAATAGTTTTTCAAGCCTACACATCATCTTGACCATTGTTACTCTGAACTCGATTTCTGACAATTTGTATATCCATATCCATCAGTTCTGTGGCAGAGGCCACAGACTCATTATCTTTTCTTTGTTCGTGATTTCTCCTCCTCATCATTCTGATGAGGGAGGTTGCGGGGTTGCCCAGAACCCAAATTACTGACAGGACCCAGGCAGTGTGCACTCATTTTATAGGGACCTTAGGGATGTGGGCTCTTAATTTTCAGCCTGCCTTCTGGGAGGGCCTGCGCGCTGATACTCAGGCAACCCTGTTTGGGTAGAGTCTCCCGGCCCCTGCAGGGGATGGGATGGGCACAATGTGAGCTGGTATTCTGGGCCTTTTGTTCTCTGGTGGCTTTCCCTGGCAGTCTGTGCCTCTTCTGAGATCAGAGCAGCAGTGGCCAATTCCAGCCTCTGTCTCAGATCAGAGGGATCACAGTCCACCCTCCACTGAGCTCTAATGGCCATCTTTAACTCTGTTTCTGTGGTGCTGCTCCTCTGCAGCGCCCTGGGTTGCGCACCCCACAGCCGGCGTCCCAGCCCTCACTTCCAGGGTCGGGCACGTCTCTGTCCTTTGTGCTTCTAACCCGCCAGCTGTCCCCGGTTCCTCCGGGTGCGCCTCCTCGAGCTCCCTGTTTCAGTGTGGCTCGTCGCGGCACTCGTGCACCTGTCCAGGTCCTGCACACACTCCCGAGCTCCCAGTGTCAGTCCGGTTCCTGATTGCAGAGCCCGAGTTCAATCCGATCCGTGAGCTCTTAGAGCTCTGGTTTTCAGTCTGGTCACACGCGTCTGCTCCAGGCTCACAGTCTCAGTCTGTTCTCTCTCGCGGTGCTGGTCCATGAGTCTGGCCTTCTCCCCAGCACAAGTAGCTACTGCTTCCCCGGTGCTCGAGTGCATCAACTCCTCTCCCCCTTCCGTTTATATTCTGACATCTCTGCATTGTTATTTACAACGCTCCCCGCTGCACTCTCAATATTTAAAGGCGCTGAGATGTTCGCTTGTAGAGATCCAGATGTATCTTCCTGTGTCTCAGGCTGATTCTGTGGATGTTCAGGATGGTCTGGTACATATCCAGCTCAACTCAGGGGACCAGCTGAGAAAGGGGTCTCCTACTCCTCTGCCATCTTTTCTCTCCTCCTTGCAGCAGTGGTCGCTTTTAGTTCATAGAGTTCTCTATCTTTTCTTCATTCTCCAGTTGCATTAATAGGTATTCAGAATGGTTTGGTAGCCTCTAGCTGAATTCCTGGGAGGAGACTAACTTTATGTCTCCTGTCTCCTCCACACTTGGAACTGGAAGCCCTGATCTTTCCTTTCATTCATGATTTTATTGATTTAGGTCCTTTCCTTCTTCTTGGATGTAAGTCTGGCCAGGGGTTTATTGATCTTATTAATTTTTCAAAGAACCAGCTCTAGTTGATCTGTTCTACTGTTTTTCTATTTCTATTTCATTAATTTCTGATTCAATCTTTATTATTTCTCTTCTTCTGCTTGGTTTAAGCTTTTATTTGCTGTTCTTTCACCAGGTCCTTGGTGTAAGATTAGCTAGTGCATCAAAACTAATGAGGTACTGTATGTTGGCTAACTGAACATAATAATAATTTTAAAGAAGATCTAACAATTGTAGTATTTATGCTCCTTACATGGGAGCAGCCAATTATATAAACCAATTAATAACAAAATTAAACACATTGATAATAATACATAATAATAGTAGGGGACGTAACACCTCACTCACAGCAATGGACAGATCATCTAAGGAGAAGAACAAAATGAAAAAAAGGGCTTTGAATGACACATTGAACCAGATGGACTTTACAGATATGCACAGAGCCTTCCATCCTAAACAACAGAATACACATTCTTCTCGAGTGCACATGGAACATTCTCCAGAATAGATCACACACTGGGTCACAAATCAGGTCTCAACTGGTACAAAAAGATTGGGATTATTCCTGCGTATTTTCAGACCTTAATGCTTTGAAACTTGAACTCAATCACAAGAGGAAATTTGGAAGGAACTCAAACACTTGAGGTTAAAGAGCATCCTACTAAAGAATGTATGTGGGTCTACTATGAAATTAAAGAACTAAAAATTCATGGAAACAAATGGAAGTGAACACAACTATTCAAAACCTCTGGGATGCAAGCAAAGGCAGTCCTAAGAGGGAAGTACATAGCACTCCAAGCCTTCCCAAAAATTAGAAAAGTCTCAAATACACAAGCTTTTAACCTTATGTCTCCAAAGGTGGTTGCACTGAGGTTAAGAAGCTCTGGGATGAGTCCCAACACTGAAACAGGAAGCCTTGGGGGTCCCTTTGTCCCAGCATGGAGTCAGCCCTGCTAGGTGTGATTCCCAGTCTGCTTACTCTGCTTAGAGAGATCACAGGACCAGCTCCCTTGAGAGGTCATCATCCACAACTTCCTCAGCCTAACAAGGACCCCAGAGGCCAAAGCAGAGCAGAGCTCAGACTCAGGAGACACTGCCTGGGGCTTTCACAATCAAGAGGGTCCTTGTCCCTTTGAGTCAGGCATCTCTGCCTCTGATAAGGGGATGGGAGTGAGCAGCATGCTGGGACCAGACAGGTTGGGAGGCCAGTGAGAGAAACGTGCTATCCTTTCTGGCACATATTAGTTCCCCTGCCTTTCCTGTTCCTCTCTTTGTTCATCAGTGAAGAACGTTGTGGGAGACAAATGAGGGGGCTGTGCTTGGCTGAGAAGCAGACTGGTAGCTGAGTAGCAGGTGTGGTGCAGACAAGCTTCTGGAGACAGTGGGAAAGAAAGCAGCGAGCACCTGATCTGGAGGTGAGATTCAGTAACCAACCACCTGCTTGGCTCCTCCAACCTCTAGCACTTAATCTTCCTCCCTGAGAGTTTCAAATATTTCAGATTAAGCAGTCATAGGGTCCAACTAAAACCTCCATCTGGCTTTTAGTTTTCAGTCCATCCAGTTTGACCTCTAGGCAGTCTACACTGTGGAATTTGGTGGAAGAAGAACGCCATCAGTTTTTCAAAGAAAGGAAACAAAGGAAAGAAAACTATTGTATTCCTGGTCTTACCCACTCACCTTGTAAAGTTTTTGAAGACTGCTCCTTCCTGGTTCTCACTCTCAAAACCTCTTTTCCTGAAGTCATCCGAATAGGTGACCCCCACACCTATGACCTGGATCACCCAACCTCATCAATTAACCCAAATCTCCACTAATTTCTTATTTCCACAAGCAGCCTTTTCTACAAATGGCTCCCTTATATTTATTATTGACCTGTGTTTGACAAAATTGTTTTGCGGACGTGGTATCTCACTGCTACTCATAAAACATCAGGAATCAGCTTATGGCTAAGTGACAGAGACAAATCAAACCCCATCTTTTGCCTTGAGTCCGTGACACACTGCCCAGCACTGACCACAACTCCATGACAGACATGCCCTGTGCCATGTGTGGCCAGTTTTTTCCACCTGATTTTGGCCAGTTAATCAGTGGATGTTCAAACTTCATAACTCCTCCATCTGTATAACACAGAGATAGGCACCCCCCTAGCCACTACAAGGATAGACTCTGAATATGGGAGAAGAAAGCTTGTCAGTAAAGGGGGATAGAAGGAGGTCATGTAGGAAATGACCACCGTCATTTTGCCTGTGTGATTGTGACACAATGTACACAATCTTCAAAACATGCAGGAGGTGTAGCCTAAGGGTTAAGAGCATGGGTTTCAGAGTGATTCAGAGTGGGGGGTTCAAATCCTGATTGCTATTCACTTTTGCAGGACCTTATGTTCTACTTCACCTCTAAGCCTCAGGCTCCTAATAAGAACACATGCCTCATCGTCCCTCATCATGGGACGTGAGGTACTTAGCACAAGTCTGACAGGGAGTAAAGTTTCAAAGTAATATTGTTTGTAGTTAACTTTAACTCTACTGGTTCTACTCAAACAATTCACTGCTAAACTAAGATTTCTTCTAAAAGATTCTGCAAAAAATCATATTATTCTTGACAACTTGGCAGTGATGAGTATATTTTAAAGATGTGAATTAATTGATTTTGAGGACAACCTCAGTAATAGCAGATAAGGGAAGGTGACACTGAGATGATGACGATGAAGAGTTTCTCTTGAGTCAGGCAATATGGGCAGCTCAGTTGGTTAAGCTGCCTGACTTTGATTCTGGCTCAGGTCAAGATTCGGTGGTCAGTGATTGAGCCCCATTTCAGGCTCCACACCAAGGATAGAACCTGCTTAAGATTTTTTCTCTTCTTCTGCCTCTGCCCCCTCCCCTGCCTGGGCACTCTCTTATCCAAACGCAGCGCGCCGTCTCTCTCTCTAAAAGAAAAATAAAATAAAATAAAATAAAAATAAAATGTAAGCATTCTTTTTACAATTTGCTTTCTCTTAGCAACCTCCAAATATGCAATAAAGTGCAAGTTTACTCATAATCACTGTTATGCACATGACATCATTTAACTGTTAATGTAATTACTGCATTTAATTGTTTAATTAATATGTTACTATTCAGTGTTAAAAATGAATTAACATATTAGGAATAACAATATTTAATTCATGAAAATTCCAATGTAAAAAGATCATTGAAAATGTGAAAAAATATGAAAGTTTTTATTTCTTTTTTTTGCTGTTCTTCATTTTTTATAATAGTATTTTTTTTATTATATTATGTTAGTCACCATACAGTACATCCCTGGTTTTTGATAAAGTTCCATGATTCATTAGTTGCATAGATAACACCCAGTGCACCATGTAATATGTGCCCTCCTTACTACCCATCACCAGCCTATCCCATTCCCCCACCCCCTCCCCCTCTGAAGCCCTCAGTTTGTTTCTCAGAGTCCATAGTCTCTCATGCTTCATTGAATATGGTGCTTCTAAAGAAATTATTTCAAACATGTTGGTGATTTATATGTTAAGTAGAAATATATGAATAACCAATATCTCAGACCATTTGAAAATCTGTATGTAATATGTCCATTAATGAGGTATCAAAGCGGATATGCTGACTGTAAAAAGTTGATTGAAAACACTTTTGCTTATATAAGATCTCTCATCACAGAGCTTCGTAAAGTAGCAAGAAAATGGAGGCCACTTTGGTGTCAGTCACTGCGGTAATTGGGGTAAGACTGAAAAAGCATATGTATATCAACACTTAATATAAAAATAATGTGTTCCTCATAAGTATTTTTGCATACACATATGACTGGTGGATTATAAAGCATGAGCTGAATACTCAACAATGGATGCCCATCATATACTGATTTAGGACAAAATATTAAAATGGTAAAGAGAAATAATTAACAGAAAAAGGGGAGATTGCACAGACTGTCCTCAGGAGAAAAGCTCACTTTGTTGAAATGGGTTCAACATTCCTTAGATTTTCCTCATATTGGTTATTTTGGCAAACTCATCCCCCAACCATCTCCATTCCTTATGCACTGCTTGATGTTGTTTGTTGATGATCTGTCTTCCCCACCTAGAACCTGAGCTACACAATACATGGATCTGGGCTGTTTTTATTGCTAAATCTCCAGCGAGGAACAGTGCTTTTCACAGAATAAGACTAGTGAACTGGAATCAGTGAGTCAGTCCTGATGGTTTCTAAAGGAAAACTCTTCTTCTGTCCCTCCAGCCTTCACTATAAGACCTTGTGATGCCATGGATTTGGGAAGGGAGGGCAACATCAAGGGAGATTGACAAGCTGTCCCCTTGAATAGCAGCTAATTGTGACCAGAGAAAACAAAGATTTGCTGGGTTGTGGACTTGAGTAAGATAAATAACCAAACACTGTGTATATAACTAGACCCAAGTCAATGGCAAGAGTCAACCAAAACCAGCAGCGGCTCTCTGAGTTCATCCTCATACCTCCTCCCAGCCTGAAGACCGTAGCCACTCATCCTCTTCCTCACCATGTACCTAGTCACCATAATAGGGAACCTACTCATCATCCTGGCCATCCACTCTGACCCCAGCTCCAGACCCCCCCATGTATTTCTTTTTCTTGAGTTTCTGTCCTTCACTGACATTTGCTTTACAACAACCAGTTGTCCCCAGAATGCTAGTGAACTTCCCAGTCAGAGAGGAAGACCATCTCCTATGCTGGGTGTCTGACACAGATGTATTTCATTTATGCTCTGGGCAACACTGACAGTTGCCTCTGGCGGTCATGCGGCCTTGACCGCTGGCCGTGGCCATCTGTGACCCCTTCCACTATGTCACCACCATGAACCACCGCTGCTGTGTCCTGCTGGTGGCCTTTTTCCTGCTCACTTCCTCACCTCCACTCACTCCTACACACACTGCTACTGAATCGCCATCTTCTGTGACAACAATGTTATCCATCACTTCCTCTGCGACCTCAGTCCGCTGATGAAATTGTCATGCCCTCCCCCACTTTTGTCAATGAAATCGCGATAATGTCAGAAGGTTCTGTTGTTTTGGTGACTTTCTGTGCACACTTTCTTATCTACGACCTCATTGCAGTTCTCAGATCCCCTCAGCCGCTGGAAACGCAAAGCCTTCTCCACCTGTGGCTCTCTCACCTCACTGTTGTAACACTCTTTTATGGAAGCATCTTCTATGTCTATTTACAGCCCCTGTCCACCTACACTGCCAAAGACCACAAAGCAACACTTGTTCACACAGTTCTACCTCCATGCTAAACCCTTTTATCTACAGTCTGAGAAACAAAGACCTGAAACAGGGTCTGAGGAAGCTGATGGGCAGGAGGAAGTCCCAGGCAGCACCCTTGACACACCCACAAGCAGAATCTGGTCCACTTAAATCTGGCCCCTACTAGGTCTTGGTGAAAACGGAACTGTTGGAGGTTAGTTTTTGTAACCTCTTGTGAGACAAGGGTGTTGTGGGCGTCACATTCATTGATGTCAGCTACCAATTGTCCATGCTTCAGCTGAAATCATCATACTTTTCCTCATTATTCTCCATTTTTCCTCAAAGAGTCATCGTGTTCTCATCCTCCAAATACTACTTTTAAACTAATCATTTTCCAACATATATATCATGAACAAATGCTCTCCTTTTATTAAGACTTACTCCTACAAACCCTCCAAATTTCAGTATAATGCTGAAAACAGTCACCTAATTTACAGCTGTTTAATATCTTTGCAAACATTTTAAGGGAAAGGAATGGAGGGATAGGGGTAGGGGAGGAGAAGAATACATTTTAGCTACTTTTTCTCATTGTGAGCATTTTTATACTTCCTTAATTTTTTCTTTCATAAAACCTTTCTTGCTTAAAAATTAAGTTCTTGCGGGTGCCTGGGTGGCGTAGTCGTTAAGCTGCCTGCCTTCGGCTCAGGGCGTGATCCCAGCGTACTGGGATCACCCCACATCAGGCTCTCCACTTAGAGCCTGCTTCTTCCTCTCCCACTCCCTGCTTGTTCCCTCTCTCTCGCTGGCTGTCTGTCTCTGTCAAATTTAATAAAAAAATCTTTTTAAAAATTAAGTTCTTGCTTTTACTCTTATGTATCTTTCTTTTTCTTTTTTTCTATTATAATAATAATTTTTTATTATATTATGTTAGTCACCATACAGTACATCCCCTGGTTTTTGATGTAAAGTTCCATGATTCATTAGTTGCGTATAACACCCATGCAGCATGCAATATGTGCCCCTCCTTACTACCCATCACCAGCCTATCCCATTCCCCCACCCCACTCCCCTCTGAAGCCCTCAGTTTGTTTCTCAGAGTCCATATTCTCTCATGTTCATTCTCCTTCCGATTACCCCTTTCTTTATCCCTTTCTTCCCCTACCCGATCACCTCCTAGTTCTTATGTTCCATAGATGAGAGAAACTATATGATAATTGTCTTTCTCTGCTTGACTTATTTCACATAGCATTATCTCCTCCAGTGCCATCCATGTTGCAGCAAATGTTGAGAACTTGTTCTTTCTGATAGCTGAGTAATATTCCATTGTATATATGGACCACATCTTCTTTTTTTTTTAATGTTTTTTTAATATATTATGTTAGTCTCCATACAGTACATCCCTGGTTTCCAATGTAAAGCTTGATGGTTCATTAGTTGCATATAACACCCAGTGCACCATGCAACACGTGTCCTCCTCACTACCCATCACCAGTCCATCCCATTCCCCCACCCCCTCCCCTCTGAAGCCCTCAGTTTGTTTCTCAGAGTCCATAGTCTCTCATGCTTCATTCCCCTCTGATTACCCCCTTTATCCCTTTTCTCTTCCCTCTACCCATCTTCCTAGTTCTTAGTGTTCATAGATGAGAAATCATATGATAATTGTCTTTCTCTGCTTGACTTATTTCACTGGTCACGAATATCATTCTCAATGGGAAAAGCTGGAAGCCTTTCCTTAAGATCAGGAACACGACAAGGATGCCCACTCTCGCCATTATTATTCAACATAGTACTAGAAGTCCTTAAAACAGCAAATCAGACAACAAAAAGTGATAAAAGGCATCCAAATCGGAAAGAAGAAGTGAACTGTTCTTCCTCAGATATGACATGATACTCTATATGGAAAACTCCAAAAGAATCCAATCCTCAAAACTCACTGAGTTATAGAGCACCAGTAATGTGGCAGGATACAACCAGTGCTCAGAAATCAGCTGCATTTCTATACACGAACAATGAGACTGAAGAAAGAGAAATTAGTGAACCATCCCGCTTACAATAGCACCAAAAATCATACGTTATCTTGAATTAACTTAACTGAAATGTAAAGGATCTGTATTCTAGAAACTACAAATCACTCTGAGAGACATTGAAGAAGACACAAAAAGATGGGAAAATATTCCATGCTCCCGGATCGGAAGAACTAACATAATTAAAATGTCCTCGCTACCCAGAGCACTACACCCTCACTGTATCCCGATCAAAATACACAATGACATTTTTCAAAGAACTGGAACAAACAGCCTTAAATTTGTGGGAACCAGAAAGGCCTCGAACTGGGCTAGGAATTGTTGAAGAGGAAAAACAAAAGCTGGGGGGCATCACGTTCTCAGATTTCAAGTTGTACTTACAAAGCTGTGATCACAAAGACAGCATGGTACCGCGACAAAAACAGACACATAGGACCGGCATGAGCAGGAATAGAGAACCCAGAAATGGACCCTTAGTTTGGGCAACTAACTCTTTGACAAAGCAGGAAAAAACATCCAGGGAAAAGACAGTCTCTTCATTAAATGGAAGTTGGAAAATTGGAACAGCTACATGCAAAAGAATGAAACTTGACCACTTTCTACAACATACACAAAGATAAACTCCAAATGGATGAAAGATCCTTTGATGTGAGACAGGAATCCATCAAAATCCTAGAGGAGAGAAGCATAGGCATAACCTCTGCCGACATTGGCTGGAAGCAACCTTTTTTTTCATGACACATCTCCAAAGGCAAGAGAAACAAAAGATAAAATGATGTGGACTTCATCAAGATAAAAGCTTCTGTACAGCCAGGAAACAGTCAAAAAACTAGAGAGGAAGCTCCACGAGAATGGGAGAAGATATTTGCAAATGACACTACAGATAAAAGACTGGTATCCAAGATCTACAAAGAACTTTCTCAAACTCAATACACAAAGAACAAATCAAAAAATGGGCAGAAGATATGAACAGACACTTTTCCAATGAAGACATACAAATTGGCCTAACAGGCACATGAAAATGTTCAAAAGCCATAGCCATCAGGAGAAATCAAATCAAAACCACACTGAGATACCACCTACGCCAGTTAGAATGGCAAAATTGACAAGGCAAGAAACAACAATTGTTGGCGAGGATGTAGAGAAAGGGGATCCCTCCTACATTGTTGGTGGGACGTGCTGGATACAGCCACTCTGAAAACAGTGTGTGGAGGTCCCTTAAAAAGTTAAAAATTGAGCTTACCCTATGATCCAGCCATTGCACTACTGAGTATTTACCCCAAAGATACAGATGTAGTGAAGAGAAGGGCCATAGGCACCCCAATGTTCATAGCAGCATTGTCCACAATAGCTAAATCGTGTAAGGAACTGAGATGCCCTTCAACAGATGACTGGATTAAGAAGTTGTGGTCCATATATACAATGGAATATTACTCAGCTATCAGAAAGAACGAGTTCTCAACATTTGCTGCAACATGGACGGCACTGGAGGACATAATGCTAAGTGAAATAAGTCAAGCAGAAAGACAATTATCATATAGTTTCTCTCATCTATGGAACATAAGAACTAGGAAGATTGGTAGGGAAGAAAGGGATAAAGGAAGGGGGTAATCAGAAGGGGGAAATGAAGCATGAGAGAATATGGACTCTTGAGAAACAAACTGAGGGCTTCAGGAGGGGAGTGGGGTGGGGGAATGGGATAGGCTGGTGATGGGTAGTAAGTGAAGGGCACATATTGCATGCTGCACTGGGTGTTACGCAACTACTAATGAATCATGGAACTTACATCAAAAACCAGGGATGTACTGTATGGTGACTAATATAATATGTAATAAAAAATATTATTATAAAAAAAGAATAATAAAATGGATCAGGGTAACAGAATACAGAAATAAAGTATTTATGTGTAATCACTTGATTTGACCAAGTGCCAATGCAATTTAGTGGAGAAAGGAGGACCCTATTCAATACATTATGCTGGAACAACTACATATGCACATAGAAAACAATTAGCCTTGGACCCCTAGCTCCACACCATACACAAAAATGAATCTTCAAAGCTGCTTTTGTAGACTTAAATGAGGGCTTAAAATATAAAAATTTTTGTTTTAACCCAAAAAATAATATAAAAATATATTTGTGACCTCGACATGAGTGAAGATTTCTCAGTCAAGAAACAAAAAGGACTAACCACAAAGAAAAAAATATTGAATGGATTTCACCAAATTCAAAACTTCTGCTCATCAAAAGTCAACTTCTAAGAAAGTGGAAAATGGAGGTGCCTCGGTGGCTCAGTCGGTAAGCATCTGCCTCAGCCCAGCGTGATCCAGGGTTCTTGGGATCGAGCCCCATATAGGCGCTCCGCTGGGAGCTCAAGAGTTTCTTCCTCTCCCCTGCTTGTGTTCCCTCTCTCTCGCTGGCTGTCTTTCTCTGTCAAATAAATAAATAAATAATCTTTAAAAAAAAAAAAAAAGAAAGAAAAAAGAAAGTGAAAAATGGGAAAAATATGCACACTACATACCTGACAAAAAAGACATACCCAAAATATATAAACATATGCAACCAAAAAGTAAAAGCACACAATCTAATTTTTATTTTTTATCTTTTTAAGATTTTATTTATTTATTTGACACAGAGATGAAGAGAGCACAAGCAGAGGGAGCAGCACACAGAGGGAGAGGGAGAAACAGGCTCCTGCTGAGCAGAGATCCCATAGGGCTCAATCCCCAGGACTCCAGGATCATGACCTGAGCTGAAGGCAGACACTTGAATCAACTGAGCCACCCATTCACCTCAAACTAATTTTTAAAAGTGGATAAAAACTTTAAAAAATAAAACAAGTTGTGAGGGAGGGAGACAAACCACAAGAGACTCTAACCATAGGAAACAAACTGAGAGTTGCTGGAGGGGAGAGGGGTGGAGATGGATAACTGGATGATGGGCATTAAGGAAGGCATGTGATGTAATACACTGGGTGTTACATACAACTGATGAATCACTGAATCCCCTACCTCTGAAACTAATAATACACTAGATGTTAATAACTGAATTTAAATTTTAAAAAGTGGGCAAAAATTTGAGCAGACACTTCAGAGAAGAAGATATTCAAATGGCCAATACTGCATGTGAAGGACACTCAACGTCATTACTTATCAGGAAATGCAAATTAACAAAGTCACAATGTGATACCACTGAACACTCAATAGAATGACTACAATTAAGAAGACAATACAAAAATTTTGTAGGATTTGGAGCAACTGAAACTCTCATATATTGTTGGTAGGAATGTGAAATTATGTAATCACTTTGGAAAACAGTTTGGCAATTCTTAATAAAATTAAACATGCAACAACCATATGTTTATAAAAATCTTGTACAAAAATATTCAGAGCAGCTTTATTCATAATAGAACAAACTAAAAACAATCATCAACAGGGAATAGATAAACAAATCATCAGTAAAAGGCTATACACTTATGATTTGCATAATTTTACTATATGTAAACTATACTTCAATTTTAAAAGAAGTTGGATGACCTACAGATGATGAGCAGAGGCTTTGGGAATATCAGTACGGTGCACAATATAGATTAATACCAGGCAAATGTATGCTTCATCTGAAATAAGGAATAGTATAAGAAGAATATCTTCTAGAAATTTGGGGAGGTGCAGAGGTGGGAATGTGAGGGATAGGATGATGCTACCTATTACCTCACAAAAAATTATCTCCACCTTACAAAATATCTGTGTCTTCTGAATCCAGCTGACTCCGAGTCCAAGGCAACATCTTCAGGTCCAGACAGAAGGAGACATTGCTGCTCAGGAATTCTACTTACGTTCTAAATTTGACTGGTGCGTATTCCTAAAGGAAAAATGACTGGAATGGTGACTTCACTTAAAGTGGCGCTAAATTGAGACTGACCATAGATGATTCTCGCTCTTCCTGGTAGAGATTGGCCCATCATCCTTGCCATTCTACTCCTTCCTAGAAATGAACAAAACAGCGTCTCTGGAGAGCGTAATCCTGCCACATGCCTCTAGAGGGCAGTATAGCTGAACCAGTGAAGCCCATGTGGGGTAAGACAGGTAGTAACTGGAAAAATCAGGAAACCTGTGGCAGTTGAAAAGAAGTCAAATAATGGGAAATAATGGCAGGAAAGGGAGTTATCATTCTTTTCCTTAAAAACCACCTCTCAGCACATGAGAGTACAGTCTTAGTTGCTCCTCTCTTTACGTGGTGTCAAAATCATGGCCAATACAAGAAGATACTCTTAGACTCATTTTCCCTTAAGAAGGACAAATGGACCAAAGCCACACTACAACAGTTTACTGAGACCTTACATATACAATCTGAAGAGAAGACATCACTTCTTAGAGTTTCTTGATGAACTGCTCCAGATCATCATAGATTGGAATTATCATTTTAGTTACATGTTAAATTTATCATTTTGATTCCTGCCTTTGAATCTCACTGCTACTACTGTGACTGTCAGCTAAAACTGCTACACAATACTTTTGGTGAACATAGTGTACTTGAATTAGTCTTGTGCCACAGATACAGCAACAACACTTGTGATCACACAACATTGGCTCTAGGACTAAGAGGGAATTAAGGAGTCAGGAGCTTGGTTAAACGTGTGTAGACTACAAGGAAATTACTGTTCTGAAGACCTTACCATTACAGCTCCAAATGGTCACTAGAGGGGTGTCTTCTTCTAGGAAACTGGCTGAACTTTTTGACATTTGGTCCAGAAATATGATGAAACAATATTTGAATGGACTATGCATTTGCTAAACTGACTCAGCATCCTGCTTATTCATAACTATGGGAAAAAACACATATGCCCTCCTCACCCAGGAAGGACAATTTCCATGTTGACAGTACCATCTGATAAAACAGCAGTGGCCAGGCTCAGACAAGAGGAGGTTCATTTTTTGTAGGAACAGTATGGCCAGCCTAAACCATTGCAAGATTTTAACTCCTTAGCATGGTATTTATTGACACTACTAAAAAGGACTTTGGCTCTCTGTGATACAGTTGGTAATGTTAAACAGGTGAAGGATCAACCTTGACCATCCCCATGAGAGACAAATGTATGGTGTTCCACAATGATACCTAAGTCCTAAGTCATATAAAACTTGTTTTTTGGTGAATGAAGTATATTTGTGCCCCCAAAACAACAAACAACAACAACAACAACAACAACAGTGAAGAAATGGGCAGAAGTCATGAACATTTTTCCAAAGAAGACAGGAGATGGCTAATAGACACATGAAAAGATGCTCAACATCACTCATCATCAGTGAAATACAAGTCAAAACCAATGAGATGCCACCTCTCATCTATTAGAATGGCTAAAATTAACAACACAGGAAACAACAGGAACCCTTCTTGCATTATTGGTAGGAATGTAAATTGGTGTAGTCACTCTGGAAAAAACAGTATGGAGGTTCCTCAAAAGTTAAAAATAGAGCTACCCTACAACCCAACAATTGCACTACCACACATTACCCAAAGGATACAAACTAGGGGATTTGAAGGGTACACGCATCTCAATGTTTATAGCAGCATTATCAATAATAGCCACATTAAGTGGAAAAGTCTGTGATGTCCATCAACAGATGAATGGATAAAGAAGAGGTGGTATATATCTATTAATGGAATACTACTCTAGCCATCAAAAATAATACGAAATCCTGCCATTTGCAATGACGTGATGGAGCTAGAGAGTATTATGCTACAAAATAAGTCAGTCAGAAAGACAAATACCATATGATTTCACTCATATGTGGAATTTTAAGAACACAGTGAAGTAAGTCAAGCAGAGGAAGACAATTATATGGTTTCACTCATTTATAGAACATAAGAAATAGGAAGATCAGAGAGAAGGAAGGGAAGAATGAAGGGGGTGAACAGAAGGGGGAATGGGGCGCCTGAAGGCACAGCGGTTGGGCGGCTCGTCTTTGGCTCAGGCATAATCCCGCATTGTGGGATCGACATCAGGCTCCTCCGCGCTAGGAGCCTGCTTCTTCCTCTCCCACTCCCTGCTTGTGTTCCCCTCTCTCGCGGCTGTCTCTATCTCTGTCAAATAAATAAATAAAATCTTTTTAAAAAAAAAAAAAAAAACAGAAGGGGGAATGAACCATGAGAGATCATGGACTCTGGGAAACAAACTGAGAGCTCTTCAGAGGCGAGGAGTGTGGGGGGATTGGGATAGGCCAGATGGGTATTAAGGAGGGCACATATTGCATGGTGCACCTGCATGTTATAATGCTTAACTAATGAATCATGGAACATTACATCAAAAACTAAGGATATACTGTATGGTGACTAACATAACATAATAAAAGCTTATATATATTAAAAAAGAAACAAAACAGATGAACATAGGGGAAGAGAAAAAAGAGAGCAAGAGAGGGAAGCAAACCATAAAAAGACTCTTAATGATAGAGAACAAGCTGAGCATTGCTAGAGGGAGGTGGGTGGAGATGGGCTAAATGGGTGATGTGTATTAAGGATGTCACTTGTTATGATGAGCACTGGGTGTTGCATGTAAGTAATGAACCACTGAATTCTACTCCTGAAGCCAATGTTGTACTGTACATTAACTAACTAGAATTTAAATAAAAATTTATGGGTACCTGGGTGGCTCAGTCAGTTAAGTGTCTGACTCTGGTTTCAGCTCAGGTCATGGTCTCATGGGCTGTGAGATTGAGCCCTGAGTCAGGCTCCATGCTCAGTGGGGAGTCTGCTTGAGGATTTCCTCTCCTCTGACCCTCCGCCCACTTGCTCTCTCTCTCTCTCTCTCAAATAGATAAATCTTTAAAAATTTTTGAAAAAGAAAAATCTTTAAAAATAATAATTGCTGAGGGTGCCTGGGTGCTCAGTCAGTTAAGTGGCTGTCTTCAGCTCAGGTCATGACCTCAGGTCCTGGGATTGAGCCCCGCATTAGCTCCCCTGCTCAGTGGGGAGAGTCTGCTTGCCTCTCTTTCCTCTGCCCCTCACCCCCACTTATGCACTCTCTCTCACTTTGTTTTCTCTCTCTTAAATAAATAAAATCTTTAAAAATTAATAATTGTTAAAAAATTAAAAGATAGCATGGTATGTAGAAATGCTTTCAATAAGGCATTGTTGTTTAAACAATCTAAATCATCTTTGTAATTTACTACATTAAAAAGGAGAAAATTGTAAGAATATCTAACAAATGTAGTACAACATTTTAAGTGAAATTTAACAACCATTTATAATTAGTAAAAAACAAAAAGGCTAGGCCTGAAAATTGGTGGGGTATTTATTTTTAGCTGATGCAGTAGTTTCAAAATCAGTGGCAAATATCACACAAAGAATATAAATACTTATAATATTATTAAAAGATCCAAGTCCCTTGGTGTTTGCTCATATTTTAGCCTTGTGTCTCTATACCTGGAAGCCTGTTCACGCTCTGTTGTACACGCCCCAGTTGGTACTCCTCTCTCCTCTCCTACCCAGCTGGAAAACTTCTATTATGCAAGAATAAGCTGCAAATGTTCCTTTTGGGTGTCTTTTTGTGTCTTTTATTTTTTCTTTTATATGTATATTTTTGTTATATAAAAAGAATATAAAAATAATCTCCTGGTTTTGATGCAAAGTCTGTTTATCATTCAAAGATAACATTCAGTAAACAAAAATACGGCCCTCCTTAATACCCATCACCAGCCTGTCCCATTCCCCAACCCCCCTCCCCTCTGAAGCCTTCAGTTTTTATCCCAGAGTCCACAGTCTCTCATGGCTCATTCCCCCTCTTCTGTTTACCCCCTTTCTTCTTCCCTTTTTTCTCCTACCGATCTTCCTAGTTCTTACTGCTCCATAAATGAGTGAAACCATATGATAATTGTCTAAAGCTGTTGATAAAAGTTTCTAATGATCCTTCCTATTTCATTGGTGTTGGTTGTGATCTCTCCCCTTTCATTCATAATTTTATTAATTTGGGTCCTTTCTCTATTCTTTTGACTAAGTCTGGCCAGTGGCTTATCGATCTTATTTATTCTTTCAAAGAACCAGCTTCTAGTTCTGTTGATCTGCACTGCTGTGCTCCTGGTTTCTAATTCATTGATCTGTGTTCTAATCTTGATCACCTGTCTTCTCGTGTGTGGGTTAGGCCTGTTCTTCTGTTCTAGCTCCAGCTTCTTGAGGTGAGAATATAAAAACTGCATTTTAGATTTTTCTTTTCTTTTGAGTGAGGCTTGGATGGCTATGTGTTTTCCCCTTAGGACCGCCTTTGCAGTGTCCCATAGGTTTTGGACCAATATGTTTTCATTCTCATTGGTCTCCAGAAATTGTTTAAACTGATTTTTAATTTCCTGGTTTACCCAATCATTCTTGAGCAGGATGGTTCTTAGTTTCCAAGTGTTTGAGTTTCTTCCAAATTTTTCCTTGTGATTAAGTTCCAGTTTGAAAGCATTGTGGTCTGAGAATATGCAAGGAATAATCTCAGCCTTTTGGTATCAGTTGAGACCTGCTTTGTGACCCAGTATTTGGTCTATTCTGGAGAACGTTCCATGTGCATTCAAAAAGAATGAGTATTCTGTTGTTCTGGGGTGTAGTGTTCTATATATGTCTATGAGGTCCATCTGTTCCAGTATGTCATTCAAAGCCCTTGTTTCATTGTTGATTTTCTGCTTAGGTGAACTGTCTATTGCTGAGAGCGGAGTGCTGAGGTCCCCTACTATTAATGTATTATTATCTATATGTCTC
>NW_024424119.1:47884359-47979061 GCF_017311325.1 Ursus maritimus | reverse complement strand
TGTCTCTCATCTCTCATCTTCATTTCACCAACCAATTCAATTTCCATACTGTGCAGCATGGAGTCTGCTGGGGATTCTTCCTCACCTCTCTCCTCCTCCCCTCGGTCTCTCTCTGCCTCTCTAAAATAAATAAATAAATAAAATCTTTTTTTTAAAAAGTAATAATATTATGTCGTGGTAGGAAAGCATTGATATAAAGGACGCCAGATCACCAAACAGACCTCCATTCAATGTCCTACTTTTTATTTTGGAGAAGCAGATAAAGAGTGAGACAGTCCATGTCTGGAAGCATCTCACCTTCAATCTATATTTGCCTTTTATTACTATCAACACTTTGGCCTTGGAAGAGAAAATGTGATCATTTTTTTCCAAGAATGGGCATGGCCATAGACCTCTGACCATGTCCCTTGAATAAGTTTGGGAAGTGAGGTCCAATGATTTGCATTTCTAACAAGTCCCCAGGTAATGCTTATGTGCTGATTTAAACAGGCTCTTTGAGAATCACCAGCAACCGTGATATCAAGAATTTCATGACCTATGGTAACTAAAACTATATGGATATTGCTGAAGGACTAAACAAACAAGACAAATGCCATGGGTAGAGAGCTCCCAAAACATATCCACAGACTGGTATACACTTGATTTATGAATGAGGCACAGGATAGCATCTTTTCATAAATGGAGCTAAGGTATTTGAGAAGCCACACAGAAAAATTATTTGGATCCCTACCAACACCATATGGAAAATTAACCCTGATGAATTCTAAACTTGCATATGAAAACCAAAACTCTATCTTTATATAAAGAATAGAAGAATATCTTTGTCTCCT
Source organism: Ursus maritimus (assembly GCF_017311325.1). Lineage (NCBI taxonomy): Eukaryota > Metazoa > Chordata > Mammalia > Carnivora > Ursidae > Ursus > Ursus maritimus. The sequence continues at coordinate 47,978,231 of NW_024424119.1, read as the reverse complement.
TCAAGTAGAAAAGTAATTCTTAAACAAGACATAGAAAGAACTAACCATAAAAGAAAAGAATAGCAAATTGGACTGTGTTAAAATTAAATACTGATGTCTGTCAAAAGATATTATAGAGTAAAAAGATAAAAGATATTTGAAATTCATAAAAACAAACAAAACACTCATAAAAATGAAGAATATATAAAGGTCCCTGGAAATCAATAAGGAAAAAGAAGTGAGGGGGAAACTATGAAAAGGAAGTAAATAAACTTTTCACATATACATACACACACACATACACACAAAGGAAATCAAAGCGACCAAAATGTGATTACATTAAAATATACTGGAGTTTCATTCAAATTAAATCATATGGGAACCCACTGCATACCCACCAAATAGACAAAAATTACAATACAGAAGTCAAATATCAGAGAGGAGGGAAGATGGCAGGAAGAGTAGGGACCCTTGTTTCATCTGGTCCTCTTGAGTTTAGCTAGATATCTATCAAATCATTCTGAACACCTGTGAATTCAACCTGATCTAAGAAAAGAATTGCTGCAATTCTACAAATAGAAAAGGGACCACTTTTTGCAAGGTAGGAGGTGCGGAGTTGTGAATCTGAGGGGATACATTGGAAGATAAACCATAGGGGAGGAAGCCTCAAGACGGCTACTGGAAGGTGATTTAGCAGTGGAGCTCAAAATTGGAACTTTTAGGAAGTGTGTCTGGATGTCCCTGCCTACAAGGTGCTCAGGTGGTGATGCAGAGCTGAATTCTAGGTGGGACAGTGTGGTCTTGGGATCCCTTGCAGTCACAGAAGAACTGGGGTCTCTAAGGGCAGCGGCTCCAAGCATTGAGAGGGGAAGCTGGCTACAATCAGTGAGCCTGGGAGTGGGCTCAGTTGGTGCTGCTATAGACCACAAACCATGGCACAATTGGGCAACCACTCTCCAAGCATGCTGGCCCAGCAAGTGACAACTGCTGTGAGACCTCCTCCTTTCCCAGGAGGAGCAGCACAGGTGCGTTTCATGATCTGGCACGCCTCCAAGAACAGGGGCTCCAGCAAGCAGCAGAACTGTGGTGAGACCTCCTCCTTCCCCAGGAGGATCCACACGGGTGTGTACTCACAGGAGCCTGCAGAGTTTGGTGCACACAAAAAAGTGATTGACTGTCTTTCCTTGAGGAGGTCCTTGAAGAGTAGGACCTGGATCTTTCAGTTCCAGGGCTGGAGAATGGGGCACCACCATTTTTTAAAAATTAATTAAGTAATTTATTTATTTTATTTTCATCCTTTAAAGGGGCAATTTAAAGCCTTCAGGGCACAAAAGCCACATTTAGCAACCAGAAGCAGCTTATACTGAGCCTGGTCCCCAAGGGGGTGATACAACTCTGCTTTTTGGGCAAAGACACTTGAGAATCAGTGCAATAGGCCCCTCTCAGAAGGCCGGCAGGAACATCAGTCGAATACCAAGTTTAAGGATCACACAGAACTGAAAAAAACCTGCAATTAGGGGTGGAAAATAGTATATAGAATTCAAGGGTTTTTTCTCATGATTCTTTAGTCTTTAAGTTTAAATTTTCTTTTTTTTTTTTTTTTAAGATTTTATTTATTTATTTGACAGAGAGAGAGACAGCCAGTGAGAGAGGGAACATAGGCAGGGGGAATATGGAGAGAAGAAGCAGGCCTCCCAGCGGAGGAGCCTGATGTGGGGCTCGATCCCAGAACGCTGGGATCACACCCTGAGCTGAAGGCAGACACTTAACCGCTGTGCCACAGGCACCCCTAAATTTTTCTTTTTCATTTTTTTCTTTTTTTTTACTTTTCAACTACTTATTTGATCAATTCTTTTTAAATCTTTTTAGTTTTTATTTTTACATTTACATTTTATAGATATATTCTTCATTTTTGGATGCCTTTCACTGTATTTTTAAGGTTTTATTTATTTATTTGACACATTGCAGAGAGACAGCTAGCGAGAGAGGGAACACAAGCAGGGGGGGAGTGGGAGAGGAAGAAGCAGAATCAGTGGAGCAGGAGTTGGATGTGGGGCTCGATCCCAGCACTCTGGGATCACACCCTGAGCCGAAGGCAGAGAGCAACGACTGAGCCACCCAGGCGCCTCACTGTATTCAGTTTATACATATATATATGTATATATGTTTTTCTTTTTAATTACATTTTGGGATCTAAGGTCTCTAACAAACAGACCAAAATACACCCAGGACAAAGTGTGTGATCCCGTTTTTGTCCACCTGTGAGATTATATTCTCTCTTTTTTCACTTTTTTTTTTCTTTTTGGTTTCTGATTCACTGTATTTGTCTAGTGTGTATTTCACTAGAGTCGTGATTGATATTTTTCTATATTTTATTCTCTTGTTCATCTATTCTTTCTGGACAAAATGACTTGAAGGAGAATTTCACAACAAAAGAAAGAACTTCAGAGGTAATTCCTGCCATAGACTTAATTGATATGGATATAAGTAAGATGTCAGAACTAGAATTCAGAATAAGATTATAAAGATACTAGCTTTCGGGCTTGAAAAAGCATAAAAGACATTAGAGAATCCCTTAGTGTAGAAATAAAAAGAACTAAATCTAATCAGGCCAAAATTAAAAATGCTTTAACTGAGATGCTCTCTAAAATGGATGCTCTAACTGCTAGGGTAAATGAGGCAGAGAGAGTCAGTGACATAGTAGACAAAAATGATGGAAAGCAAGGAAGCTGAGGAAAAGAGAGAAAAATGACTAATGGATCATGAGGGGAGGCTTTGAGAAATCAGCAATACCATAAATGAAACAATATTAGAACAATTGGGTTCCCAGAGGAAGAAGAAGGAGAGAGAGAGACAGAATGTATATTTGAGGAAATATTGAAAAACTTCCCTAATCTGGGGAAGGAAATAGGCATTCAAGTCCAGGTACAGAGAACCCTCAAAATCAATAAAATAGATCAACACTCGACATATAATAGTGAAGCTTTGCAAATTTCAGGAGATAAAGAGAAAATCCTGAAAGCAGCTTGAGACAAGAGGTCCTTAACATACAAGGGTAGAAATCTTAGACTAGCAGCAGGCCTAAAGCCACAGAGAACTGGTGGTCCAGAAAGGGCTGACATGATATACCTAGGGTACTAAATGAGAAAACATGCAGCCAAGAAGACTTATCCAGGAAGGTTTGTCATTCAGAATGGAAGGTGAGATAAGGAGCTTCCAGGACAAATAGAAACTAAAAAGAATTCTTCTATCACTAAACCAGCTCCTGCATGAAATTTTGAAGGGGATCCTGTAAGCGAAGACAGAGCCCAAAAGTAACATAAACCAAAAATAAATAAACAGAGAAAATATACAGAACAGTGATTTACAGGAAATACAATGGCACTAAATTCATATTTCAATAATTACTCTGAATGTAATGGCTAAATGCTCCAATCAAAATATACAGGGTATCAGATTGATAAAAGCAAGACCCATCCATACACGCTGTTTACGACAGACTCATTTTAGACCCAAAGACACTCTCCAGATTGAAAGTGAGGGGGTGGAGAACCATTTACCATGCTAATGGACATCAAAAGAAGGCTGTGGTGGCAATCCTTATATCAAAAATTAGATTTTAAACCAGACTGTAATAAGTGGGATGAAGAGGGACAATTATATCTTACTTAAAGGTTCTATCCAATAAGAAGATCTAATATTCGAAGAGTTTTAATCAGGAAAGGATGCTGTATTTTGTCAAATGCTTTTTTCGCATCACCTGAGAGGACTCAGATGGTTCTTGTTGTCTTTTCTTTTATTAATGTGCTGTATTGCATTGATTGATTTCTGGATGTTGAACCACCCTTGGTGGTTAAATTAAGAAATCCCACATGGTGGTGGTGAATAACTACTGTACTGTTGGATGCTATTGGCTAGATGTCGTTGAGTATTTTGGCATCCATGTTATCAAGGATATTGGTCTGTAATTCTCACCTTGATATCTTTCTAGTATAGGAATCAGGATAATGCTGGCCTCATAGAATGAGTTTGGAAGTTTTCCTTCCATTTCCAATTTTTGACACCTGTGGTAGAATAGGTATGATTTCTTTTCTTTAAATGTTTGGTAGAATTCCCTGGGAAGCCATTCGTCCCTGGACTCTTGTTTGGGAGGTTTTTGATTACTGCTTCACTTCATTACTGGTCATTGGTTTATTCAGATTGTCACTTTCTTCCTGTTTCAGTTTTGGTAGTTTTTAAAGTTCCCAGGAATGCATCCATTTCTTCCAGATTGCTTACTTGCTGGCATATAGTTACTGATAATAATTTCTAAAATTGTTTCTATTTCCTTGTGTTATCATGATCTCTCTCCTTTCTTTTTTTATAATTTTTATTTTGTTATATTAGCTAAAAATATATAAAAAGTATCCCTAGTTTTTGATGCAATGTTCATGATTCATTGTTTGTATATAACGCCCAGTGCAATCTTATTGCAATATGTGCCCTCCTTAATACCCATCACCGGCCTATCCTCAATTCCCCACCCCTTCCCCTCTGAAGCCCTCAGTTTTCTTTCCCAGAGTCCATAGTCTCTATGGTTCATTCCCCTCTGTTTAACCCTTCATTCTTCCCTTCCTTCTTCTACTCGATCTTCCTATTTCTTAGGTTCCATAAATGAGTGAAACCATATGATAATTGTCTTTTCTGCTTGACTTATTACGCTTAGCATTATCTCCTCCAGTCCCATCCATGTTGCTTCAAAATGTTGGGTAATCGTTTCTTTCTGATGGCTGAGTAATATTCCATTGTATATATGGACCACATCTTCTTAATCCAGTCATCTGTTGAAGGGATCTCAGCTCCTTCCATCCGATTTATTATTGTGGACAATGCTGCTATGAACATTGGGGTGCATGTGGCCCTTCTCTTCACTCACGCCTGTATCTTTGAGATAGATACCCAGAAATGATTGCTGGACTCATAGGGGAGCTCAATCTTTAACTTTTAAGGGACCCTACACTGTTTCCTCCAAAGTGCTGTACCAACTTGATTCCTCACCAATTGTAAGTGAGGGATCCCCTTTCTCCAGCATCCTCTCCAACATTTGTTGTTCCCGCCTTGTAATTTTTACCATTGTAATTGGTGTAAGGTGGCATCTCAAGGTGGTTTTGATTTGAATTTTCCTGATGGCTAATGACTTTGAACATTTTTTCACGTGTCTGTTAGCCATTTGTATGTCTTCGTCTGGAAAAGCGCTCTGTTCATATCTTCTGCCCATTTTATTATTTGGATTATTTGTTTCCCGTGGTACTGAGTTTGAGAAGTTCTTTTGTGATCTTGATACCAGTCTTTATCTGTAAAAGTGTCACTTGCAAATATCTTCTCCCATTCCGCTATGAGCTGCCTTTTTAGTTTTTTTTGACTGTTTCCTTGGCTGTGCAGAAGCTTTTTACTTGATGAAGTCCCACACATTCATTTTATCTTTTTGTTTCTCTTGCCTTGGAGATGTGTCATGAAAAAGGTTGCTGTGGCCGATGTCGTAGAGGTTGCTGCCTATGCTCTCCCTCTAGGATTTTGATGGATTCCTGTCTCATCGGTCTTTCATCCATTTGGAGTTTATCTTTGTATAAGGGAGTGAGAGAGTGGTCAAGTTTCATTCTTTTGCATATAGCTGTCCAATTTTCCCAGCACCATTTATTGAAGAGACTGTCTTTTTCCCTGGATGTTTTTTTTTCCCTGCTTTGTCAAAGATTAGTTGCCCAAAGAGCGAGGGTCCATTTCTGGGTTCTCTATTCTGTTCCATTGGTCTATGTGTCTGTTCTTTGTCGTGTGCAGATTACAATGCTGTCTTTGTGATCACAGCTTTGTAGTACAACTTGAAATCTGCGAACTTGATGCCCCAGCTTGTTTTTTCCCTCTTCAACAATTCCTTGGTGATTCGACCTTTTCTGGTTCCATACAAATTTAAGGGCTGTTTGTTCCAGTTCTTTGAAAAATGTCATTGGTATTTTGATTGGGCATTGGCATTGAAAGTGTAGATTGCTCTGGGTAGCATAGACATTTAACTATGTGCTTATTCTTCCAATCCATGAGCATGGAATATTTTTCCATCTTTTTGTGTCTTCATGTCTCTCAAGAGTGATTTCTAGTTTCTGAATATAGATCCTTTACATTTCAGGTTAATTTGAGAGAACGATGATTTTGGGTGCTATTGTAAATGGAATGGGTTCCCTAATTTCTCTTTCTTTCAGTCTCATTGTTCCGTATAGAAATGCAACTGATTTCTGAGCAATTGATTTTGTATCCCGCGAACATTACTGAATTGGTCTATAATTTCTAGTAGTTTGGGGGTGGATTCTTTTGGGTTTTCCATATAGAGTATCAGTGTCATCTGCAAAAGAGACAGTTTGACTTCTTCTTGCCAATTCGGAATTTTTATCCCTTTTTGCTATCTGATTGCTGTTGCAAGGGACTTCTAGTACATGTTGAATAATAATGGCGAGAGGTGGCATCCTTGTTGTGTTCCTGATCTTAGGGAAAGGCTTTGCACTTTTTCCCCCCTATTGAGAATGATATCTCGCTGTAGGCTTTTCATAGATGGTTTTTATGAAATTGAGGAATGTACCATCCATCCCTACACTCTGAAGGGTGTTAATCAGGAAAGGATGATGTATTTTGTCAAATGCTTTTTCGGCATCGATTGAGAGGATCATATGGTTCCTGAGTCTTTTCTTGTTGATATGATGTATCACGCTGATTGATTTGCGAATATTGAACCACGCTTGCATCCCAGGTGTATGAATTCCTAACTTTGATCGGATGGATAACTCTAATGTACTGTTGGATTCTATTAGCAAGTATCTTGTTGAGGATTTTGGCGCTTCATATTCATTAGGGAAATCGGTCTGTAATTCTCCTTTTGATGGGGTCTTTGCCTGGTTTGGGGATCAAGGTAATATTGGCCTCATAGAATGAGTTTGGTCAGCTTCCTTCTGTTCTATTTTTTTGGAAATAGCTTTAGGAGAATAGGTAATGGTTTTCTTTGAATGTTTGGTAGAATTCCCGCAGGAATCCATCAGGCCCTGACTCCTGTTTTTTGGGAGGTTTTTGATCACTGCTTCAACCTCTTCATAATAATCAGTCTGTTTAAAAATCAGTTTCTTCCTGTTTCAGTCTTGGTAGTTATAGGTCTCTCCAGGAAGGCATCCATTTCTTCCAGGTTGTTTAATTTATTGGCATAAAGCTGTGTTGATAAAAAGTTTCTAAATGATCCTTCCTATTTCATTGGTGTTGGTTGATCTCTCCCTTTCATTCATAATTCTATTACACTTGGGTCCTTTCTATTCCTCTTTTGACTAAGTTCGGCCAGTGGGCTTATCGATCTTATTTATTCTTTCAAAGAACCAGCTTCTAGTTCTGTGATCTGCACTGCTGTGCTCCTGGTTTCTAATTCATTGATCTGTGTTCTAATCTTGATCACCTGTCTTCTCGGTGTGGGTTAGGCCTGTTCTTCTGTTCTAGCTCCAGCTTCTTGAGGTGAGAATATAAAACTGCTATATTTAGATTTTTCTTTCTTTTGAGTGAGGCTTGATGGCTATGTTGTGTTTTCCCCCTTAGGACCGCCTTTTGCAGTGTCCCATAGGTTTTGGACCAATATGTTTTCATTCTCATTGGTCTCAGAAATTGTTTAAACTGATTTTTAATTTCCTGGTTTACCCAATCATTCTTGAGCAGGATGGTTCTAGTTTCCAAGTGTTTGAGTTTCTTCCAAATTTTTCTTGTGGATTAAGTTCCAGTTTGAGAGTTACTGTGGTCTGGAGAATATGCAAGGAATAATCTCAGCCTTTGGTATCAGTTGAGACCTGCTTTGTGACCCAGTATTTGGTCTATTCTGAGAACGTTCCATTGCATTCAAAAAGAATGGTATTCTGTTGTTCTGGGGTGTAGTGTTCTATATATGTCTATGAGGTCCATCTGTTCCAGTATGTCATTCAAAGCCCTTTGTTTCATTGTTGGATTTTCTGCTTAGGTGAACTGTCTATTGCTGAGAGCGGAGAGTGCTGAGGTCCCCTACTATTAATGTATTATTATCTATATGTCTCTTTTTATTCTGGTTAAGAGTTGGCTTGTGTATCTAGGTGCTCCCTTGTTGGGGGCATAGGATATTTATAATTGTCATATCCACTTGTTGGATACATCCTTTAAGAATAATATAGTGTCCTTCTGTATCTCTAACAAGTCTTTAGTTTTAAAATCTAAACGGTCTGATATGATAATGCTACCCCAGCTTTCTTTTGAGGTCCATTGGCATGAAAAATGATTTTCCATTCCTTCACTTTCAGTCTGGATGTATCTTTAGGTTCAAAATGAGTCTCTTGTAGACAGAAAATGGATGGTTCATGTCTTTTTATCCAATCTGCAACTCTGTGGCATTTATGGGAGTATTTAGGCCATTCACATTGAGAGTGATTATTGAGAGATGATTTTAATGATGTCATGTTGCCTGTGTAGTCTTTGTTTCTATAGATTGTAAATTTCGTTCGTATCACTCTTGAGGGCTTTTACTTTTATAGAACCCCTTTAATATCTCATGTGGGACTGGTTGGTGGTTAAGTGAATTCGGTCAGCTTCTGCCAACCCTGGAAGGTCCTTATCTCTCCATCAATTCTGAATGACAGTCCTTGCTGGATAAAGGATCCTGGCTGCATGTTTTTCTCAGATAGAGCTTGAAAAATACCCTGCCAACCCTTCCTAGCCTGCCAGGTCTCTGTAGACAGGTCTGATGTTATTCTGATATTTTTCCCTCTGTACGTAAGGATTTTCTCCCCCTTGGCTGCTTTCAAGACTGTATCCTTGGATCTAATATTTGCAAAATGCACTATGACGTGACTTGGCTAGGTCTGTGGTCATTGACCTTTGGAGGGGTCCTCTCTGCCTCTTGGACATGAATGCTTGTTTCCTTTGCCAGATTAGGGAAGTTCTCAGCTACTACTTGTTCAAATATCTCTTCTAGACCTCTCTCTTTCTCCACCCGCTAAGGGATGCCAATGATTCTGACATTGGAACGTTTCATTGAGTCAGTAATCTCCCGTAATCTACATTCTTGAGATTGGATTTTTATGAGTCAAGTTTCTGTTTTAACTTTCTCTTTTACCATCCCATCCTCCAATTCACTAATTCGTTCTTCTGCCTCATTTACCTTGGCTGTCAGAGCATCTAGTTTTGACTGCATTTGATTCATAGCATTTTTAATTTTGCCAGATTCGCTCTCATTTCCACCCTCAGAGATTCTATATTCTTGTTAATATTTTTGTTAATAGTTTTTTCAAGCCTACACATCATCTTGACCATTGTTACTCTGAACTCGATTTCTGACAATTTGGTTATATCCATATCCATCAGTTCTGTGGCAGAGGCCACAGACTCATTATCTTTTCTTTGTTGGCGGTGATTTCTCCTCCTCATCATTCTGATGAGGGGAGGTTGCGGGGTTGCCCAGAACCCAAATTACTGACCAGGACCCAGGCAGTGTGCACTCATTTTATAGGGACCTTAGGGATGTGGGCTTCTTAATTTTTCAGCCTGCCTTCTGGGGGAGGGGCCTGCGCGCTGATACTCAGGCAACCCTGTTTGGGTAGAGTCTCCCCGTCCCCTGCGAGGGGGGATGCGGATGGGCACAATGTGAGCTGGTATTCCTGGGCCTTTGTTCTCTGGTGGCTTTCCCTGGCAGTCTGTGCCTCTTCTGAGAGTCAGAGCAGCAGTGGCCAATTCCAGCCTCTGTCTCAGATCAGAGGGATCACAGTCCACCCTCCACTGAGCTCTAATGGCCTCTTTAACTCTGTTTCTGTTGGTGCTGCTAAAAACCTTGCAGCGTCCTGGGTTGCGCACCCCACAGCCGGCGTCCCAGCCCTCACTTCCAGGGTCGGCACGTCTCTGTCCTTTGTGCTTCTAACCCCGCCAGCTGTCCCCGGTTCCCGGGTGCGCTCCCGAGCTCCCTGTTTCAGTGTGGTTCGCGCGCACTCCGGTGCACCGGTCCAGGTCCTGCACACACTCCCGAGCTCCCAGTGTCAGTCCGGTTCCAGTGAGTGCTCCAGAGCTCCGGTTTTAGTCCGGTTCCAGTGAGCTCTCCAGAGCTCTGGTTTTCAGTCTGGTCACACGCGCGTTCCCAGGCTCACAGTCTCAGTCTGTTCTCTCGCGGGTGCTGGTCCATGAGTCTGGCCTTCTCCCCAGCACAAGTAGCTACTGCTTCCCGGTGCTCGAGTGCATCAACTCCCTCCCCCTTCCGTTTATATTCTGACATCTCTGTGCAGATTTACAGCTCCCCGCTTCGTACCTCAATATTTAGCGCTGGAGATGTTCGTTTGTAGAGATCCAGATGTATCTTCCTGTGTCTCAGGCTGATTCTGTGGATGTTCAGGATGGTCTGGTACATATCCAGCTCAACTCAGGGGACCAGCTGAGAAAGGGGTCTCCTACTCCTCTGCCATCTTTTCTCTCCTCCTTGCAGAAAGTGGTCGCTTTTCTATTCATAGAGTTTCTGCTACTCTTTTCTTCATTCTCCAGTTGCATTAATAGGTATTCAGAATGGTTTGGTAGCTCTCTAGCTGAATTCCTGGGAGGAGACTAACTTTATGTCTCCTGCTCCTCCACCATCTTGGAACTGGAAGCCCTGATCTTTCCCCTTTCATTCATGATTTTATTGATTTAGGTCCTTTCCCTTTTCCTTTGGATAAGTCTGGCCAGGGGTTTATTGATCTTATTAATTCTTTCAAAGAACCAGCTTCTAGTTGATCTGTTCTACTGTTTTTCTTATTTCTATTTCATTAATTTCTGATCTAATCTTTATTATTTCTCTTCTTCTGCTTGGTTTAAGCTTTATTTGCTGTTCTTTCACCAGGTCCTTTGGTGTAAGATTAGCTTGTGCATCAAAAACTAATGAGGTACTGTATGTTGGCTAACTGAACATAATAATAATTTTAAAAAGAAGATCTAACAATTGTAAGTATTTATGCTCCTTACATGGGAGCAGCCAATTATATAAACCAATTAATAACAAAATTAAACACATTGATAATAATACAATAATAGTAGGGGACGTTAACACCTCACTCACAGCAATGGACAGATCATCTAAGGAGAAGAACAAAAATGAAAAAAGGGCTTTGAATGACACATTGAACCAGATGGACTTTACAGATATACATAGAGCCTTCCATCCTAAACAACAGAATACACATTCTTCTCGAGTGCACATGGAACATTCTCCAGAATAGATCACACACTGGGTCACAAATCAGGTCTCAACTGGTACAAAAAGATTGGGATTATTCCCTGCGTATTTTCAGACCTTAATGCTTTGAAACTTGAACTCAATCACAAGAGGAAATTTGGAAGGAACTCAAACACTTGGAGGTTAAAGAGCATCCTACTAAAGAATGTATGGGTCTACTATGAAATTAAAGAACTAAAAAAAATTCATGGAAACAAATGGAAGTGAAACACAACTATTCAAAACCTCTGGGATGCAGCAAAGGCAGTCCTAAGAGGGAAGTACATAGCACTCCAAGCCTTTCCCAAAAAATTAGAAAAGTCTCAAATACACAAGCTAACCTTACACCTAAAGGTGGTTGCACTGAGGTTAAGAAGCTCTGGGATGAGTCCCAACACTGAAACAGGAAGCCTTGGGGGTCCCTTGTCCCATGGAGTCAGCCCTGCTAGGTGTGATTCCCAGTCTGCTTACTCTGCTTAGAGAGATCACAGGACCAGCTCCCTTGAGAGGTCATCACTCCACAACTTCCTCAGCCTAACAAGGACCCCAGAGGCCAGCAGAGCAGAGCTCAGACTCAGGAGACACTGCCTGGGCTTTCACAATCAAGAGGGTCCTTGTCCCTTGAGTCAGGGCATCTCTGCCTTCTGATATGGGGAGCTGGGAAAGCAGCAGCATGCTGGGGACCAGACATGAGGGGTTGGAGGCCAGTGAGGAGAAACGTGCTATCCTTTCCAAGTACCATATTAGTTCCCCTGCCTTTCCTGTTCCTCTCTTTGTTCATCAGTGAAGAACGTTGTGGGAGACAAATGAGGGGGCTGTGCTTGGCTGAGAAGCAGACTGGTAGCTGAGTAGCAGGTGTGGTGCAGACAAGCTTCTGGAGACAGTGGGAAAGAAAGAAGAGCACCTGGATCTGGAGGTGAGATTCAGTAAACTAACCACCTGCTTGGCTCCTCCAACCTCTAGCACTTAATCTTTCCTCCCTGAGAGTTTCAAATATTTCATAGATTAAGCAGTCATAGGGTCCAACTAAAACCTCCATCTGGCTTTTAGTTTTCAGTCCATCCAGTTTGACCTCTAGGCAGTCTACACTGTGGAATTTGGTGGAAGAAGAACGCCATCAGTTTTCAAAGAAAGGAAACAAAGGAAAGAAAACTATTGTATTCCTGGTCTTACCCACTCACCTTGTGCTTTGAAGACTGTTCTTCCTGGTTCTCACTCTCAAAACCTTCTTTTTCCTAGTCATCCGAATAGGTGACCCTCACACCTATGACCTGGATCACCCAACCTCATCAATTAACCCAAATCTCCACTAATTTCTTATTTCCACAAGCAGCCTTTTCACAAATGGCTCCTTATTTATTATTGACCTGTGTTTGACAAATTGTTTTGCGGACGTGGTATCTCACTTGCTACTCATAAAACATCAGGAATCAGCTTATGAGCAAGTGACAGAGGACAAATCAAACCCCATCTTTTGCCTTGAGTCCAGGACACTGCCCAGCACTGACCACAACTCCATGTGACAGACATGCCCCAGCCATGTGTGGCCAGTTTTTTCCACCTGATTTTGGCCAGTTAATCATGGATGTTCAAAACTTCATATCCTCCATCTGTATAACACAGAGATAGGCACCTCCCTAGCCACTACAAGGATAGACTCTGAATATGGGAGAAGAAAGCTTGTCAGTAAAGGGGGATAGAAGGGGAGGTCATGTAGGAAATGACCACCGTCATTTTGCCTGTGTGATTGTGACACACAATGTACACACCAAAACATGAGGAGGTGTAGCCTAAGGGTTAAGAGCATGGGTTTCAGAGTGATTCAGAGTGGGGTTCAAATCCTGATTGCTATTCACTTCCTTGGTGACCTTGAGCAAACCACTTCACCTCTAAGCCTCAGGCTCCTAATAAGAACACATGCCTCATCGTCCCTCATCATGGGATTTGTGAGGTACTTAGCACAAGCTTGACAGGGAGTAAAGTTTCAGTAATATTGTTTGTAGTTATTAACTTTAACTACTGGTTCACTCAAATAATTCACTGCTAAACTAAGATTTCTTCTGTAAGATCTTGCAAAATCATATTATTCTGACAACTTGGCAGTGATGAGTATATTTTAAAGATGTGAATTAATTGATTTTGAGGACAACCAGTAATAGCAGATAAGGGAAGGTGACACTGAGATGATGACGATGAAGAGTTTCTCTTGAGTCAGGGCACATGGGCAGCTCAGTTGGTTAAGCGTCTGACTCTTGATTCTGGCTCAGGTCAAGATCTCAGGGTCATGGGATTGAGCCCCATTTCAGGCTCCACACTAAGGATAGAACCTGCTTAAGATTTTTTCTCTTCTTCTGCCTCTGCCCCTCCCCTGCTCACACTCTCTATCCAAACGTGCGCGCTCGCTCTCTCTCTCTAAAAGAAAAATAAAATAAAATAAAATAAAAAAAATAAAATGTAAGCATTCTTTTACAATTTGCTTTCTTAGCAACCTCCAAATATGCAATAAAGTGTTATTTACCATAATCACTGTTATGCACATGACATCATTTAACTGTTAATGTAATTACTGCATTTAATTGTTTAATTAATATGTTACTATTCAGTGTTAAATGAATTAACATATTAGAATAACAATATTTAATTCATGAAAATTCCAATGTAAAAAGATCATTGAAAATGTGTGAAAAAATATGGTGCTTCTATTTTTTTTGCTGTTCTTCATTTTTTTTATAATAGTATTTTTTATTATATTATGTTAGTCACCATACAGTACATCCCTGGTTTTTGATGTAAAGTTCCATGATTCATTAGTTGCATATAACACCCAGTGCACCATGTAATATGTGCCCTCCTTACTACCCATCACCAGCCTATCCCATTCCCCCACCCCCCTCCCCTCTGAAGCCCTCAGTTTGTTTCTCAGAGTCCATAGTCTCTCATGCTTCATTGAATATGGTGCTTCTAAAGAAATTATTTCAAACATGTTGGTGATTTAAGTATGTTAAGTAGAAATATATGAATAACCAATATCTCAGACCATTTGAAAATCTGTATGTAATATGTCCATTAATGAGGTATCAGTGGATATGCTGACTGTAAAAAGTTGATTGAAAACACTTTGCTTATATAAGATCTCTCATCACAGAGTTTTTTGTAGTAGCAAGAAAATGGAGGCCACTTTGGTGTCAGTCACCAGGTAATTGGGTAAGACTGAAAAAAAGCATATGTATATCAACACTTAATATAAAAAAATTAATGTGTTCTCATAAGTATTTTTGCATACACATATGACTGGTGGATTATAAAGCATGAGCTGAATACTCAACAATGGATGCCCATCATATACTGATTTAGGACAAAATATTAAAGAAAGGAGAAATAATTAACAGAAAAGGGGAGATTGCACAGACTGTCCTCAGGAGAAAAAGCCCACTTTGTTGAAATGGGTTCAACATTCCCCTTAGATTTTCCTCATTGGTTATTTTGGCAAACTCATCCCCCAACCATCTCCATTCCTTATGCACTGCTTGATGTTGTTTGTTGATGATCTGTCTTCCCACCTAGAACCTGAGCTACACAATACATGGATCTGCCTGTTTTTATTGCTAAATCTCCAGCGAGGGAACAGTGCTTTCACAGAATAAGACTAGTGAACTGGAATCAGTGAGGTCATCCTTGATGGTTTCTAAAGGAAAACTCTTCTTCTGTCCCTCCAGCCTTCACTATAAGACCTTGTGATGCCATGGATTTGGGAAGGGAGGGCAACATCAAGGGAGATTGACAAGCTGTCCCTGAATAGCAGCTAATTGTGACCAGAGAAAACAAAGACTTGCTGGGTTGTGGACTTGGAGTAAGATAAATAACCAAACACTGTGTATATAACTAGACCCAAGTCAATGGCAAGAGTCAACCAAACCAGCAGCGTCTCTGAGTTCATCCTCATGGGACTCTCCTCCCAGCCTGAAGACCAGAAGCCACTCTTTATCCTCTTCCTCACCATGTACCTAGTCACCATAATAGGGAACCTACTCATCATCCTGGCCATCCACTCTGACCCCCAGCTCCAGACCCCCATGTATTTCTTCTTGAGTTTCCTGTCCTTCACTGACATTTGCTTTACAACAACCGTTGTCCCCAGAATGCTAGTGAACTTCCTGTCAGAGAAGACCATCTCCTATGCTGGGTGTCTGACACAGATGTATTTCATTTATGCTCTGGGCAACACTGACAGTTGCCTTCTGGCGGTCATGGCCTTTGACCGCTACGTGGCCATCTGTGACCCCTTCCACTATGTCACCACCATGAACCACCGCTGCTGTGTCCTGCTGGTGGCCTTTTCCTGCTCACTTCCTCACCTCCACTCACTCCTACACACACTGCTACTGAATCGCCTCATCTTCTGTGACAACAATGTTATCCATCACTTCCTCTGCGACCTCAGTCCGCTGATGAAATTGTCATGCTCCCCCACTTTTGTCAATGAAATCGTGATAATGTCAGAAGGTTCTGTTGTTTTGGTGACTCCCTTTCTGTGCATTACTTTCTCTTATCTACGAATCCTCATTGCAGTTCTCAGGATCCCCTCAGCCGCTGGGAAACGCAAAGCCTTCTCCACCTGTGGCTCTCACCTCACTGTTGTAACACTCTTTTATGGAAGCATCTTCTATGTCTATTTACAGCCCCTGTCCACCTACACTGCCAAAGACCACAAAGCAACACTTGTCTACACAGTTCTTACCTCCATGCTAAACCCTTTTATCTACAGTCTGAGAAACAAAGACCTGAAACAGGGTCTGAGGAAGCTGATGGGCAGGAGGAAGTCCCAGGCAGCACCCTCTTGACACACCCACAAGTAGAATCTGGTCCACTTAAATCTGGCCCCTACTAGGTCTTGGTGAAAACGGAACTGTTGGAGGTTAGTTTTTGTAACCCTTGTGAGACAAGGGTGTTGTGGGCGCTCACATTCATTGATGTCAGCTACCAATTGTCCATGCTTCAGCTGAAATCATCATACTTTTCCTCATTATTCCTCCATTTTTCCTCAAAGAGTCATCGTGTTCTCATCCTCCAAATACTACTTTAAACTAATCATTTTCCAACATATATATCATGAACAAATGCTCTCCTTTTATTAAGACTTACCCTACAAAACCCTCCAAATTTCAGTATAATGCTGAAAACAGTCACCTAATTTACAGCTGTTTAATATCTTTGCAAACATTTTAAGGGAAAAGGAATGGAGGGATAGGGGGTAGGGGAGGAGAAGAATTACATTTTAGCTACTTTTCTCATTGTGAGCATTTTTATACTTCCTTATTTTTTTCTTTCATAAAACCTTTTCTTGCTTAAAAATTAAGTTCTTGCGGGGTGCCTGGGTGGCGCAGTCGTTAAGCGTCTGCCTTCGGCTCAGGGCGTGATCCCAGCGTACTGGGATCGAGCCCCACATCAGGCTCCTCCACTAGGAGCCTGCTTCTTCCTCTCCCACTCCCCCTGCTTGTGTTCCCTCTCTCGCTGGCTGTCTGTCTCTGTCAAATTAATAAATAAAATCTTTTTTAAAAATTAAGTTCTTGCTTTTACTCTTATGTATCTTTCTTTTTCTTTTTTTCTATTATAATAATAATTTTTTATTATATTATGTTAGTCACCATACAGTACATCCCTGGTTTTTGATGTAAAGTTCCATGATTCATTAGTTGCGTATAACACCCAGTGCAGCATGCAATATGTGCCCTCCTTACTACCCATCACCAGCCTATCTAGGCATGCTTTGTCTTTTGAATGAGTCACACACCTCTGTTTTGATTAACTTTGATCAGATTTGGAGATTTCGCTTCTCTTGTAGCTAGGTAGAGAATTAGCCATTTCGATATCAGCAAGGAATTTTAATGAATGAGTAACATGTAGGTTTTCCTTGGCAGTACCTGGGGGGAAACTAGTCTGTGATAGAATTTCACTAAAGATTGGAGGAAGTTTTCACCATTTCCCATACTCACCTCACCGAGGTGTAAGAAATAGCCACAAATATTTGATTCCCGTTGATATTCATGAAAGGCCTTGGCATATATCTTTTTTTTTTAATGTTTTTTTAATATATTATGTTAGTCTCCATACAGTACATCCCTGGTTTCCAATGTAAAGCTTGATGGTTCATTAGTTGCATATAACACCCAGTGCACCATGCAACACGTGTCCTCCTCACTACCCATCACCAGTCCATCCCATTCCCCCACCCCCCTCCCCTCTGAAGCCCTCAGTTTGTTTCTCAGAGTCCATAGTCTCTCATGCTTCATTCCCCCTTCTGATTACCCCCCTTTCTTTATCCCTTTCTTCCCCTACCGATCTTCCTAGTTCTTATGTTCCATAGATGAGAGAAATCATATGATAATTGTCTTTCTCTGCTTGACTTATTTCACTGGTCACGAATATCACTCTCAATGGGAAAAGCTGGAAGCCTTTCCCTTAAGATCAGGAACACGACAAGGATGCCCACTCTCGCCATTATTATTCAACATAGTACTAGAAGTCCTTAAAACAGCAATCAGACAACAAAAAGGGATAAAAGGCATCCAAATCGGCAAAGAAGAAGTGAAACTGTCTTTCCTCGCATATGACATGATACTCTATATGGAAAACCCAAAAGAATCCACTCCCAAACTACTAGAAGTTATAGAGCAATTCAGTAATGTGGCAGGATACAATTCAGTGCTCAGAAATCAGTTGCATTTCTATACACGAACAATGAGACTGAAGAAAGAGAAATTAGGGAATCCATCCCGTTTACAATAGCACCAAAAATCATACGTTATCTTGGAATTAACTTAACTGGAAATGTAAAGGATCTGTATTCTAGAAACTACAAATCACTCTTGAGAGACATTGAAGAAGACACAAAAAGATGGAAAAATATTCCATGCTCCTGGATCGGAAGAATTAACATAATTAAAATGTCCATGCTACCCAGAGCAATCTACACCCTCAATGCTATCCCGATCAAAATACCAATGACATTTTTCAAAGAACTGGAACAAACAGCCCTTAAATTTGTATGGAACCAGAAAAGGCCCCGAATTGCCAAGGAATTGTTGAAGAGGAAAAACAAAGCTGGGGGCATCACGTTACCAGATTTCAAGTTGTACTACAAAGCTGTGATCACAAAGACAGCATGGTACTGCGACAAAAACAGACACATAGACCAATGGAGCAGAATAGAGAACCCAGAAATGGACCCTTGGCTCTTTGGGCAACTAATCTTTGACAAAGCAGGAAAAAAACATCCAGGGGAAAAAAGACAGTCTCTTCAATAAATGGTGCTGGGAAAATTGGACAGCTACATGCAAAAGAATGAAACTTGACCACTCTCTCACACCATACACAAAGATAAACTCCAAATGGATGAAAGACCTTGATGTGAGACAGGAATCCATCAAAATCCTAGAGGAGAGCATAGGCAGCAACCTCTACGACATTGGCCACAGCAACCTTTTTCATGACACATCTCCAAAGGCAAGAGAAACAAAAGATAAAATGAATGTGTGGGACTTCATCAAGATAAAAAGCTTCTGTACAGCCAAGGAAACAGTCAAAAAAACTAAGAGGAAGCCCACGGAATGGGAGAAGATATTTGCAAATGACACTACAGATAAAAGACTGGTATCCAAGATCTACAAAGAACTTCTCAAACTCAATACACAAGAAACAAATCAAAAAATGGGCAGAAGATATGAACAGACACTTTTCCAATGAAGACATACAAATGGCTAACAGGCACATGAAAAAATGTTCAAAGTCATTAGCCATCAGGGAAATTCAAATCAAAACCACACTGAGATACCACCTTACGCCAGTTAGAATGGCAAAAATTGACAAGGCAAGAAACAACAATTGTTGGCGAGGATGTAGAGAAAGGGGATCCCTCCTACATTGTTGGTGGGAATGCAAGTTGGTACAGCCACTCTGGAAAACAGTGTGGAGGTCCCTTAAAAAGTTAAAAATTGAGCTACCCTATGATCCAGCCATTGCACTACTGAGTATTTACCCCAAAGATACAGATGTAGTGAAGAGAAGGGCCATAGGCACCCCAATGTTCATAGCAGCATTGTCCACAATAGCTAAATCGTGTAAGGAACTGAGATGCCCTTCAACAGATGACTGGATTAAGAAGTTGTGGTCCATATATACAATGGAATATTACTCAGCTATCAGAAAGAACGAGTTCTCAACATTTGCTGCAACATGGACGGCACTGGAGGAGATAATGCTAAGTGAAATAAGTCAAGCAGAGAAAGACAATTATCATATAGTTTCTCTCATCTATGGAACATAAGAACTAGGAAGATTGGTAGGGGAAGAAAGGGATAAAGGAAGGGGGGTAATCAGAAGGGGGAATGAAGCATGAGAGAATATGGACTCTGAGAAACAAACTGAGGGCTTCAGAGGGGAGTGGGGTGGGGGAATGGGATAGGCTGGTGATGGGTAGTAAGGAGGGCACATATTGCATGCTGCACTGGGTGTTATACGCAACTAATGAATCATGGAACTTTACATCAAAAACCAGGGATGTACTGTATGGTGACTAATATAATATAATAAAAATATTATTATAAAAAAAGAATAATAAAATGGATCAGGGTAACAGAATACAGAAATAAATCCTTATTTATGTAATCACTTGATTTTTGACCAAGTGCCAATGCAATTTAGTGGAGAAAGGAGGACCCATTCAATACATTATGCTGGAACAACTACATATGCACATAGAAAACAATTAGCCTTGACCCCTTACTCCACACCATACACAAAAATGAATTCAAAGTTGCTTGTAGACTTAAATGTGAGGGCTTAAAATATAAAAAATTTTTGTTTTAACCCAAAAATAATATAAAAATATATTTGTGACCTCGACATGAGTGAAGATTTCTCAGTCAAGAAACAAAAGGACTAACCACAAAAGAAAAAAAATATTGAATGGATTTCACCAAATTCAAAACTTCTGCTCATCAAAAGTCAACTTAAGAAAGTGAAAATGGAGGGGTGCCTCGGTGGCTCAGTCGGTAAGCATCTGCCTTCAGCTCAGGGCGTGATCCAGGGTTCTTGGGATCGAGCCCCATATAGGGCGCTCCGCTGGGAGCCTGCTTCTTCCTCTCCCCCTGCTTGTGTTCCCTCTCTCGCTGGCTGTCTTTCTCTCTGTCAAATAAATAAATAAATAATCTTTAAAAAAAAAAAGAAAGAAAAAAGAAAGTGAAAATGGGAAAAATATGCACACTACATACCTGACAAAAGACATACCCAAAATATATAAACATATGCAAATCAAAAAGTAAAAGCACACAATCTAATTTTTATTTTTTATCTTTTAAGATTTTATTTATTTATTTGACACAGAGATGAAGAGAGCACAAGCAGAGGGAGCAGCACACAGAGGGAGAGGGAGAAACAGGCTCCCTGCTGAGCAGAGATCCCATAGGGCTCAATCCCAGGACTCCAGGATCATGACCTGAGCTGAAGGCAGACACTTAACCAACTGAGCCACCCATTCACCCCCAAACTAATTTTTAAAAGTGGATAAAAACTTTTAAAAAATAAAACAAGTTGTGAGGGAGGGAGACAAACCACAAGAGACTCTTAACCATAGGAAACAAACTGAGAGTTGCTGGAGGGGAGAGGGGTGGAGGATGGGATAACTGGATGATGGGCATTAAGGAAGGCATGTGATGTAATGAGCACTGGGTGTTACATACAACTGATGAATCACTGAACTCTACCTCTGAAACTAATAATACACTAGATGTTAATTAACTGAATTTAAATTTTTAAAAAGTGGGCAAAAAATTTGAGCAGACACTTCAGAGAAGAAGATATTCAAATGGCCAATACTGCATGTGAAGGACACTCAACGTCATTACTTATCAGGGAAATGTAAATTAAAGTCACAATGTGATACCACTGAACACTCAATAGAATGACTACAATTAAGAAGACAATACAAAAATTTTGTAGGATTTGGAGCAACTGAAACTCTCATATATTGTTGGTAGGAATGTGAAATTATGTAATCACTTTGGAAAACAGTTTGGCAATTCTTAATAAAATTAAACATGCAACAACCATATGTTTATAAAAAAATCTTGTACAAAATATTCAGAGCAGCTTTATTCATAATAGAACAAACTAAAAACAATCATCAACAGGAATTAGATAAACAAATCATCAGTAAAAGGCTATACACTTATGATTTGCATAATTTTACTATATGTAAACTATACTTCAATTTTAAAAGAAGTTGGATGACCTACAGATGATGAGCAGAGGCTTTGGGAATATCAGTACGGGTGCACAATATAGATTAATACCAGGCAAATGTATGCTTCATCTGAAATAAGGAATAGTATAAGAAGAATATCTTCAGAAATTTGGGGAGGTGCAGAGGTGGGAATGTGAGGGATAGGGATGATGCTACCTATTACCTCACAAAAATTAT
Source organism: Ursus maritimus (assembly GCF_017311325.1). Classification (NCBI taxonomy): domain Eukaryota; kingdom Metazoa; phylum Chordata; class Mammalia; order Carnivora; family Ursidae; genus Ursus; species Ursus maritimus. The sequence continues at coordinate 47,956,527 of NW_024424119.1, read as the reverse complement.
CTCCACCTTACAAAATATCTGTGTCTTCTGAATCCAGCTGACCTGAGTCCAAGGCAACATCTTCAGGTCCAGACAGAAGGAGACATTGCTGCTCAGAATTCTACTTACGTTCCTCTAAATTTGACTGTGCGTATTCCTAAAGGAAAAATGGACTGAATGGTGACTTCACTTAGTGGCGCTAAATTGAGACTGACCATAGATGATTCCTCGCTCTTTCCTGGTAGAGATTGGCCCATCATCCTTTGCCATTCTACTCCTTCCTAGAAATGAACAAAAACAGCGTCTCTGGAGAGCGTAATCCTGCCACATGCCTCTAGAGGGCAGTATAGCTGAACCAGTGAAGCCCAGTGTGGGGTAAGACAGGTAGTAACTGGAAAAATCAGGAAACCTGTGGCAGTTGAAAAGAAGTCAAATAATGGGAAATAATGGCAGGAAAGGGAGTTATCATTCTTTCCTTAAAAACCACCTCAGCACATGAGAGTAATAGTCTTAGCTGTTCCTCTCTTACGTGGTGTCAAATCATGGCCAATACAAGAAGATACCCTTAGACTCATTTTCCCTTAAGAAGGACAAATGGACCAAAGCCACACTACAACAGTTTACTGAGACCTTACATATACAATCTGAAGAGAAGACATCACTTAGAGTTTCTTGATGAACTGTCTAGATCATCATAGATTGGAATTATCATTTTAGTTACATGTTAAATTTATCATTTTGATTCCTGCCTTTGAATCTCACTGGGCACACTGTGACTGTCAGCTAAAAACTGCTACACAATACTTTTTGGTGAACATAGTGTACTTGAATTAGTCTTGTGCCACAGATACAGCAACAACACTTGTGATCACACAACATTGGCTCTAGGACTAAGAGGGAATTAAGGAGTCAGGAGCTTGGTTAAACGTGTAGACTCAAGGAAATTACTGTTCTGAAGACCCACCATTACAGTCTAAATGGTCACTAGAGGGGTGTCTTCTTCTAGGAAACTGGCTGAACTTGACATTTGGTCCAGAAATATGATGAAACAATATTTGAATGGACTATGCATTTGCTAAACTGACTCAGCATCCTGCTTATTCATAACTATGGGAAAAAACACATATGCCCTCCTCACCCAGGAAGGGACAATTTCCATGTTGACAGCAATACCATCTGATATAAACAGCAGTGGCCAGGCTCAGACAAGAGGAGGTTCATTTGTAGGAACAGTATGGCCAGCCTAAACCATTGCAAGATTTAACTCCTTAGCATGGTATTTATTGACACTACTAAAAAGGGACTTTGGCTCTCTGTGATACAGTTGGTAATGTTAAACAGGTGAAGGATCAACCTTGGACCATCCCCATGAGAGACAAATGTATGGTGTTCCACAATGATACCTAAGTCCTAAGTCATATAAAACTTGTTTTTTGGTGAATGAAGTATATTTGTGCCCCCAAAACAACAACAACAACAACAACAACAACAACAGTGAAGAAATGGGCAGAAGTCATGAACATTTTTCCAAAGAAGACATAGAGATGGCTAATAGACACATGAAAAGATGCTCAACATCACTCATCATCAGTGAAATACAAGTCAAAACCAATGAGATGCCACCTCTCATCTATTAGAATGGCTAAAATTAACAACACAGGAAACAACAGGAACCCTCTTGCATTATTGGTAGGAATGTAAATTGGTGTAGTCACTCTGGAAAACAGTATGGAGGTTCCTCAAAAAGTTAAAAATAGAGCTACCCTACAACCCAACAATTGCACTACCACACATTACCCAAAGGATACAAACTAGGGATTTGAAGGGTACACGCACCCCAATGTTTATAGCAGCATTATCAATAATAGCCACATTATGGAAAAAGCCCAGATGTCCATCAACAGATGAATGGATAAAGAAGAGGTGGTATATATCTACAATGGAATACTACTCTAGCCATCAAAAATAATGAAATCCTGCCATTTGCAATGACGTGGATGGAGCTAGAGAGTATTATGCTAAGCAAAATAAGTCAGTCAGAGAAAGACAAATACCATATGATTTCACTCATATGTGGAATTTAAGAAACACAGTGAAGTAAGTCAAGCAGAGGAAGACAATTATATGGTTTCACTCATTTATAGAACATAAGAAATAGGAAGATCGGTAGGAGAAGGAAGGGAAGAATGAAGGGGGGGTAAACAGAAGGGGGAATGGGGGCGCCTGGGTGGCACAGCGGTTGGGCGTCTGCCTTTGGCTCAGGGCATAATCCCGGCATTGTGGGATCGAGCCCCACATCAGGCTCCTCCGCTAGGAGCCTGCTTCTTCCTCTCCCACTCCCCCTGCTTGTGTTCCCTCTCTCGCTGGCTGTCTCTATCTCTGTCAAATAAATAAATAAAATCTTTTAAAAAAAAAAAACAGAAGGGGGAATGAACCATGAGAGACTGTGGACTCTGGGAAACAAACTGAGAGCTTCAGAGGCGAGGGAGTGTGGGGGATTGGGATAGGCCAGTGATGGGTATTAAGGAGGGCACATATTGCATGGTGCACTGCATGTTATACGCAACTAATGAATCATGGAACATTACATCAAAAACTAAGGATATACTGTATGGTGACTAACATAACATAATAAAAGTTTATATATATTAAAAAAGAAACAAAACAGATGAACATAGGGGAAGAGAAAAAAAGAGAGCAAGAGAGGGAAGCAAACCATAAAAGACTCTTAATGATAGAGAACAAGCTGAGCATTGCTAGAGGGAGGTGGGTGGGAGATGGGCTAAATGGGTGATGTGTATTAAGGATGTCACTTGTTATGATGAGCACTGGGTGTTGCATGTAAGTAATGAACCACTGAATTCTACTCCTGAAGCCAATGTTGTACTGTACATTAACTAACTAGAATTTAAATAAAAATTTGAAAAGGGGTACCTGGGTGGCTCAGTCAGTTAAGTGTCTGACTCTTGGTTTCAGCTCAGGTCATGGTCTCATGGGTTGTGAGATTGAGCCCTGAGTCAGGCTCCATGCTCAGTGGGGAGTCTGCTTGAGGATTCTCTCCCTCTGACCCTCCGCCCACTTGCTCTCTCTCTCTCTCTCAAATAGATAAATCTTTAAAAATTTTTGAAAAGAAAAAAATCTTTAAAAAATAATAATTGTTGAGGTGCCTGGGTGCTCAGTCAGTTAAGTGGCTGTCTTCAGCTCAGGTCATGACCTCAGGGTCCTGGGATTGAGCCCCGCATTGGGCTCCCTGCTCAGTGGGGAGTCTGCTTGCCTCTCTTCCTCTGCCCCTCACCCCCACTTATGCACTCTCTCTCACTTTGTTTTCTCTCTCTTAAATAAATAAAATCTTTAAAAATTAATAATTGTTAAAAAAATTAAAAGATAGCATGGTATGTAGAAATGCTTTCAATAAGGCATTGTTGTTTAAACAATCTAAATCAATCTTTGTAATTTACTACATTAAAAAAGGAGAAAATTGTAAGAATATCTAACAAATGTAGTAATAACATTTTATGAAATTTAACAACCATTTATAATTAGTAAAAAAACAAAAATTAAAACTCTTGGTAAACTATGGGGGGAAAGGCATTTCATTTATTTGATAAAGAGTATTTCCAAAAACTATAGCAAACATCACACTTAAAGCTGAAATATGTGGGGCACCTGGGTGAAGGAGTTGATTAAGCATCCGACTCTTGGTTTTGGCTCATATCATGATCTTGGGGTCCTGGGATTGAGCCCTGCATCAGGCTTTGCACTCAGCACAGAATCTGCTTGAGATTCTCTCTCCCTCTCCCACTCCTGCTCATGCTCTCTCTCTCTAATATAAGTAAATAAATAAATAAATAAATAAATCCTTTTTAAATTTTTTTTATTTTTTATTTTTTTCTTTTATAATAATATTTTTTATTATATTATGTTAGTCACCATACAGTACACCCCTAGTTTTTGATGTAAAGTTCCATGATTCATTACTTGCGTATAACACCCAGTGCACCATGTAATACGTGCCCTCCTTAATACCCATCACCAGCCTGTCCCATTCCCCCAACCCCTCCCCTCTGAAGCCTTCAGTTTTTATCCCAGAGTCCACAGTCTCTCATGGCTCATTCCCCCTTCTGTTTACCCCCCCCCTTTCTTCTTCCCTTTTTTCTCCTACCGATCTTCCTAGTTCTTACGTTCCATAAATGAGTGAAACCATATGATAATTGTCTTTCTCTGCTTGACTTATTTCACTTAGCATTATCTCCTCCAGTCCTGTCCATGTTGCAGCAAATGTTGAAAAATCGTTCTTTTTGATGGCTGCGTAATATTCCATTGTATATATGGACCACATCTTCTTAATCCAGTCATCTGTTGAAGGGCACCTCAGCTCCTTCCACAATTTAGCTATTGTGGACAACGCTGCTATGAACATTGGGGTGCATATGGCCCTTCTCTTCACTACGTCTGTATCTTTGGGGTAAATACCCAGTAGTGCAATTGCTGGATCATAGGGTAGCTCTATTTTTAACTTTTTAAGGGACCTCCACACTGTTTTCCAGAGTGGCTGTACCAACTTGCATTCCCACCAACAATGTGGGATTCCCTTTCTCCACGTCCTCTCCAACATTTGTTGTTTCCTGCCTTGTCAATTTTTGCATTCTAACTGGCGTAAGGTGGTATCTCAATGTAGTTTTGATTTAAATCCTTTTTTTAAAAGATGAAATAGGTAATGCTTTCTCTCTGAGATTTGGAATGAGACAAGAGTCCCTGCTGTTTCATCTTCTATATTGGAATTCTTAGTTGATGCAGTAAGGTGAAGGGGTGGGGTGAAACATAAAGATTTGAAAGGAAGAACTAACTGCCTTTATTCACAGATAACATAGTTATAAATTTATTAAGTCCAAAAAAATGCACATAAATCATTAAAATTGATGTGAGTTTAGCAGAGTTGTTGGATACAAGATCACTGCCCAAAAATCGATTGTATTGAAACCTGGCAGGCCACAAGGGAGTGCCATTATATATCCAACGTGCTGAATGGGAAAAGGTAGGCAGCCAAGAATACTTTACAAGCAAGGCTGTCATTCAGAATTGAAGGAGAGATAAAGAGCTTCCCAGATAAGCAAAAGCTAAAGGAGTTCTTGAGCACTGAAACAGCCCTGCGAAAAGTATTAAACCCCTTGAATGGGAAAGAAATACCAAAAGCAGCAAACACTAGACAGGAACAGAAAAAATCTCCAGAAACAACAACTTTATAGATAATACAATGGCACTAGATTCTTATCTATCAATAATTACTCTGCATGGAAATAGACTAAATGCTCCAATCAAAAGACATAGGCTGCCAGAATAGATTAAAACACACACACACACACACACACACACACACACACACACACACACACACACAAGACCCATCTATATACTACTTACAAGAGACCCATTTTAGACCTAAAGACACCTTCAGATTGAAAGTGAAAGGATGGAGAACAATCTATCATGCTAATGGATGTCAAAAGAAAGCCAGAGTAGCCATACTTAATTCAGACAAACTAGGTTTTAAACCAAAGACTGTAATAAGAGATGAAGAAGGGCACTATATCGTTATTAAGGGGTCTATCCAACAAGAAGATCTAACAATGGTAAATATTTATGCCCCTAACTTGGGAGCACCCAAATATATAAGTCAATTAATAACAAACATAAAGGAACTCATTGATAACAATACAATAATAATAGGGGTCTTTAACACCCCACTTACAATAATGGACAGATCATCTAAGCAGAAAATCAACAAGAAAACAATGGCTTTGGATGACAAACTGGACCAGATGGGCTTAACAAATATATTCAGAACATTTCACCCTAAAGGAGCAGAATACACTCTTTTTGAGTGCACATGGAACATTCTCCAGAATAGACCATATACTGGGTCACAAATCAGGCCTCAACAAGTACAGAAAGATTGAGATCATACCATGCATACTTTCAGACCATAATGCTATGAAACTTGAAGTCAACCACAAGAAAAAAAAAAGGAAAACAAATACATGGAGGTTAAAGAACACCCTACTAAAGAATGAATGGGTTAACCAGGAAATTAAAGAAAAAATAAAAAATAAAAAATATATGGAAGCAAATGAAAACCTGACATTCCAAAACCTTTGGGATGGAGCAAAGGTGATCATAAGAGGGAAGTATATAGTAATACAGGCCTTTCTCAGGAAGCAAGAAGAACTCAAATACACAACCTAACCTTACACCTAAAGGAGGTAGAAAAGGAACAGCAAACAAAGCCTAACATCAGCAGAAGAAGGGAAATAAAAAAGATTAGAGCTGAAATAAATGATACAGAAACTTAAAAAATTTAAAAAAAACACACAGTAGAACAGATCAATGCAAGTAGGAGCTGGTTCTTTGAAAGTTAATAAAATTGATAAACCCTGAGCCAGACTTACCAAAAAGAAAAGAGAAAGGACCCAAGTAAATAAAATCATGAATGAAAAAGAAGAGATCACAACCAACACCACATAAATACAAACAATTATAAGAGAATATGGAAAGAGCCAAGATGCCCATTGACAAATGGATAAGGAAGTACCTTAAGATGTTGACTTTGATATCGAGTTGCTAATATTGTCATATACCAAGGGTTATGTGAAAATAATGAGGACAAGAAGAGATATACCTAAAGCTAAGGCAATAGGTTATAGAGATCATAACCTGAATATTTTTATTTCAGTGAGTTCTAGCAAAATAGGCAGGGAGTACAATCCAGGCAGGGGTCCAAAAAGGGGAAGAGACCATTGAAATCAAGGAAAATTTGGAGGGCACCAGAACAAGGGCAGCCACTGTATCAGTTAGCTTTTGCTGCATAACAAACAATCCCAAAATTTAGTGGCTTAAACAATAACCATTGCTTATATGACAATTCCATGGGCTGACAATTTGGGCTGGGAATGTGCTTAGCTGGATGGAGCTCCTTGTCTGGGTTTGGTTCAGTTGATCTCAACAAAGGCTCAGTGAAGGGACTAAATGAGAAAAACATGCAGCCAAGAAGACTTTATCCAGGAAGGCTGTCATTCAGAATGGAAGGAGAGATAAGGAGCTTCCAGGACAAACAGAAACTAAAAGAATTTGTCATTACTGGGGCGCCTGGGTGGCGCAGTCGTTAAGCGTCTGCCTTCAGCTCAGGGCGTGATTCCAAGGTTCTGGGATCGAGCCCCACATCAGGCTCCTCCGCTGGGAGCCTGCTTCTTCCTCTCCCACTCCCCCTGCTTGTGTTCCCTCTCTCGCTGGCTGTCTCTATCTCTGTCGAATAAATAAATAAAATCTTTAAAAAAAAAAAAAGAATTTGTCATTACTAAACCAGCCCTGCAAGAAATATTAAATAAGCAAAGACAGAGCCAAAAAGTAACTTTTCCTCTATGGTCAGAAATAAGACAGGGATGTTCACTCTCACCATTGTTACTTAACATAGTACTGGAAGTCCTAGCCTCAGCAACCAGACAACAAAAAGAAATAAAGAACATCCAAACCAGCAAGGAAGAAGTCAAATTTACACAATTCACAGATGACATGATGTTCTATGTAGAAAACCCAAAAGACTCCACCAAAAAATTACTAGAACTGATACACGAATTCAGCAAAGTCACAGGAATGTAACATCAACGTACAGAAACCTGTTGCATTTCTAAACACTAATAATGAAGCAGCGGAAAGAGAAATCAAGGACTCAATCCCATTTACAATTGCACCCAAAACCATAAGATACCTAGGAATAAATCTAACCAAAGAGGTAAAGGATCTGTACCCTGAAAATTATAGAACACTTATGAAAGAAATTGAGGAGGACACAAAGAAATGGAAAAACATTCTATGTTTATGGAGTGCAAGAAAAAATATTGTTTAAATGTCTATACTACCCAAAGCAATCTACACATTTAATGCAATCCCTATCAAAATACCAACATCACTTTTCACAATGCTAGAATAAACAATCCTTAAATTTGAATGGAGCCACAAAAGACCTCAAATAGCTAAAGCCATCTTGAAAAAGAAAAGCAAAACTAGAGGCATCATGATTCTGGACTTCAAGTTATATTACAAAGCTGTAGTCGTCGAGATAGTATGGTACTGACACATCAAGCAATGGAACAGAATAGAGAACCTAGAAATGGACCCACAACTACATGGTCAACTAATCTTCAACAAAGCAAGGAAAAATATCCAATGGAAAAAAGACAGTCTCTTCAACAAATGGTTTTTGGGACAAGTGGATGGGAGCATGCAGAAGAATGAAACTGGATACTTTCTTAAAACATACACACACTAAAATTCAAAATGGATGAAAGACCTAAATGTGAGGCAGGAATCCATCACAATCCTAGTGGAGAACACAGGCAGCAATTTCTTTGACCTTGGGCATAGTAACTTCTTACTAGACACATTGCTGGAGGCAAGGGGAACAAAAACAAAAAATGAACTATTGGACAAACTGAGGGCTTCAGAGGGGAGGGGGAGAATGGGATAGGCTGGTGATGGGTAGTAAGGAGGGCACGTATTGCATGGTACACTGGGTGTTATATGCAACTAACGAATCGTGGAACTTTACATCAAAAACCAAGGATGTACTGTATGGTGACTAACATAATATAATAAAAAAAATATAATAAAAAAGGAACTTCATCAAGATTAAAAGCTTTTGCACAGTGAAGGAAACAATCAACAAAACTAAAAGATAACCTATGAAATGGGAGAAGATATTTGCAAATAACATTACAGATAAAGGGCTGGTATCCAAGATCTATAAAGAACTGCTCAAACTCAATATTCAAAAAGCAAATAACCCAGTCAAAAAATGGGCAGGAGACATAAACAAACACTTCTCCAAAGAAGACCTACAAATGGCCTTCAGACACGTGAAAAAATGCTCCACGTCACTAGCCATCAGGGAAATACAAATCAAAACCACAATGAGATACCACCTCACACCTATCAGAATGGCTAAAATTAACAACACAGGAAACAACAGGTGTTGGCGAGGATATGGAGAAAGGGGAACCTTCTTGCACTACTGGTGGGAATGGAAACTGGTACAGCCACTCTGGAAAACAGTATGGAGGTTCCTCAAAAAATTAAAAATAGAACTTCCCTATGACCCAGCAATTGCCCCCCTAGGTATTTACCCGAAGGATACAAAAATACGGATTTGAAGGGGTACATGCACTTTATTTTTTATAGCAGCATTATCAACAACGGCCAAACTATAGAGAGTCCAAATGTCCAACAACTGATGAATGAATAAAGAAGTGGTAGTACATATATACACAATGGCATATTACTCAGCCATAAAAAATAATGAAATCTTGTCATTTTCACAATGTGGATGGAGCTAAAGAGTATTATGCTAAGCAAAATAAGTCAGTCAGAGAAAGACAAATACCGTATGATTTCACTCATATGTGGAATTTAAGAAACAAAACAGATGAACATAGGGGAAGGTGGAAAAAAGAGAAAGGGAAGCAACCCTAAAGAGATTCTTAATAATAGAGAACAAAGTGGAGATTGATGAAGGGAAGTGGGTGAGGGAATGGGCTAAAGAGGTGATTGGTATTAAGGAGAGCACTTGTTATGATGAGCACTGGGTGTTACATGTAAGTGGCGAATCCCTAAATTCTATGCCTAAACCCAATTTTACCATATATTTAACTAACTAGAATTTAAATAAAAACTTGAAATAAAAAAATTTATTGTTCATATCTTCTGCCCATTTTTTGATTTGATTGTTTCTCGTGTATTGAATTTGAGAAGTCCTTTGTAGATCTTGGATACCAGTCAAAAAAATAGGCAGATGATATGAACAGACACTTTTCTGGTGAAGACATACAAATGGCTAACAGACACATGAAGAAACATTCAAAATCATTAGCCATCAGGGAAATTCCAATCAAAACCACATTGAGACACCATGTTACGCCAGTTAGAATGGCAACAATTGACAAGGAAAGAAACAACAAATGTTGGAGAGGATGTGGAGAAAGGGGTCCCTCTTACACTGTTGGTGGGAATGCAAGTTGGTTCAGCCACTTTGGAAAACAGAGTGGAGTTCCCTTAAAAAGTTAAAAATAGAGCTACCCTATGATCCAGCAATTGCACTACTGGGTATTTACCCCAAAGATACAGACGTAGTGAAGAGAAGGGCCATATGCACCCCAATGTTCATAGCAGCATTGTCCACAATAGCTAAATCATGGAAGGAGCTGAGATGCCCTTCAACAGATGAGTGGATTAAGAATATGTGGTCCATATATACAATGGTATATTACTCAGCCATCAGAAAGAACGATTACCCAGCTTTTGCAGCAACATGGACGGGACTGGAGGAGATAATGCTAAGTGAAATAAGTCAAGCAGAGAAAGACAATTATCATATGGTTTCACTCATTTATGGAACATAAGGAATAGCAGGGAGATCGGTAGGAGAAAGAAGGGAAGAATGAAGGGGGTGGGGGGTAAACAGAAGGGGAATGAACCATGAGAGACTATGGACTCTGGGAAACAAACTGAGGGCTTCAGAGGGGAGGGGGTGGGGGATTGGGATAGGCCGGTGATGGGTATTAAGGAGGGCACATATTGCATGGAGCACTGGGTGTTATACACAAGTAATGAATCATGGAACTTTACATCAAAAACTAGGGGTGTACTGTATGGTGACTAACATAACAAAATAAAAAATTATTATTAAAAAAATAATAAATAAATAAATTGATTGTATTTCCATAAAGCTACAAAAATGAATTTTTAAAAAGAGCTTACTTAAATAAGCATTAAAAATCAAATACATAGAGATAAATCAAATGAAGATGTGGAGGACCTCTACACTGAAAATTTTAAAGCATGATTGGGTAAAATTTAATAAAACATAAGTGAAGGGCAAGACATACACTAGTTCACAGATTAGAACACAGACTATTTCAACGATGCCATTCTCTCCAAATTAAATATAGGTTCAGTAAAATCCCATTCAAAACCCAAGCAGGGGGGTACCTGGGTGGCTCAGTCAGTTAAAATTTTGGCACAGGTCATGATCTCAGGGTCATGGGATCCAGCCCCATGTCAGGCTCCATGCTCAGGGGGTGTCTGCTTCTCTCTCTTTCTCTCTTTCCCTCTCTTCTTCTGCCCCTCCCCCTGTTTATGCTCTCTCTCTCTCTCTCTCTCTCAAATAAAAAAATAAATCTTAAAAAAAAAACCCAAGCAGATGTTTTTGATAGGCTGATTCATAAACTTATATGGAAGAGCAAGAAGCCAAGATTAGCCACAAATGAACTTGAAAAAGAATAACAATGTGGGAAACATATTCCACAAGCTATCAAGACTTATAAAATGACTATCATTAAATTAGAGTGACATTGGCTCAAAGCTAGTCAAGTAGACCAAAGGATAAAATAGAGACAGCCCAAAACAGACCCTCACATTTATGGTTGGTCATGACAGAGGAGGCCCTTCAAAGCAATTGTAAGAGAATATCTTTCCAAGAAACAGTTTCAGGTTACTTGCATATACCTGCAGGAGGGGAAACCCCTATCTCACACCATATAAAATAATTAATTCACACTTGTAAACCTAAGTGTGAAAGATAAAACAACAAATTTTATAGAAAATATCACAAAAGTGTGTCTTTATGACTTTGGAATAGGGAATTTTTTCTTAAGATAGAAAATGAAATAACCACAAAGGGGAAAAATGATAAATTACATTAAAATTGAGAATTTCTATTCATCTAAAGAAATCACTTAGACAATGAAAAAGCAAGCTACTGGGTGGAAGAAATTATTTGCATTACCTATAACTACATGGTTATGGATGTATCTTATCCATAATACATTTTTTAAATGCCTTGAATTAGTAAAAAAATAAATAAATAAATAATGATAATAATAATAACAATAATAACAGGCCACCCAATAGGAGGGTGAGCAATAGACTTGAGCAGGTGCTTTACAAGAGGATTTGCAATGGCCAGGAAACAAATGAAACAGGGCTCAATCTCATTAGTCCTCAGAGAAATAGAAAATGAAACCATACATGTTGGTGGAGATGGAGCACTAGAACTCATACGGTACTGATAGGAGGTAAGTTGCAACAAGCACACTGGAAAAATGATTTGGCGCTATCTATTATAATTGAATATATGCATACCCTAGGACCCTGGTATATGCCCACAGAAAGATGTGTAAATGTGTTCCAAATCTTTATAAGAATATTAATAGCAATAAATATTCTGTGTTTATTGTCAGAAGAACCAAGAACCAAAAGCAACCCAAATGTCTATTAACAACAAAATTATTAATTAAATTGAAATATAACAATATAAAAGAATACTATAAAACAATGAAAATGAGCTAGCTACAGCTACAGAAAACAAAAATCTCTGGGGAAAAAAAAAAAACTCTGCTAAAAATCTCTGAAACATAATCTTGAACAAAAGAGGCCAGGCACAAAAGAATACAAATGATATGATTCCCCATTTATATAAAGGTCAAAAATATGAAAACTTGTTCTATAGTGTTAGAAGTCAGGAGAGGGGTTATCTTTGGGAGGAGGAAGAAGGGAAGGATAGTGATAAGTAGGGGGCATCAGAAAGAGGGTTTCTGTGGTGCTGATAAGATTTCAGTAGTGGGGGGGTGCCTGGGTGGCTCAGTCATTAAGCGTCTGCCTTTGGCTCAGGGCGTGATCCCAGTGCTCTGGGATCGAGCCCCACATAGGGCTCCCTGCTCCGCTGAGAACCTGCTTCTTCCTCTCCCACTCCCCCTGCTTGTGTTCCCTCTCTCACTGGCTGTGTGTCTCTGTCTCTGTCAAATAAATAAATAAATAAAATATTAAAAAAAAAAGATTTCAGTAGTGGTTAAGTGGGTGTTTTCATGATAAATCTCTTATGACTTGCATAATTTCTGGTATGAGTATCACACTTCCATAAGATATTTTTCAATCAATTCATAAAATACTCTTAAATCAACAAATTACTTGGAAATTATTAAAATAACTTGACAAACTATTTGCCCTTCAACTTGTAATGTTTTCTTAAGTGATGCTATAATATTTATCAGGATTCAGCAAACTTTTCTGTAAAAGTCCAGATAGTAAATACTTTGCAATTACACAGTCTCTGTCACAACTATTCAATACCACCACTGTAGTGTGAAAGCAGTCACAGACAATATGTTAGAAATGAGTGTGCTGTGTTCCAATAGAACTTTATTACAAATACAGGTGGTAGACATAATCTGGCCAGCAGGCCATAATTCAAAGACCCCCGATGATGCAATTAGGTTGAGTTAGACACTAAATGGAATATATATTTTATAGTTATAAATTAATTTCTATCAGTGGTCGAGCTGTTATTTTTAATATCAGTGCTGTTTATAGAAACTGATAGAATATTCCATGGGAGAAGAAGTTGCAGAAAAATACAAATTTAGCAAGGTTCTGTGTATGTACATGTTTGTGGATAAAAGAAAGAGTTCTACTGGGATTGAAAGGAGAGACTCTTCACTTTCACTAACTAAACTTCTAAATTATTTTAATATTTTACAATGAGCGCAACTACTTCTAAAATTTAAAAACAGAGCTACAAAAGGAAAGCTCCAGACTAAAACTATGGTGGCCCTGCTTTTGGCACAGAAATTTGGTGGCCTTGATCATTGTGTTAGAGCAGATTTCAGATTCCTCTTTATGGGAGGCTTGGATTTACCAGGGGAACTTTCCAGGCTCACATCCAAGCAGAGGTGAGTTAACCTACTAAACAGATGGCTGTACTGTCTCACTCCACAGGATGCCAGTCACATTAGCTAGAATGTGCAAAGGCCCCTGTCCTCATTAGGCCTCTTAACCTCAGCAAGCACATCTCAGTCCTAGCCCAGCATGGCTGACAGTGAAAGCTGATTTCTCAGCCCACACCAGACACTCAGAGGAGTGACCCTCTGAGCACCGGCTAATCCAGAACTCATCACTACTAACACAACTATCAAAACCTAGTGGAGATAAACAATGTTTATGGAGGACTTCCTAAGCACCAGTCCTCTGCATAGAAGGCTCAATCTATGTTAGGTCAAGGATCCATGTGAGAATCTAATGAAAATAGTGTAAATCATCCTGAGAAAGAAAAAAAAAGCACATTTCTACATACATAGGAAACGTACACACCATGTCAGATGGTGCACAGTCTCTTGTAGCCCATCTAACAACACTCTGGGAGAGTCAGGCACGTCTCTACATTAAGAACCACCAACCTTAAGTAAAGACTAATATTGAAGCAAACCAGACCATCAGGGAGCTGCATACCTGCCTACACTACAGGTCCCCTGAGAATCACTTTGCCTAAATTGGATCTTGGCAGGGTGCCCCCTAAGCCTCCACTGAGGCTTCTTAGAAGAATTCGCTATTTCCTCTAAGGGTCTTGTGGAGAAGGTTTTCTTTGCAATGCACAGTAATCTCTTCATGAAAACCCACAAGAGATTTTTCTCTCAGATCAGAGAGCCAGAATTGGTAATGTGTCTCCTATATAACTGATTTGCTTTTATCTCTTGGATACCAAAAGTCATATAAATGACCTTCTCACCCTCTCCACTTTGGTCATCAGCAAGCTCAGAGCCAAATGACCTTCCAGAAAGGATATCAGAGCTTGCTGCTGATTCTGTGCTGTCCCTCACAGTCTTATCATCTTCTACACCTTACTTTTTTGCTTCTTGTCCCTTGGCTATTTTTTATTTATTTTCTAATAAAATATTTAGTTATTAAATATATTTATTTTCTTTATGTTTGTTGTATCTGTCTTTCTCAACAACCCTATTCTTTTCAAGAGAAGAAGAAGTAGGAAAAAAAAAAAGAAAGAAAGCAAAGGAAAGGAGAGAGCAAGAAAGGAAGGGAGCCAAGCACTTGGCTAGTTTTTCTTTATGTGACTCTGGGGTACTGCAGAGGGTAACTTTCAGGAACCCCAACATATTGATTAACAGAAAATCTTGACTCTCTGCTGAACATGCCCCCACCTCCTCTGATCTGTACAGAAATTCCTGAGGCTGCTTCCTAGCATCCAAAGAGCCATGCCTGCACACTCCTCCTTAACCCAAGAGCCAGAGGTGCCCCCAGGAATACAGATGACTCCACATCAGCTGGGCCATGACTCCAGCTGAAACTGGAACAAGTCTAAGAGCTTTTGCAATGGATAAACGCTGTCAAATGTTACTCTGACTCCATATTGGAAATCCAACACTTAAGAGCCCCTGACACCATCAACACCCCCTGAAACCAAAGAACCTGATACTACCTTATAAACTACCATCAGACTTTCATCTATCTTCATCACTTGTCCTTGGGTAAGGACAAGCACACACACACATGAGCTTACGTGCACACATACACACACCTTTCCACTGTCTGAAAACTGTTGGCTCCCCTATCTATGCTATACCCCCCCAAATAAAAATACCAAGTCGCCTCCATTGACATTCCCATCTTCCAAAATACCCATCATTGCTCCTCAACCCTTTGTCACCTACAAATGGGGAAGCTGAGTCACACCTATGAGACGTGACCATGAATCTGAGTAGACTCTGGGAACAGCCTCAACGCCAAGTAGGAGGCCTCCGACATTCTCCATCCCCTTGGGCTGTGCTTTGCTTTCTAAACTTGGAGAAGTCACAGAGCAGACTTCCCCGAGGGAGTAGCAGGCAGAGAGAATACCCTGTTTCCTCAGAGCACAAGGGGCCCCAAGGAGGCCTTGTGAAGGGAGGCTGAACCATTACGGGCTGGGAGAGGTCTCTGGACACATAAGTCCTCAGCTTGCTGACTCTGGGTAATGGTCTTCTGAAGTGAGGAGTCAGACTGGGGCTGGGGATGAGAGATGGGGACAAGAAAGAAATTTGAAACCTGTGGGGAAACCTGCTGACTGTGTGTGCTGCTCCTTCTTGCTCTCCTTGGTTTCCTGTAGCAGAGGTGAAAGGAGGGTGTAAGGAGGCTGGAAGCTTGAACTGAAGTGCGGATTCTAAATAAATTTGCAGACAATGGCACGGAAACATCTTCTGCATCTGGAGAGGTTGCAGTGGAGAGAAAACATCTGGATGTAACAAACGACCAGGTTCACAGTCCACACTTATCAGGCACGCCTTCCTCGTTGCCGCCATCTGAGAACAGTGAGTTCCAAAGTGTCCGTGTCAAAATCATTGTGAGTGCTTTGATAAGATATCAGTGAATCAAGAAAGGCTTATCCATGTGTTTTTGTCAAAATGAACCCAACAAAGTCGAGGGCTATCTGTGTATGCACAAAGGAACGGGTGGTCCTTATGACTAAAGCCTCTGGCTTTCACATGTTTGGTTAACCTAAGTACAGAACAGGCAGCGTTCCAGAATTTGACCACGCCTGGTTATTAGTTTATCAAAATATTTTCCCCCATCTTGGAATCTGAATTTAGCTCTGGGGGTGGAGGTGCTGACCCTCACCGGGCACTGTGCTTTTACGTGTTCACTGAGCCAAGAATGCTGTGAGACAGGTTTTCCTATTATCCCCTCTTCACAGATGGAGAAACTGTGTCACAGAGAGGTTAAGTAACTTGCCCTAGACTGCTTACCTGACAAGGACAAGACCCCGTACCTAGAAAGTGGGCCAGAGCCCACACGTGCGTTGTGACCTCTGTCTGCAACAAGGAAGGCATTTTCTCTCCTCAGGGAGAAGCCAGGAGGCCTGGGTTCTACTCTTGGTTCTAGCAATTCAAATGTCATGATGATGAAGGTCCTTCCTCCCAGCGGGTCTCAATTTTCGTCTTCCTTGGGGGTTGGACTACATGATCTCTAAGAGTTTCTCTGGCGCAGATTCTGAGTCTGTTTCAAAGTTGTAGCAGTGAGACACCAAGGGGCACGTTCCAGGAGAGAAGGCTCCTGTCATTGCCCTCCGGTCTCGGCCCTACCCGCAGTGAGTTACACGGAGTGCTGTTCCCTTCACAGCCACGTGAGGGCTGCTGCATTTCTTCCTTCCATCTGTTCAGAATCTGAAATGACCATCCAGGCATTTTTCATTCCACAAATATTTATCAAGGGACTACTATGTTCCAGACACCACGCCAGCGGGGGTGGGGGGTGTAACAAAGAACCAGACGTGGTCCTCATACTTGGGCAGCTCACAGTCTAGTGGGGAAGACAGTGTTGTAAATACTAAGATTCAGTTTAAGTCCATAGTGTGTGTGCAGGAGGGTTGCCAGGGTCTGAAAGAATGTACTACTGGAGGCTGGAGGCTGGAGGCTGGAGGGCGAGGACCTACCACCAGGATAACAGACAGATAATGGGTGATTCAGGCGGGTGGAAGAGTAAGTCAGTCCCTAAGGCAAGAAGAAGCAAAAACTGCCTTATAACTGGAGCATGAAATGCGAGAGGGCAGGGAGGGAGGCAGGAGATGAGCCACAGAGCCCACAGGAGCCACCTCACAGGAAGCTCAGCAAGCTACAGGAAGGAATTGGCCCTCAGTCTGTGGGTGATGGGGAGGCTTATGCAGCAGGAAAGTGCCTGTTACGGGTTGTGTCCCTCAAAAAAGATACATTGGAGTCCTAATCTCCAGTACCTCAGAATGTGACCTTATTTGGAGATAGGGTCTTTACAGAGGTAATCAGGTTAAAATGACATCATTAGAATGAACCTTAATCCAACATGACTGACGTCCTCATGAAAGGAGGAAATTTGGACACAGAAACACACATGCGTCAGGGAAGACAATGTGAAGAGACCAAGAGAGAAGACCAGCATGTACAAGCCAAGGAGAGAGGCATGGGACAGACCCTCACAGCCCCCAGAAGGAACCAACCCTGCCAACTCCTCTAGAGTTGAGAGAAAATACATTTCTCTTGTTTTAAGCCACCTGGTTTGGGGTGCTTTGTTATGGCCGCCCTGGGACACTAACCCAGACTTTAACCTGAAGAGTTAGGTGATCACGTTGTTATTGTTAAAAGAATGCTGTGGCTTCAGTGCAGAGGATGGATGGTGGAGAGGATGTCCAGAGGGGCTGCGGGAACCAAATACGTCATGGGGACAATACTGCAATAACCTAGGCGGGAATGATGGCTTTCACCAGAGTGCCGGTGGGGAGATGATAATGTCTACCAGATTCAAGAGATATTTAGGAGGTAAAACCAGGGAGATCCCTGAAAAACCAAAGTCCACGCTGATGGGCCCTAGATAGAAAAAATGGAAAAATGATTCTGATTCTGGCAACACCAGCCCCCTGTGTGCTTCTAGTCCCAGCCCCCTCTGCTCTCACAGCTAGAAGTCTGTCCCTTCCCCTCTGCATTTGGTCCAGCCCTGCCTCTCCTTCCCGGCCACCAGCTGCTTCTTTATCAGACATTTCGCAGTCACCCCCATGACGTATATTGTGCTTGTGGCTTACAAACTGCTTCCACATGCATGTTCCTCATGTTTCTCTTGAGAGCAGGCTTATTTTGTCTTACGTATGAGGAAAGTGAAATAGCAGGGAAGGGATTTTGCCAAAGACACATTGTGAGTAGTGGAACCAGGATTCAAATCCATAGCTTCTGTCTCTGCCACAGCTCCAAGAACACAGCCTCCAGTCAAGACGGGGATGAGAGAGGTCCTGTCTCTAGCAATTACAGTAAAGGACTCCATACAACATTGATTTTGAAAGCCTGTCAGTTACTGGAATAAGGATGTTAAGGTAGAAGATCTCCACAGTGAGAAATAACACCCCTGCACATTTGTTTCTGGCATAAACTTGTTGAAGCTTTGCTGGAGTGTGGGGAGGTACTGTTTTGTGTTTAAGACCATCCTAGTTGGGATCCAGGCTCTGGCCCTTGTGGGCTGCATGATCTTGAGAAAACTACTCAACACTTTTAACCTCAATTTTCTGTTCGATGATTCATTAGTTGTGTATAACACGCAGTGCACCATGCAATACGTGCCCTCCTTACTACCCATCACCAGCCTATCCCATTCAATTAGCCAACACATAGTACATCATTAGTTTCAGATGTAGTGTTCAGTAATTCATCAGTTGCATATAACACCCAGTGCTCATCACATCACGCTCCCTCCTTAATGCCCATTACCCAGTTACCCCATCCCCCCATCCACCTCCCCTTCTGCAACCCTCAATTTGTTTCTTAGAGTCAAAAGCCTCTCATGGTTTGTCTCCCTCTCTGATTTTTTCCCATTCAGTTTTCCCTCCCTTCCCCTATGATCTTCTGTGCTATTTCTTATATTCTACATATGAGTGAAACCATATGATAATTGTCTTTCTCTGATTGACTTATTTCACTTAGCATAATGCTCTCCAGTTCCATCCACATCAATATAAACGGTAGGTTTTCATCCTTTCTGATGGCTGAGTAATATTCCATGGTTTACGTGAACCATATCTTCTTTATCCATTCATCTGTTGAAGGACATCTTGGCTCCTTTCACAGTTTGGCTATTGTGGACTCTGCTGCTATAAACATTGAGTACGGGTGCCCCTTCTTTTCACTACATCTGTATCTTTGGAGTAAATACCCAGTAGTGCAATTGCTGGGTCATAGGGTAGCTCTTTTTTTAACTTCTTGAGGAACCTCCACACTGTTTCCCAGAGTGGCTGTACCAGCTTGCATTCCCACCAACAGGGTAAGAGGGTTCCCCTTTCTCCACATCCTCGCCAACATTTGTTGTTTCCTGTTTTGTTAATTTTAGCCATTTTAACTGGTGTAAGATGGTATCTCAATTTTCTTATCTTTTAAAAAGGAATGCTGTTCAGAGCCAGATCAGAGTTGTTTGGCGTAATCTACATGAAGTATTTAGCTCAGTGCCTGATACATAGTAAGGACTCAATATGTCTTAAGCATAGCTGTTATTATCTGCCCTAACTGCATACTTATTTCCAAATCCTGAAAGCACAACATAGTTCTCTCTCAAAGTCTCACAAGTTCAGGTGTGGGGTGGTCAAACAATGAAAAATCTAAAGGCTATGAGATTTTGCAAAGAAATACAGAATAATTGCTTTCAAGAGCATCCCAGAGCACCTGACAGAGAAGAGGATTTGGGCAGGAAGTAAAGGAAGAAATAAAGTAGGTGGTAAAGGAGAAGTAGAGGTGGAGTGAGAAGGTATTAACTATTACCATATTACAGAGGAGAACACCATGAATCAAAGATATTAGGTAATCAGTCCAACACCACATAGCCGGAAAATGAAGGAGCTGATTTCAAAATGTGTGCTTTTAGCAAAGACACCACACTAACCTCTTTGCTTTCCAGGGCATCTCTCACTACACCTGTAGCATTTCATTGTGCTTATTTGTTTAAAATTTTCTTCCCCACTAGACCCTAACCACCTTAAGAACAGGAATCAAGAATGACTTATCTTCATAATCTCAGTGTTGGCTTTCCAGTGAACATTTAATTCAACAGTGTTGAATAATTGTGAAGGCACAAATCCCCGATGTCTGAGTGTTTGAATAAATAGGTTCATATATAATAGAGGTTTTTTGCCAGCTTTTAATGAAATGTTGGCTCTGAAAGGATGACTATAAACACCTGTGCACCTAGTTGGCATTCATCTTACTTACCTGATTCACTTAGGTGTTTGGTTTTTTTTGTTTATTTGCTTTGTTTTGTTTGCAAGGATAGTAGAGAGACAAGCCTCAACCTGATATACCTGAATAAATATTTATGGGAACCTAAAGAAATATGCATCACTGAGGTCCACTTGGGATTCTTTCTGAAGGGAAATCCTCTCTCTGATGTCCCTGCACTTAACACAGATTACACTTTTGTATTGTTCAACCTCTTGTGGACTGTGGAAGGGAAGACAGAATCATGGATGATTTCTAGGAATCCTAGAAGAGATAGGAATAAGTTGAAACTTGCTGAATTGAAAATTCTAGCATTTTCCATATTTGTTGGCACATGCAGGATTATGGAGAGGGTCAACCAAACCAACAGTGTCTCCGAGTTCATCCTCCTGGGACTGTCCTCCCGGCCAGAGGACCAGAAGCCACTCTTTGCCCTGTTCTTCATCATGTACATGGTCACACTGGCGGGAAACCTGCTTATCATCTTGGCCATCCGCTCTGACACTCAGCTCCAGACACCTATGTATTTTTTCCTCAGTATCTTATCCTTCATTGACATTTGCTACACAACAACCATCGTTCCCAAGATGCTGGTGAACTTCCTATCAGAGAAGAAGTCCATCTCCTATGCTGAGTGTATGACCCAGATGTATTTCTTCTTGGCTTTTGCCAACACAGAAAGTTACCTCCTGGCGGCCATGGCCATTGACCGTTTCGTGGCCATCTGTGACCCCTTCCACTATGTCACCATCATGAGCCATCGCCGCTGTGTCCTGCTGCTGGTCTTCTCCTGCGCCATCTCTGACCTCCATTCCCTCTTACTAGTTCTCCTGATAAATCGTCTCACCTTCTGTGACTCCAATGTTATCCCCCACTTCCTCTGTGACATCAACCCTCTGCTGAAATTGTCCTGTTCCCCCACATTCGTCAATGAAGTTGTAATTAACACAGAAGGATTGATAACCCTGGTGACCCCCTTTATATGCGTTATCATCTCTTACTTACGGATCCTCATTGCTGTTCTTAAGATCCCCTCAGCTGCTGGGAAGCGTAAAGCTTTCTCTACCTGTGGCTCCCACCTCACCATGGTGACCCTCTTTTATGGAAGTATTATTTACGTTTATTTCCGGCCCCTGTCCAGCTACACCATCAAAGACAGGGTGGCAACAGTCATCTACACGGTTCTGTCCTCCATGCTGAACCCTTTTATCTACAGCCTGAGGAACAAAGACATGAAGCGGGGCATGAGGAAGCTGATGGGCAGGAGAGGTCCCAGGCAGCACCTTTGTGAGCGCACTCAGCAGTGAGTCTTCTCCTTTGAGCCCTCATTTCTGCTGATTTCTGGTGTATATATCAAGCTACTAGAGGTTAGCATACCTAAGTCGAGCATTCATGGGAAATTGTATAGGTGACCAGACCAGAATATTGTATGATCTTATATATTCATAATATCTTATATTTATCTTACAATATAATAATATCATATATATACCCACCAATCAAAGACAATCAATAATAATATATCATATACATATATATGTGTGTGTGTGTGTGTGTATATATATATATATATACCCACCAATCAAAGCCACCTCATCAGGGCCCCCTTAGTAACCCAGGGTCTTTGCACCCATTTTTTCATTCCCTACTTCCATTCCCTTTTCCTATTCACTCCTTCCAAGTGTAGCTGAAAACTTCTTCTTAATTTTTCTTGACCATATTTCTTCCTGTTCAAAAACTCTGAGTTCCCAGTATCCTTATATAATTTAAGAAACATCTTCAATTAGAAGTGGTATGTATATGCAATTGAATATTACTTGGCCATCAAAAAGAATGAAATCTTGCCATTTGCAATAATGTGGATGGAGCTAGAGAGTATTATGCTAAGCAAAATGAGTCAGTCAGAGAAAGACAAATACCATGTGATTTCACTCATAGATAGAATTTAAGAAACAAAATGAATAAGCAAAGAGAAAAAAAGAGAGACAAACCAAGAAACAGACTCTTAACTATAAAGATCATACTGATGGTTACCAGAGGGGAGGTGGGTAGGGGGGATGGAGGAAATAGGTGATGGGAATTAAGAAGTGCACTTGTGATGAACACCAAGTGTCATATGAAGTGTTGAATCACTATGTTGTACACCTGAAACTAATATTACACTCTGTTAACTGGAATTTAAATAAAAACGTTTCTAAAAGAAACATCTTCAATTAGTTATTCAATTTGCAACAAATTCAGTGTCTGTGAAATTACTTAAAGTTGTTGTTGTTGTGTGTGTGTGTGTGTGTGTGTGTGTGTGCAGGTACATGCACATGTTGTCTTCCCCATAAGTTTAGGACCTCCCCAATAGCAGAGACCATTTTTGCACACCAGGCAGAGAATAGATGATGTCTCCTCCATTTTTGGAATCTCTCTCAGCACAGTGTCCTAGGCCCTGAAGACAGTGTAGAATCAAGGGTTGGCCCTAAGGAGCTGGTTGACTTAGCAACTTAGGTCCAGCGCTCCAGGTGACCTGGTCTACTTCTGTGTGTCTTCCCTGGCATCCTTCCCTTTGTCTTCTGACAGCTTTTGGTCCATCCCCCTCTTCCTGATCATCTTTTTGGTGTCATTCACCCTGGAAGTATCTGTATTTCTGACTTCATCACTAACCGTCAGTCTATTTTCTAAGGTGAGAAGACCATTTCTCTGTAATGAGGTTTATTCTGAGTGGCTTTTGAAGATAGAACTAGACCCAATATTTGTAATAATTGGGAAAGTAATTCCCGGCACAGTACAGGGAAGAAATTCAACAGTCAGAGTTATTGAAAGGTGACATTCACCCTCACTGGAGAAGGGTCTTGCAAAGACAGCTCATATATCAGAGGTAGAGTTGAGCTAGATGATTCAAGGTCACTTCCAATTCAGAGAAATTATTTAATATTAAAGAGTTTTAGATTTCTCATTTTCAAAACTGACAACAGTAATATTTTATAATAAGGTGTATGTCCAAGGAAGACTGACTCTAGAAAATGTCCTAGCTTTGGATATTTTGTTATAATTTTATTGGGCCATAGGGCTTAAAAGAAATATCACACTCTCAATTATCTTGGGACGATATTATTCCCGTGGCAAGAAATGAAAATTCAGAATGGGTTAGAATATTTGATATTATAAGCGACTGTCTAAGAGTAGAAAGGTTAAGCATCATTGCCTGAGCCAATACTTCTTTCCGAATCTCAGTCTTTTCTTCCACGTGAAGAGCGTTTAGTTAATGCACTACCTCCCTTTTTTTTCACCCTATTTCTGTTTCTACTCCAGGGAAGATGAGTGTCTTATCTGACTGGTGAATGTGAGAAGCTTATGTTTGGCATATATCAAAGCAAAAACGGCACCAGGCAAAGTGAAATAGGCAAGGAAGACTTTATTCAAGGCTCTCGAAGTAGGAGGACAGAGCAGCACTCAGTCTGAAAGGAAGGGTGGCAGGTTTGTAAACTCTGGGCTGAGCTAGAGGAAAAGTACCAGAGGATGTTAGGGGAGTCATACACCATCTGTGTTTCTAATTGACTTTATCCAAAGGGAAAATAAACTTCCCGTTTCTTGGTGACAGAAGGCAATTTTGCAACTTGGCTCAAGGCACCAAGACATTGGGAGATGGGGCACTATCTTCTTTGATGATTACATTTCAGAGGGATGGCTCCAGGTCCTTGAGAAAGATAATCCTGGGTTGCGAAACTGGCAAGAGGCTTTTAAAAAGATTTATACCTCAAAGAGTCAGAAAAAGAATTTACGGCTACTAATTTTCTATGAAAAGGAAGGTCAGGTCCCCAGAGTCAGGAAGAAGGCTACCATTGAGTCAAGCTGAGGGAAACGGGAACGGTGAGACCATCTCGGTCACCTGCTTGGCTCCATCCCCACCTCAGGGGGCAGGACTTCTCTGCTTCTCTGAGCCTGTAGATGAGACATCCTCATTTTCCCTCTCTTCCCTCCTGACCTTTGTCAGTATAAAGGTGACCTCTACCTGCCACCTCTTTGTCCTATTTCTCCGGCCTCCTCAGAGAACCCTGCAATCCTCAGAGAACCTCACAATCACATCCAGTTTCAGAGAGCTTCTTGCAGATTGCTCCTTGAGACAGAAACATACTTTCCCAAGCCTGTCTCTTTGGTGCTGGTCTCAGCCCATCAATCGCGATGCTATCAACTAGAAATGTCTGGGGCACTCACCTGGGCCCCAGTGAGCTTCCCACAGACATCTCCCCTTTCCAAACCAATGTTATGACTGGACCAATCTTTGTGGTCCTTATTATGATTGCAAGACACCCTTCAGCAACAACCATCAGGAGACACTAAAAAAACAAAGGCTCATTACTTGCAAGACCCGGAAATCACACAGCACATCTGGGGCCCGCGGCAAGGCAGCAGGCAAAGTGAAAAGAGAGAGCAGCACAGGCCTGGGGTCCCGGTTTTACTGGGATAGAGGGAGGGGGCTTAGGGCTTCAGTGGGCTCACTCTTGGTTGGCGAATTTAAAACATAAGAGCAGGAATTTAAAGCAAGGGAAGAGAAAAGGCAAGTGACCCAAATGGCCCGTTGGTCAAAATCAACCAAGATATCTAAAGCAAAGAAGCCTCCACTGGGGGAAGTGGCCTGTCTCTTTATCTGGTCCTGTGGCTGGCAGGGCATTTATCTGAAGTGGATGTTTCTTTGAAATGGATGCCAAGGCAATCCAACCTTAAGTCAGGCACTTGCACGAAAAACAGAAGGGAAAAAAAAACAAACCCTTCAGGGCTTACAGTACACTCCCTCACGGGGCTTTTCAAAGCCCAGCTACCCAGGCTGGGAACTTTCTAGGTCATTTACTACAACCCTATTTCAATTCTAGAGTATGCATTTTTGGCCTGAGGTTCTGATCATTTATTAAATTTCTGGTCATGTGTTCAGATACGTTTTTAAAATTCTAATGATGCCTTTTGAAACTCTTAGCTGTTGATGGTCTGCGCGTTGCAGGCTCTCTTTGGGGAGTTGCCTGTGTTAGCCGCTCATCCTTCTTTCCGAACTGTAAAAACTGATTGTAGATGGCTGAGCACACAGGACCAGACACAGATGAGGGGAACACCTTCTCCTAGCTCTTCACAGCTGCTTCGGCTCTGTCACAGCTGCATGAAAAGGCCTCTGTCTCAGGGACGTGGGGTGTGAGATGTTTTTGTCCGAGTTGAGACAGGAAGCCCCTGTCCTGGCAAGAGCTCCTAGGGGAACTTGGGGCCTGTGCCACCCTTTAAGGTGGTCTCTGTGGTGTCATCCTCTGTCAGCGTTCCTGAACCTTCAGTAAAATGTTCTTCACAGGTGTAGCCTTTTCTTTACGGTGCCCTGGCCGCCTGGGAAATCTTCCGTGCCCACGGTGATGGAGCAGGATGCAGCCAAGTATCCTTCCTTCTGGCCAGAGTGGAGGTACCAGCAAAAGCCTCTGGTCAGATGTATCCACAAGGGGGCAGCCTCATGACTTGGAGGCCTGAGCACGTCCCTATTCTACGAGGCAGTTCCTGGGGAAACTCTCAGAAAGATCTGGAAAAACAGAGAAATGCAGCCCTCGGGGTCCCATCCCAGATGAGCTGACCCAGACTAGAATCTCCAGAAAGAGGCCCAGGGATTTTAACAGGCTTCTCAGGTGGTCTGAGGCAACAGACTCTGTACTATGTTACGCAACAGTGTCTAGGAATGACCACTTGTTCAGGAATGACCACTCCATGCCAGGACGTATCCAGCTACATGCGCCAGGGGAGAGACTCTGTAAGACACAGGAATTAGAACTTGCCAGAGTTCAGCAGCTTTACCTCCACACTAATGCCCCAACAGGCCCCTGATTGCTGTTAGAATATATCATCAGTAGACTTGGGTACACCTATCAGTCTCCAGTTCCTTCTCCCACTTCCCTTCCCAAACCTACTGGCTTCATCGTGCTTCCTTCTCCTTGGATCTGCTCTTTACCTCTGCCCACCTCCCACTGAGCCCCTTCGTTTGTAGTGCAAAGTGCCCAAAGACCACACTCTATTATACCCGAAGAAAGATGGGCCTTTGTAAAGGTCACGACCCATCATTAAAGTCAAATTATATTTAACATCTGCTCTTTTAGAAGGAAGAAAGATGTATAAATCATTTTAGAAAGATCGTTTACAAGAAGACGGTTTAGGCTCACTCTCGGGAGTAATTAGGAAAACACAAATCCAAAAACCAGAGTGAGATGATATTTCACACACAACAGATTGGCAAGGAAAAAATATGTCTGGCAATCCTGAGTGTGGGTCAGCGTCGGGAACAATGAATGACTTTGACAGTGCCCACAGGTGGGTCATTTAGCTTAGTTACTTTGGAGAGCAATTTGGCATGTTTCCTCCATACTAAAACTGACTGTGTACATACCAGGGAAACACCGGTTTGAGCTCAGAGTACAACAGAATAGTTTCACTGCCCTAAAAATGCTCTGAATTTCCCCTATTCAGCTCCTCCCTTCACCAAACAAACAAAACCTGCAACCGCTGATCTTCGTAACTGTCTCTGTGGTTTTGCTTTTTCCAGAAAGTCATAGAGTTATAATCATAGAGTAAATAGCCTTTTCAGACTGGCTTCTTGCCCTTAGAGATATGCATTTAAGGTTCCTCTTTGTCTTTTCATGACTTAATGGTTCATTTCTTTTTGTTACTCAATAATAGTCCATTGTATGGACGTACCACAGTTTATATATCCACTCAACTACTGGTAGTTTCCATTTGGGGCAATTATGAATAAAGCTGCTGTTACGTGTAAGAAGCTTTTGTTTTAAATTGTCAGAAACTGGAAACAGCTCAACTCTCTGTCAGTAGACAAATGCATATAAAAATTGTGGTATATCTATTTATAGGAAATATTCAGGATCTTATCTTACTATGGTTGTGAATGGTATCATTTTTTCCACTTAAATCCATTCCCGGTGTACAATGTGAGGCACTGTTTCAAGCCTCTATAGAGCAAGTAGCTTGAAACTTATTGAAACCAAGTTGGCTTTGCTTTATGAAGCTGGAGGTGAGCCACCTTGATATTAGCTGAGATCTGGCCTCTGTGATTTCATGCACCAAGTTCATGCCTCAGGTAATGTAGTGACTGAATGCTTATGTCCTCCCAAATTTCATATGTTGAAATCCTATCCCCCAGTGGGATGGTATTTGGAGGTGGAGCCTTGGGAGGTGATTAGGTCATGAGGGTGAAACCCTCTTGAATGAGATTAGTGCCCTCATGAAAGAGCCCAGAGAGCTCCCTTGCTACTTCTACCATGTGGGGACACAACAAAGAGATAGCCATCTGTGAACCAGGAAACCAGCCTTCCAGACACCAAATCTGCAGGGGCCTTGATCTTGGACTTCCCAGGCTCCAGAACCGTGAGATGTAAATGTTTGTTGGTTAAGCCATCCGGTCTATGGTATTTTGTTACAGCAGCCCAGATGGACTAAGACAGATAATTATCTCTACAATCTATTCATGTACAATATTTCTGTCGAGCCTGAAAAGAGACTGGAAAGCTGAGAGAGACCCACACACACACTGGAGACCCTTGAGAGCTTCATCGTGACCCAACACCAGTCTACAAGCTAACATATGAGAGCTACTGGTGCGCAATACACTGGAACCTGGGAAGTAGTTCAATATTGAGTAGTCCAAGGTTGAGATTTTACTTGGGTTCTAGAGTGTATCTGGTAGGTGCTACCTCAGCTCACCCAGAAACAGGTGTCTGATAGCATTCTTTTGTAAGCACGAGTCCTTGTTATGTCCCTCAGCTTTATAAAGGGATAATAATAATAACTATCATTTATTGAACACTTACTGTGTACTAGTTATTGTGTTAAATACTTTGCTTGTATTATCTTATTTAGTTTCCACAAGAACCCAAAAAGGTAAATACTAATATTATTCCCTAACACTTGGTGAAATTTTATAACTTGTTTATGGCCACACAATTACTATCATTAGGGAGTTGGTCTTTGGAACATCTGTCTGACCCCAAACCCGGGGCTCAGTACTACAATGTGTTACTTGATTGCCAACTCTGAATAGGAGTCATGTATACTCAGTTATTAGTAAACCCCAGCCATAGCTCAGGCACCAACCAGGGGATACTACTGAGAGCTCACCGACACTTAGCATTTATCAAGATTTTAAAGGAAAAATCATTTAGGGAAGATTGCTCAAAGGAAATGCAGCCCATCCAGACTTCCCTCCAAATCTAAAATCCGACATCTTGCCAGCCCGGATCACTGGAGACCTGAACATCTAGACAGTATTATTTTTGCCTCCAAATTATTGCCTATGTGAATTTTTATGCACCAGTGTAACTGCCAAAAGCCTATTTGAGGCTGATTGAAAGAAAGCCCATGCAATGTGTCTGTTCTTAGAATACAGATGTTAGTGTTTCACGTAAGCAACTGGCTTATTTTTATCTTTGGTCATTGTGAACTCGGTGACTGACCAGGAAGCTTGGAGCCAAATCCGAGGCCCTCCTCCAGCAAGAGTCATTGCAGTCTGTGTTTTCAGAGTCATCCCTGGCCCAATTTTATGTCCCCACCCTTGTTTATTCTTTCTTTGATTGCATCTCATGTCGTTTCCAGTTTATCCTGTCTTATATTTTATATATTCTTCAAAGCTGCCTTATGCTCTTCAGAAAGAAGACTTGGTACAAGTGATAAATAAGTTTAAATCAGAGAAGGAAATCCACCGAATGTACAAACAATGGTTATCTCTGTGTAGTGGAAATACAGATTTTTAAAATTTGCTTCTTCATAAAAGGTCCCAATTTTGACCATAAACATTATTTCTTTTTTAAATACAAATACATGTTTTTACATACACAATATAAATTACATATAAATTATAGATTGTATATAAATTACAGACAAAATGTAAAATTCTATTTAGTTTTTGTTTTTGATATTGGTAAGAGTATTGTCCATTAATGGAGGTATGGAGACATTTGAGAGGAAGGGAACTACGAGAGTTAATTTTTTGTGTCAAATTGGCTGAGCCCCGGTACCCAGATATTTGATCTAACATTGTTCTGGATGTTTCTGTGAAGGCATTTTTTTGGATTAACATTTAACATTTAAATCAGTGGACTTGAGTAAAGCAGATTATCCTCCATTGTGTGGGTGGGTTTCATCCAATCAGTGGAAGTTTTAATAAAACAAAGACTGACCTACCCAAAGCCAGAAGTCTGTCAGCAGACTGCCTTTGGACTTGAACTACAACTCTTCCCTCAGTCTCCAGCCTCAGCCAATTCCTTTAAACAAACAAATAAATAAATCATACAGATGGCAAATAAGCACATGAAAAGATGTTCAGCATTATTAGTCATTCAGGAAATGCAAATTAAAACCACAAGGAAATATCACTACACATCCATTAAGGTGGCTAACATTGAAAAGACTATCAATACCAAGTCCTGGTAAGGGGGTCCTCTGGAAATCTTATCCATTGCAAAATGGAACAGCCACTTTGCATTCTGGCAGTTACTTAAAATGGTTTCACAGTTTCTTAATACATTTAACACACACCTGCTATACAACCTGGTAATCCCATTCCAACATATTTACCCAAGAGAAATGAAAACATATGTTTACACAAGGAGATATAGCAGCCTTATTTACAGTAGCCAAAAACTGGAGACATTCTAGTTACTGATGAATAGATAAACAAGTGGTACCTCTATTCATGGAATATTACTCACCAGTACAAAGGAGTGACCTACTGACACGCAACGACCTGGATGAATCTCAAAGCAGTATGCAAAGTGAAAGAAGCTAAACAAACAAAAAGGCTACATATCGTGTAATTTTATTTACCTGACATTCAGGAAAAGGAAATGGAAAATCAGATCCATGTTTGCCTAGAACCAGGAGTGGGAGAAGAGTAATCACTACAGAAGGGCTGGAGAGAAGCTTACAGGGTGACGGAAGTGTTCTGTATCGTGATTATAATTTTCACATAACTAGCATACATTTGTCAGAACTCGTCCAACAGAATACTTAACATGGATACGTTTTATTTTGCATAAACTGTATTTTATGTGTCATAAAATCGGACTTTAAAAGATACAACACTTTGTAGAAAATAAAGGTAGTTATATTTTAGACCTTGAGCCGGGGGTGGGGAGGGGGGGGATGTTTCTTAAATAAGATAAAAATGCATTGACAACAAAATATTGATAAAACTGGCTCAGCATTAAAACCAAAACCTCTGCAATGATCTACAAGGTCCTATGTGAACTGGCCCTCTGACCTCTCTGGCCTCATTTCCTGCCTCTCTGTGCTCATTCCATCCAGTCCACTTGCCCTTTTATTTTTCCTCAAACACATCAGGCACATTTCTGCCTCAGGGCTTTTGCCAATCCCATCTGGCAATTATACACCTCCTTCAATGCAAAGGAAATTACAAGGGATGACTGTGGCCTTGCAAGGCCCACCCTCCAAACTGATGTCTCGATTCCAAGTGTAATTCCAGACCAGACCCAGTTACACCCTGCTTGTCTGACTGGGAGGGGGTTAGATGGGGCTGAGAAAGAGCCTCTGTTCCTGCCACTTTGAGTCAGGAATAGCCAAAGGCTATGTTTCCAGTAAAAAGACTGATCCGCTGAGAGACCATGCTTAATTCCTAATCGCAGCTCACTTAGAAGCCAAACTTTTAACCACAGATGTCACTTAATTAAACCACAAAGAACTTCTGTAAGTGGCTAATTAGTGCCAAAGCCAGGTAGCCAGCAGATCTCAAAAGGAGTTTCTCTGGTGCTTTAGTTAACAAGGTTGTAAAATAGACCAGGTCTCACAGGGGCAGCTCCCAGAGCACTGAAATTCTCCTGATATTTCATATCCAAAGCCTCATGGCCTCCCCAAGGAGTTACAGTCACTGATGCCATCATCTAAACATGGTCCCAGCCTGGGTCCAGCCTAACTCCCCAGCCTCTTTTCTCTTCATGACCTATCATTACCCCATTCCCAGAATAATAAGGAGGATTCACCTCTTATGCCACCACTATTTAATTAAGAGTAGCTGCCTGGAGTGCTAACTTGAGAATGATTGAAAGCCTCTGCTCAATCCCAGTGAGAAACAACGCTCTGTGATAGATTGACAATGGCTGTCATGGATATGGAATGGGGAGATTGTAGCATGTAAGCTGTGTATTTGATGAGGGAACAGAAGGCAAGCTGAGGACAAAGCAGAAACTGACACCCTGCAAAACCATCCCCCCATGGGATGTACCTGACATTCCTCAGGCACTCCTGGCTGCCCTAAAAGACAAAGAAATAGTTAACCTATAGATACAACAATCGTGCAAGACTTAAGTCTCCCTCAGTTTACAAATGTCTTAGCAGTTTACAAGAACCAAGCATTTCTACGAATAACCTAGCTTCCGGAAGGGAATGTAGATACAATTAAATGTCCTTATAATCTGCAGCCTCCAGGAAGTTCCCAACTATCTTCATGTTAATGCCTTGCTAGAGGGCAAAACCACCTTAACTTGACAATGGGAAGGCCCCAGGTATCCTGTGAATCTTCTTTAACATATGAAAGTATTTTCTCAACCTCCCTTTTTCCTTACCTCCCCCAACCCCATAGTATATAATCAGCCACCCCTCACAACCCCGGTGAAGCAGCTCTTTCTGCCCACAGGTCCTGTCCCCGCGCTTTAATAAACCACCATTTTGCACCAAAGATGCCTCAAGAATTCTTTCTTGGTCATCGGCTCCGGACTCCACTCCACTGAACCTCACATGTATTCCCGGCCCTCATCATATTGACCATACAGGCCCTACACCAAACTCTGAACCATGCTATACTCCCCAAACACTTAACGCTTTCTCACACCTCCATGTTTTCATGATTGTAGTATCTTTACCTCTATTCTCCACTTAGTTAATGCCTAGTTGCCATCCTTCAAGACTTGAGTTCTTCCCAATAGCTTTCCCTAAGCACTCTTCCTTCTCCTTGGGTCCAAATGGGATTAATAATTCTCTCTGCTGTGTTCTCAACATCAGCTTATTGTTGCAAGGATCACACTGAAGTAGGTAACTGGGGTGGTGTGCAAGCATGACTTGCAGAGAGAAGTTCTTAGTCGATGGGCTGAGATGACTGGCCACCAAGGAAAGTGGTAGTGACTTTATGGTGGGAAGAGGAAAACAAAAAGAGTAGTGATATTTGTAGGGGGGAAAGGAAGACAGAAAATAGAACCTATAGGAATACCCAAAATAAACAATTGAGAGACCCTCCCAGTTAAAGATACCAGTGAGGGCTTAGTCAAAGAACAGCAAGGATATTGAAAGCAGAGTGAATAATGAGGGAAGAGAAGAACATGACCATATGCTTCCAGAAGTCCCGCAATACAGGGAGAGGAAAATGATCCCAGATGGAAGCACAAAATTCAAGAATAAATGAAATGAGGTGGAAAGGGTAAAAATAGGAATAATCTAAATGAATTTCACCTGTTTAAATCAATAGGAAAAGTATCTTATGGGGTTTAAAATACATGTAGAATTAAAATACATTACAATTATAATTCAAAAGTCAACAGGGAGGAACGCCTGGATGGTTCAGTTGGTTAAGCATCCAACTCTTGGTTTCCACTCAGGTCATGATCTCAGGGTCATGAGATCGAGCCCCATGTAGAGCCCCACGCTCAGCGTGGAGTCTGCTTGGGATTATCTCTCTCCCCTTACCTCTGCCCCTTGCCCCTGCTCTCTCTCTCTCACTCTCCTCTCTCTCTCAAATAAATAAATAAATAAATAATCTTAAGTCAAGAAGGAAGGACATAGAGTTCAAGTGTTCTAGGGTTCTTGCATTTACATTAAAAATGTTAATATATATTGGACTTTATTTTTTAAATAATATTTTTTATTATATTATGTTAGTCACCATGCAGTACATTCCTAGTTTTTGATGTAAAGTTCCATGATTCATCACTTGTGTATAACACCCAGTGCACCATATAATACGTGCCCTCCTTAATACCCATCATCAGCCTATCCCATTCCCCCCCCCCCCCCTGAAGCCCTCAGTTTGTTTCCCAGAGTCCACAGTCCCTCATGGTTCATTCCCCCTTCTGTTCCCACCCCCCTGCCCTATATATTGGACTTTAAAGGACGTATATTGTAATGTTTAAGGTAAACACTGAGAGAGTAGTTTAAAATCTGTAACTAACAAATGGAGTACCTGGCTGGCTCAGTTGGCAGAGAATGAGACTCCTCTCTCAGGGTTGTGAGTTTGAGCACCACTTTGGGCATAGAGATACTTAAAAAAATAAAATCTATAACTAACAAGCTAATTGAAAGACAAAAATTAAATAATAAAAAATAATTAATCCAAAGAAAACAAGAAGAGAGGGGGCAAAGGAAGAAAAAACATGCAGAACAAATAGAAAGTAAATAGCAAGATGGTGGAATTCTGATTTGCCAGTACTGGCAAATCAGCTTGTCTCAGACTGACTCTCCCATATTAATAATTATAAATTATTGGGAAAGAAACTCTAGGGGAAGATATTTGTGTGAAGGCTTTAGAGTGTAAGCAAAAGCAGGTAGAAAATGGAGAGAAATTAACCTTGCAATAAAGGACCACACTGGGCAAGATTCATTTCACATTAGCTTTTCTCCTAAGAGTACTCTCCCATTTGCACAAGGCAGGGTGGCTAAAACTCAAACAGAAAGCCAATATGTCGGGGCGCCTGGGTGGCACAGTGGTTGGGCGTCTGCCTTTGGCTCAGGGCGTGATCCCGGCGTTATGGGATCGAGCCCCACATCAGGCTCCTCCACTATGAGCCTGCTTCTTCCTCTCCCACTCCCCCTGCTTGTGTTCCCTCTCTCGCTGGCTGTCTCTGTCTCTGTCGAATAAATAAATAAAATCTTAAAAAAAAAAAAAAACCTTTAAAAAAAAAAAAAGAAAGAAAGCCAATATGTCAATATCCAGAATGATAGAAGGGACATCACTACATGTACTACAGATATTAGAAGCATAATGATGGAATATTATGAACAACTTTATGCTGATAAATTCAACAACCCATGGACAAATTCCTTAAAAAACACAAATTATGAAAACAAACTCAAGAAAAAAAAAAGAAAATGTAAATAATTCGAAACCTCTCTTAAAAATTACATTCATAATTTAAAACCTCCTCCAAAGCAAAAACTCCAAGACCAGATGGATTCATTGGTAAATCTATCAAACATTTAAATAATAAATAATACCAACCTTATGAAAACTCTTTCACAAAATAGAGATATGACCACTTCCCAATCTACTTTATGAGACCAGCATTACCCTGAATCAAAAACCAAAGATATTAACAAGAAGAAAAATCTGCAGACCAATATAGCTCATGAACATAGACACAAAAATCCATTTAAAATGCTATCAAATTGAATCCAACACTATATAAAAAGGATAAGACTTCATGACCAAGGGTGGCTTATCACAGGAATGCAAAGTTGGTTCAGCATTTAAAAATCAACCAATGTTGGGAGTGCAAACTGATGCAGTCACTCTGGAAAACAGTGTAGAGGTTCCTCAAAAAGTTAGAAATATAATCCAGAAATTGCACTACTAGGTATTTACCCAAAAGATATAAAAATACAGATTCAAAGGGGTACATGCACCCAGATGTTTATAGCAGCATTATCAACAATAGGGAAGCTATGGAGAGAGCCCAAATGTCCAACAACTGATGAACGGATAAAGAAGATGTGGTATAGGGGTGCCTGTGTGGCTCAGTTGGCTAAGCCTCCGACTCTTGGTTTTGGCTCAGGTCATGATCTCAGACTTATGAGATCGAGCCTTGCTTTAGGCTCCACACTCAGCGAGGAATCTGCTTAAGATTCTCTGCCTCTCCCTCTGCCCCTCCCCACTGCTCTTTCTCTCTCTCTCTCTCAAATAGTAAATAAAATCACACACACACACACACACACACACACACACACACACACTGGAATATTACTCAGCCATCAAAAAGAATGAAATCTTGCCTTTTGCAACAACATGGGTGGAACTAGAGGATATTGTGCTAAGTGAAAAAAGTCAGAGAAAGACAAATACCCTATGATTTCACTCATATGTGGAATTTAAGAAACAAAATGGATGAACATAGGGAAAGAGAAGGAAAAATAAAATAAGATGAAAATAGAGAGGGAAGCAAACCATAAGAGACTCTTAACTTAGGAAACAAACTGAGGGTTGCTGGATGGGTGGTGAGTGGGGGCTGGGGTAATTGCATGATTGGCATTAAGGAGGGCACTTGAAGTAATGTGCACTGGGTGTTGTATGCAACTGATGAATCACCAAATTTTACCCCTGAAATTAATAACACAGTATATGTTACCTAAATTGAATTTAAATTTTTTAAAAGGATCAAAAATCAATTGTATTTCTTTATATGACTAGCCAAAAAATAAAAAAATAAAAAATATCAAGCCATGCTTCTTCATTCTCGTAATGGTATTATATGATGGCAGAAATTCTTAATTTGGGGGCACCTGGGTGGCTTAGTCGGTTAAGCGTCTGCTTTCAGCTCAGGTCATGATCTCAGAGTCCCAGGATCAAACCCCACATCAGGCTCCCTGCTCAGTGGGGAGTCTGCTTCTCCCTCTCCCTATGCTCCTCCCCCCTCCCACTCCTGCTGTCTCTCTCTTGCTCACTCTGTCTTTCAAATAAATAAATAAAATCTTTTTTAAAAAGAAATTCTTAATTTTAATGCAGCCCAATTTACCAATCTTTGTCTTGTGGTTAATGCTTTTGATATTCTGGTTAAGAAAGCTTTCCTTATTCAAAGTTGTATTGATTTACTTTTCCTTTTTAGGGAAGGTTTTTTTATTTTTTCCACATGAATATTCAGTTGTGTATTAGGCCCAATATCATTTATTAAAAATACTTCCCTATTACCACTATTCTATAGAACTACCTTTGTCATGAATAAAACACACATGCCTGGGGAAAAATATCCAAGCCAAATTAATTTTAAAAACAGTCCCGTTTACAATATCATCAAAAACCTGAAATACTTCCTGGATGAATTTAACAAGATCATGTACACTGAGTACTACATAACAATGCTGAGAGAAATTAAAGAAGATCTAAATAAATGAAGAGATACACCATGCTCCTAAGTTGGAGGCTCAATATTACCATGTCAGTTCTTCTCAATTTGATCTCTAGATTCAACATAGTCTCTATCAAAAATCACAGCAGATTTTTTTAATAGAAATTGAGATGATTCCAAGATTTGTATGGAAATATCAAGAACCTAGGAAGCAAAAATAATCTTAGGAAGAAAAACAAAGTGGGAGGACTTGTACTAAACAATTTCAAGACTTACTAAAAAGCTACATACTATAAAGCTACACCCTGGTGTGGTGGCATGCTAAGGATAAATAAATCAGTGAAACATGACAGAGAGTCCAGAAATAGAGCCACACACATGCAGTCACTTAGTTCTTTACAAAAATGCCAGTGCAATTCATTAGGAGAAAGAATGGTCTATTCCACAAGTGATGCTAGAGCAACTAGATGTCTAAATGTATGAAGTAAACCTTGACCCTATCTCTCATGATAGGCAAAAATTAAGTTAAAATGGATTTTAGACCTAAAATGTATAAAACTTCTAGCAAAAAATAATTCTTCATGACTTGGCAGTAAGTAAATTTTCTTGGGGAAAAAAAAACCCCACTAATTATTAGGAAATTTTTTTTTAATTTAAAAACCCCTAATCATGAGGACTTTATAAAAATGCTTTAAATTATGTTCTTCAGGGGTGCCTGGGTGGCACAGTGGTTAAGCGTCTGCCTTCGGCTCAGGGCGTGATCATGGCGTTATGGGCTCGAGCCCCACGTCAGGCTCCTCTGCTATGAGCCTGCTTCTTCCTCTCCCACTCCCCCCGCTTGTGTTCCCTCTCTCGCTGGCTGTCTCTATCTCTGTCGAATAATAAATAAAATCTTTTTTAAAAAAATAAATAAATAAATTATGTTCTTCAAAATTATATTAAGAAAATGAAAGGGCAAGCCACAGAGTAGGGGAAAACATTTGCAATACCTGTAACTCACAATGGTAATAAGAAGACAAACAATTAAAAGTGGGCAAAATATCTGAACAGGCACATCATAAAAGATCTGCACATGACCAGTGATCCTCAACATCATTCGGTGTCAGGGAAATGAAAATTAAAAGTACAGTGAGATACCACTGAATACCCACCAGGAGAGTGTCTGAAATTAAAAAAAAAACAAAAAACCAAAAAACTTATAATAGGATGTTGTGCAGAGGATGCTGAACAACTGGAATCCTCATACATTGCTGATGGGAGCACGACCTAGTACAACCACTTCAAAAAAGTATTTAGCAGTTTCCTATAAAGCTAAATATACTCAAATTATGAATCATGGAACGCTACATCAAAAACTAATGATGTACTGTATGGTGACTAACATAACATTAAAAACATACTAAATATACACTCACCATATGATCCAGAAATTCTACTCCAGATATTTATCCAAAAGAAACAAAGACGTACATCCACGAATGACTTCTACCAAATGTTCATAGTGGTTGTATTCATAATAGCCCAAACTAGAAACAACCCAAATGTCCAACAACAAGTCAAAGGATAAACAAATTGCTGTATATTTACACAATGGAATGCTATCCAGAATTAACAAAGAACAAACTATGATAAACACAGAAACATGGTTAATCTTACAAGGCATTCCACTGAGAAAAGGAAGCAAGAAACAAGAATGCATATAGATGATGCCATGAAGTTCAAGAACAGGCTAAACTAATCGAGTGCTAGAAGTCATAATAAAAATTACCTCAAGATTTAAAAAGGAGTTCAAGCTGTACACTTTGGATTTGTGGATTTAAATGTATGTAAAATGTGCCTCAATTACGTGCTATAAAATAATTTTTAAACCACCATGCTGTTGTAAGTCTTTGATGATTTATCTGTCCCTGTTCCACTAGCAAAGTTATGCCCTTAGGTACCCCTATAGTTTTCCAAGTTTTACACTTTTCAAAGTCCATTCAATGGTGAGATTCCCTACATTCTCCTTCATTTGACAGAAATTAGAAATGCCCAGACCAAGAAGATATTTGCAAATGTCTAATCAGATTAAGGGCTGGTATCCAAAATCTATAAAGAATTTATCAAACTCAACACCCAAAAAACAAAAAAATCCAGTCAAGAAATGGGCAGAAGACGAGAACAGACACTTCCCCAAAGACATACAAATGGCCAACAGACACATGAAAAAACGCTCAACAGCACTCCGCATCAGGGAACTATAAATCAAAACCACAATGAGATACCACCTCACACCTGTCAGAATGACTAAAATGAACAACTCAGGAAACAACAGATATTGGCGAGAATGTGGAGAAAGGGGAACCCTCTTACACTAATGGCGGAATGCAAACTGGTGCAGCCACTCTGGAAAACAGTATGGAGGTTTCCTCTAAAATAGAGCGCCCTATGACCCAGCAATTGCACTACTAGGGATTTACGCGAAGAATACAAACACAGTGATTCTAAAGGGCACATGCACCCCTTTGTTTAAAGCAGCAATATCCACAATAGCCAAACTATGGAAAGAGCCCAGATGTCCATCAACATGACATGAATGGATAAAGAAGAGGTGATATGTATATACAATGGAATATTACTCAGCCATCAAAAAGAATGAAAGCTTGCCATTTGCAATGACGTGGATGGAACTAGAGGGTATTATGTTAAGTGAAATAAGTCAGTCAGAGAAAGACAATTATATTATTTCACTCATATGTGGAATTTAAGAAACAAAACAGATGAACATAGGGAAAGGGGAGGAAAAATAAGATGAAAATAGAGAGGGAGACAAACCATTAGAGACTCTTAATCATAGGAAACAAACTGAGGGCTGCTGGAGGGGAGGTGGGTTAGGGGAGGGGATAATTGTGTGATGGGCATTATGGAGGACACTTGAAGTAATGAGCACTGGGTGTTGTATGCAACTGATGAATCACTAAATTCTATCTCTGAGGGGCACCTGGGTAGTTCAGTTGATTAAGGGGCTGCCTTCAGCTCAAGTCATGATCTCAGGGTCCTGGGATCAAGCCCTGCATGGGGCTCCCTGCTCAGCGGGAAGTCAGCTTCTCCCTCTCCCTCTGCCCCTCCCCCTTGCTTGTGCGTTCTCTCTCTCAAATAAATAAATAAAATATTTTTTAAAAATTCTATCTCTAAAACTAATAATGCAGCATATGTTAATTAAATTGAATTTCAATAAAAAAATTTCTTAAAAAAAAGAAGTGCCCTGACCAGCTAATGTGTAAGACACTGCTACCGTTTTGAATGTCAGCTACCAATTCAGCTATATTTAT
Source organism: Ursus maritimus (assembly GCF_017311325.1). Lineage (NCBI taxonomy): Eukaryota > Metazoa > Chordata > Mammalia > Carnivora > Ursidae > Ursus > Ursus maritimus. Next base: position 47,916,576 of record NW_024424119.1, on the reverse strand, counting down.
CAGCTATATTTATAAAGCAAGATATGTAAAAATATCTCATTGGAGATACTTAGTTGGGGAAATCTGTGTTTATACTTTTCTGAATCAGCAGAGAACTCACCTCTGATTTTTGTCTGGCTGCATGATAAGGATGTTCAGACTCAGACCATGGGGAGACTGCCATCCAACAATGATGATGCAGGGTTCCAGAAGGACACACAGAGCCAGGCCCTTCAATAAACCTGTGGGCGCACTGCCTGATAGTCACTGAGCTTCTCGGGTTTATGGAATTATTTAAGATTTGGAAGAAAGAATGTATTGTCCAAAATGTTAGAATAAAATGATAAAATTATAAATGTATAATTAAATGTTTACACAATGTAATATGTTAACTAGTCAAGTAAAACTCACTTCAACATATATGTAACTTATATTAAATGTGATATGTGGATGCACTTAAATATGTTTGGTATGATGTAGGATGAATTATCCAAAATAGATTTGCCTTAACAGCACAAAGGCCAGGAAAATATTGCCTTGATTATGTGACATAGTGTAACTTTTCTGTTAAGTCTGATAACCCCCACTTTATTTTTGTGCACAAGCAGAAGACTGATTGTTTCATTTCTGGAACCACAAAGGAAGTCAGTCTACATGGTCCTGGGGACCAAGAACCCAAGCTCTTGAAGACAGACCTCTAAATGACCGATAGACAATAACCAGGCATCTGTCACTTGTTAGAACCCCTTCATGAGAGCCCTCAGCCTCCTATTCTGCTGTCCTTCATGCCATCTCAAGATCTGTGAGGGCGGGGGCATCTGGGTGGCTCAGTCAGTTAAGTGTCTGCCTTTGGCTCAGGTCATGATCCCAGGGTCCTTGGATCGAGCCCCACATCTGGCTCCTTGCTCAGTGAGGAATCTGCTTCTGCCTCTGCCCCTCCCCTCTGCTTGTGCTCCCTCTCTGGCTCTCTCTCTCAAATAAATAAATAAAGTCTTAAAAAAAAAAATCTGTGAGGGCAACTGACCCGGGGTCTTGGATCACACTATCTGGGATAAAAGCAGCTGTTCTCCAGCTACTTCCCTCAACCCAGCATCCCAGATCCTGGAAAATCCCTAAAGCCTAAGTCATTTGAATGTGTGCTAACCACTTTTTTTGTTACCTTTGACCTTCAGAATGGAAAGAATATGGGCTTAGGAGTCACCCAGACCTATGCCTTGTTCATCATAGGAAAAGGTCTGAGGTCTTAGTCATCAATTATCAGGTTGGACACAGCCCTTGGCTGAAGATTCTGGTCCAGGCTCTGCATTTACAGGCTCTGTGACTTCACTGTAATTGCCTCTTGAGCCCCATCATCTGATCTGGAAATGCAAGAAAGAACCCCAGTTTCCATAGCTGCTTTCATGATAGTTAATAAGATATTGTGTGTGATGAGATTAGCACAATGCCTGGCATGTAGAGAGCACTCAGAACACTGTCAGACAGAAAGCAGATTAATGGTGGTCAGGGGCTAAGGGAAGTAAGGAAAGGGGAGGAATGGCTTAACAGGTGCAGGGGTCCCTTTTGGGATCATGAAAATGTTCTGGAACTAGATATTGGTGATGGTGTACAACACTGTGAATGCACTAAATGCCTCTCAATGGTACACTTTAAAATGTCTGAAGTGGGGGTGCCTGGGTGGCTCAGTTGGTTAAGCATCTGACTCTTGATCTCAGCTCATGTCTTGATCTCACGGTCGTGAGTTCAAGTCCCATGTTGGGCTCCATGCTGGGTATGAAGCTTACTTTAAAAAATTAAATTAAATTAAACTTCTAAAGTGATCAACCTTATATTATGTGTATTTTGTCATAATAAAAAAAAGAAAAGGAAACTGCCAGACCCCCTTCCCTACCCCATAGGGTAAATGAAGAGGAGGAAGAAACTAGGATCTGTCTTGAGTCCCTCCCATGGAGGCAAGAACTGAGAACAAGACCAGAGCAGGCACTTGAGTGTCCCGTGGTGGGGGAAGGTCAGAACTCAGGGTTGGAGCTGCACAACTGTGGCTAGAAGGGAGGGGTGGGGTGCAGTCAGCAGTGATGGGGAGATAAATGAGCACAGCTTTTCAGACTTCAAGGACCAATTTTCAGTGATCATCATCGTGTCGTATGGAGTGCAAGTCATAGATGCAAAAAGAGATAGCAAGCCTGGAAAAAGTGAGTCATGGGGAAAGGAAAGAAAACGTTGCCCATCTAAAGAGGAAAAGAATGACGAAGGGCCTGCATGATGTGGTGCAGAGGTCTCTGTCTGAGGCTTATTAACAGAATCATCTGGAAGTGTGTTAACATCACCAGTGCCCACCACATCACGGCATCCTGCACCCTCTATTCCCCCATCTCTACTGTGATTCTGGTTCTTGATGGGTGACATGGTAGAAACAGGGCCACACATCAGAACTTCACTGCAGCCTCCCACCCTTTGCAGGTGTAGGAGTATGGACAAGTCACCTTATTTCTGTGCATCTCAGTGTCCTCCTTTGTGAAACAGGACAACAAACTCATGGGGCTAAGTAATAGTTAATGAAATCGACAGGGAAAGTACATGCCACAGAGCAGCCTCTTAATTAATATATATTTCCTTTCCCCTTCTCTAATGGGGCATATCACACTTGGGAATCTATTTTCTCTTTCCATCAAACTGTAAAGCAGAAGACACAGCAGGGGATTTTGAATAGAGGACAAGAACCATTTCCCGTCATAAGTGTGACAAAAGATGACGTTTTACAAAGACCTTTGTTACAGGTTAAAACCTGCCCCTGAGGCACCTTTATTCATAATAGTCAAAAAATGCAAACAACTGGGGCACCTGGGTGGCGCCGTCCTTAAGCGTCTGCCTTCGGCTCAGGGAGTGATCCCGGCGTTCTGGGATCGAGCCCCACATTGGGCTCCTCCGCTGGGAGCCTGCTTCTTCCTCTCCCACTCCCCCTGCTTGTGTTCCCTCTCTCACTGGCTGTCTCTCTCTCTGTCAAATAAATAAATAAATAAAATCTTAAAAAAAAATGCAAACAACCCCAATGTCCATCGACAGTCAACTTTGTGGCATGCATTCCTTAGAAGCAATTTTTAAAATATCAAACTGCTTATAGATACAGCAACATGGATGTCAACAGAAATTTTGAGTAAAAGAAGCCAGACACACACAAAAAATACATACCGTATGACTCTTCAAATGAAATTTGTAAGCAGACGAAACTAACCAGTGGGGATGGAAGTCAGAAGAGTGGTTACATTTTGTAGGGTTTTGACCAGGAAAGGGTGCAAAAGAGCCTATATCTTGAAGTTTTGGTGGTTGTGTGAGTTTATGTAAGAATTCATTGAGGTGTGCACTTAAGATGAACTCACTTTGTTGTATGTATGTTATACTCCAAGGTGGTGGGGGGAACCCGCCATAGAAATCCACAAGAATGTTCTGCCATGCTGTCCTAAAACCCAAAATACCAAGCCTGAAGCTGTGCCAGTGGGTTCAAAAGTCCTTTTGACCAAAAGTAGAAAGATGGAGAGAGAGAAAAAAAAAAATGTTTTTGATCCAACCTGGGAGGAAACCGACTTTGAATGAATGAAACACAAAATAACAACTAAAATCAAGATCATGATGAAAGTGTTTTATTGTAGTTCCCTTAAGAGTGCTCTAGAAAAGTGTCGTGGAAGTTTTAATATGCTTTACTGTCATTCACACAAAACTATTTTGAAATCCATTTTTACAGGAAAAGCATAATTAAGCAGGAAAGTTGGTCGTAGGCATGTCTGACATTTTTGACACTTTTTATTCAAAGTTCTTAGAAAAAGGGGACTATGTGTACTCTACAGTCTTTGCATCTCTACTGTTCTGTACTTCTGAAATTTCACTTCTTATGTTCTTTGCTTGCAATTACATTGAGCTGCTGCTGGGTCAGCAATGGTGCCATTGTGATGCTCTTTGCGGTGTTCCAAGGCTGGGGCCCACAGAGGCAAAACGGACCCAAGAATACTGAGGTAGACCTTCCCTGTCCCCCAGCCCCTTTGAACATCCTTCCTGTGTATGAATTTCTCACATTATGGGTCCTTCCTCCCCAGGGTGCAAGCCAGAAAACTCACTCCCCACCCCCACTTTGAGCTAGCGTGCAGGCATGGGGGCTAGGCTCCACTAATCAGACATGAAATAAAAATGACTGTAATTCTAAGTAGAGAAAAAGCAGGGAAGCAGGCACCATACAGAACAAATCCACTTTCTGGCAGGGGTGGCTGGAGAAGCCACCAGATCTCAGGGGCAGCTAGAGTGGGGTTTTGGTAGCAGAAGTGCCATCTGAGATGCTTGCGTCCAGTGGCAGGAGCAGAGGCATCTTTACGGGACCAGTGGCTGCTGGGCACAAAGCCTCCAAGCCTAATTCTCTGGTCCTGCCACTGGTTCCATGAGCTGTGCAGTATCCCTAATAAATCCCTTCCTGTTTAAATGGGCTGGAGGGAGTTCTGTTGTTTGCACCGAGAGCCCTAAGTGTCACCAGGTCAGTCAGGGTTCTCTAGAGAAACAGAACCAATAGGAGGATAGAGGGATAGATGATAGATATAGAGAGATGATAGATAGATGATAGATAAATGGCTTTGCTTTTAGGGTTGGCTCACACTTCATCAGGGCTAACAAATCTGAAATCCATATGGCAGGCTGGAAACTCAAGCAGGACTTGATGCTATAGTCTCGAAGCAGAATTTCCTCTTCTCTTGGAGAATCTCAGTCTTTACTCTTAAGTCCTCTCGACTAATTAGATGAGGCCCAGCCATGTTATCAGGGTAATCTTTGCTTAAAGTCAACAGATTATAGATGTTCGCCGTGTCTGCAAGATACCTTCACAGCCATACCTAGATTCGTGTTTGATTAAATTACCGAGCACTGTAGCCCAGCCAAGGTGACACATAAAACTAACCATCGTACCTGCCAGATCAAGATTCCAGGAATGAGTAATCATTTTATGAGCAGTCAGAGCCTTCACTCTGAAGAAGCTTACTCGGTGCATTGGACATAAGTTTCTATGTGAAAAAAACTTCACGTACAGTTGTCCATACAAAACAAAATCCACTTCAGCTAGGCACCTGCATTCAAGAGAAGATGATCCCTGGAATTCATCCCATCATCTCATCCCCACAGCCCTCTACCTGGCTCCAACTGCCGTCACATCTCACTTGGGCTATGGCCACAGCCTCCTCACCATTCTGCCAACCTTCAGTCCTTCCTGCTGTATCCTGCTGTCCACCCAGCCCCCCGGTGCTCTTTCTTAAACACTAGCCCAATTGTGTCGTCCTTGATTAAAATTCCTTTCAGACCATCATAGCGCTCTGTCATCTCAGGCCAACAGCCATTAAGGCACCAACTCTGACCAACTTAAGTGAGAGAGGAATTCATGGAGCAGCCCCCAGGCTGGAAGGAAAAGCTAAGGTCTTGAGAAGGACAGGAACCCAGGCTTCCCCAGTGACCTTAAAAGCGGGAACTAAGGGACAGTCTTTTCAGAGCCCAGCTGTGGGGATGAATCGGTTGGTCATTTCAATCTCCATGCCAACTCCACTCAGCGGCCAGTTTAAAAGGAGAGGGTGTCTGATTGGCCAGGATTGATTCACAGACCTACCCCTTGGCCATGATAGGGCCCCTGATGGAAGCACCAAGAGTGGAATTAATGAGAGAGGGAGGATTCTCAGGCCAAGTAAGGGTACTAGCAAAGAGGGGAAATCGATAGCAGGTAAGCAAGGACAAGACAGCCACTCCATGCCCGCCCCTTAGCAGCCAAAGGATCGCTGATCAGCAGAGCAACTGGGGGAGCTGAGGAGGATTGCATTCTCTGCATTCCACAGGGCCAGGAAGGAATGGCGGAAGCAGTCCCCAGCCAACTAAGCAGAAACAAGGGCTTTCTGGACTGTAAGACAGGAACCCCAGCCCCAGGGACCCTCAGCCTGGACCCCATTTTCCCTCATTTTTCTGGGCCATTATTCTTCCTAAGGAAATCTAAGCCCCAAGTGGGGAGCATGAAGGAAATTTGCCAACCTCTTACCTTTCCCCTCTGACCTATCCTCTCCTGGCTGGCTATGGGGGGGGGGGCTGTGCAGGGGGGTGGTCTGTGTGGCTGGGATAGGGTCTCAGGTCTCAGGAGCCAAGCAGGGGAAGGGCAGAATAGTATGGGTTAGAAGGGAAAGCACACTCACCCTGCCTTTGTCTTATTTCATTGTTGTCTGGTTTCTCATCTGTTCTACCCGCCGTGGAATGTGAGCTCCACACAGACAAAAGGCTTGTCTTGATCACTCACTGCTATGGCCCCAACCCTGTACAGTGACTGGTGTAGAGTAAGCACTCAGCAAAATAAATATTTGTGACTGAAAGAATAGCATGTAAGAGCTACACCCCACCTTCTGCCTCTGACCCTGAGCCAGAGAGGCAAGATCAGGCCTGGAACTGAGTCAAATCAGGAAGCAAGAGGAAGCCGGAGCAGGGAAGAGCAGAGCCCGAGACTCAGCCAGACCAAGCCCTGGCCTGGCTCTGGCTCCTGTGGGGCATGGCACTGGACCATCCTGGGCCTCAGCTCCCTTGTTTTTGAAAAGGGGATTATACCGCATACTTCATGCTCTTGGGTGAGAATATAAATGAGAATTAAATGTGGAAAACTGGCACACAGTAAGTGTGCTCCTCCCCAGATACCCTTCATCTCTGCCCTTGTATGCTTTATAAGGGAGGAAAGTGCTTTAACCAGATGGTGGAACTGAATGCTCTGTCCCCTGGGGCTGGGGAGTTGTATATTTTAGGAGGGCAGCCTGTGAAGGGCAATGCCTGACCCACAGCGGGAAATGGAGCACCAGTGGTGGAAAAGCCTGGTGATGACAGGCTCCAGGGGCAATGGAAGGTCTCACGCTGCAACCTCTAGCACATGGAGCCTGCAGCTAGGAGAAAGGCCGCTCTAGGGGCGCCTCTGCTTCTGGAATGGGATGAAAAGCAATAGATAGCAGGCAATTTGGAAAAAGATTTTTATTAGCTTCATGAGAAACAGCTGCCATGAGTCAGGACAAAGATGGCAACAGAGCTCTGGTGGCTTCCAACCGATGGCCTGGAAAAAGCCCACCTGTTCTATCTCCTTGGACCAGGGTCTAAGTCAGGGTCCTAAGAAGAACACCCAGCCCTCTTGCCCCCTTGGTGCAGTCACGGGGTGGGCAATGTGTTCCTGATAGACCATAGGTGCTCCTGCTTTGTGGATATCTCACTGAACAGGAAAATGAATCCTATTACCATTCTAGGCATTCAGATCAAGACCGAGCTGGCATACCAGCCACCATTCTGGATCAGCAACCAGGAGCACAACATTCTGAACTGCCAATCAGAAAATCAACATTCTGGAGGGCCACCCAGAATTCTAGAAAGCCAAATAAGAATCCCCTACCTTTCTACATGATTTCATCAGGCACTCCACATTTTAGAATGCCTATGTCCCAAGTCAATCAGAAATCTGATATTCTAGGTTGTTCCTGGCATGCCAAAGAAGAATCCATCCTAACACTCTAGATGGTCCACCAGGAATTCAGCATTCTAGAATAACAAACAAAACCATGATATTCCAGGTAATGGGTGAGAGACACAAAGTTCTAAATGTTGATCTTGATACTCTCGAGGCCAAACCAAAGACCCAACATTTGAGACTATCAACCCCGGCCTCAGCATTCTGGGATGTCAAACACAAAATCCACCCTCCGCTGCTCTGCCCCTCAGAGCTCTGTGGATGGCCGCTCCACACCAGGCCCGCCATCCTGGTGGGGGTCGGGCACGTGGAAGGAAACGTAGGGGCAAGTCTTGGTGTTGAGGCAGACCAGCTTCTTCAGCGTGGCTGTCTTGACCATATTGAAGCCCATCTCACCACCGAATGTGCTTGGCTTCCAGTACTCTGGAGAGCAGATGGGATTCCCTAGGAGGCCCTTGAGGGAAAAGGGAGCCCCAATTTCTATCATACTCTCCCCAAAGATGGAGTTTGGGTGGCACTTCTCCAGAAGCAGCCCCGGGTAGAACTCCAAGGCATCGATGTCTCCATACAGCTCTTCCAACTCGGCTGCAATCTCCTTCTCCCCTGAAATGGGCGGAAGCTAGAGTCAGAGATGTGGTGCCATTAAGGTTCATGTGGGGAGGGAACCTTCTAGGCCTGCCTTTTTCTGGGGAGAATATGGGACTTCAGAAGAGCAACTGAAAATTGAGCACATGCCCTAACATCTGGCCTGGCTGACTGACCCTTCTCCAGGGTGGCGGCTAGGGAAGAAATTTGCTGCTGAAGAAGGACTCAAGGGCTTGGATCAGCCACCAGACTGCATACGACCTTGAGCAACTCAGTCTCTTCTCAGTGCCCTAACTGCCTGACGGTGACAACAGGGAGACACTATCCATCCTGCTTCACAGGCACATTTCAAAGACCTAGGCTGGTGCAAGTCCCTTCATTCTGCTGGAGCTCAGAGATGTAATGTAACCTGTCCAAGCTCACAGAGAGATTTAGTTACAGCATTCTTTTCCCCGTCTGGACTGTCACAGGAGATTAAAGAGTGACAGAATTATGGGGAACTCACTCCCCACTCGGTGAGGCCCACACATTCATAGATAGTGACCAAAGGGGACAGTCACAGAGCTTCCCTACCCATTTCCTCAAACCCACCCTCTATAAGGCACTAGGACCCAGTCATGCATCACCTCACACCTGATCAAACCCTCCCACTGTTTGTGACAAGGGTTCCCAAACTCTTGGCTGCCCAACAGCTGAATCTTTTTTAAAAAAAGAAGAAGAAAGTATATATATTATACACTCACACAGACTCTTGGGCACCATGCAGGCCTACTGAACAGAATCTTGGGGAGACAGATCTGGGATTTGGTTTTTTTTTTTTAAGATTTTTATTTATTTATTTGACAGAGAGAAAGACAGCCAGCGAGAGACAAAACACAAGCGGGGGGGTGGGAGAGGAAGAAGCAGGCTCCCAGCAGAGGAGCCTGATGCGGGGCTCGATCCCATAACTCCAGGATCATGCCCTGAGCCGAAGGCAGACGCTTAACGACTGAGCCACCCAGGCGCCCCATGGGATTTGGTATTTTTTTTTAAAGATTTTATTTATTTATTTAACAGAGATAGAGTCAGCCAGCGAGAGAGGGAACACAAGCAGGGGGAGTGGGAGAGGAAGAAGCAGGCTCATAGGGGAGGAGCCTGATATGGGGCTCGAACCCAGAACACCAGGATCACACCCTGAGCCGAAGGCAGACGCTTAACCGCTGTGCCACCCAGGTGCCCCTGGTATTTTTAATCAGTTTTCTAAGTGATTCTTAGGCAGCTGATCCATAAGTATGTATTTAGGAACCACTAGGTAGAGTAAAACCCCAATTCTTTCACGTAGAATCCACAATTTGGCCCCAAGCTTCCCTCCCTAACCTCCATCCTCCTCATACATAAGCACCTTGCTCCAGCCGCACCCACTACCGTCCTCCCGACAGGCCCAATCTTATGACCTCTGTGCCTTTGTACTTTCTGTTCTTCCACATAGAATGCTTTTCCCACCAATTCCCCATCCAGAACATCCCAGCTGAGAAGCCACTTTCTTTCCCCAAGCCGGGTCATTTTCTCCCCTCACCCCACTCAGCCTCCCCCCCCACCCCGCAGCATGGTGCTCACACAGCTCTTGTGACCCCCACAGTCATAGCAGGGGGGCTATGACCCCATTCTGCTTCAATTCCACTCCAGGACTGAGAGTCCCTGAGGGCAGGGCCCGTGTCCAGGGAACAGCTGCTCACCTGTGAGCTCCTGGAAGGACGTGTAAGGCCTCATGCCAAACCTCTTGCGGTACTCATTGAAGGGCTGCAGCCGCAGCTCACGGGATTCCTTGATGGCCTCCACAGCCACGTGCAGGATGTGGTGGTCTATGTTTCTACCCCCACCAATCTGCCAAGACATAAACATAGCTGCAGTCTGAGAGCCAGGCCACGCTGTCCTGAAGGAGGAGTTCAGGTCAGGAGCTCTTCCCAAGCGCGGACAGAGCACGGCTGTGCCCAGCAGCCACCATGTTGGGGACCCAGATGCACTCTGCTGCTGTCATGCTCTCTCACGGATACTCCTGAGTCTTTGCTTCCTCATCATTAAAGTGGCAGTGGGCCAGGAGGACATCTCCAGTGGCTCACCAGCCACACCATTCCCCAATCCTTTGCATCTAGGTGAGAATCCCAACATCCTGTTACAGAAGGTTCTGCAAAACTATTAGGTTCAGCAACTAGGATTCCATAAAAGAGATGGCCAGCATGGCACCAGCCAGGACCTCAAGCAGAGGAAAAGGGCATTCCAGCTCTAGAAATGAAATTTGGAGGGGCAGAGGGGTTTCTGAGACAGCAAATGAGAAGCAAGATGATGGACAGATATTAGTTTTGGGGGCTGAAACTTTATGGCAGTCTTCAAATCCATTCTTATCAAAGAATACAGATGCTTCGCTTTTCAAGGGGGTCCTGCTAAGGAGTGTTTTTCTACTGGTTTTCATTCTCTGTATCATAGCGTGGAGAGTCAACAAAAATTTAATAATTAAAAAGTGAACCACTATTGACCAACCACCATTAGGAAAGAGAAACTCTGAGCCAGATGGCAGCAACACACAGTATCACATCACTCCATTCATTCCAGATAAAGCCACTCACGGGAACACAGGTAACTAAGTCTGTTGGTTCTCCTTCCTTCTGCCAAGTCTCCGGGGCAGGGAGCGGTCATAAGCTAGCGGGGAGGGAGCTAAAATCTTGCCATGAAAACTATAGTGTATACACATGTTAGCTTAAATAAACAGCTCTGCCATTTACAAGCTGTGGGGCCATTGTGGGTTGATTCGTGTCCCCCAAAGAGATATGGTGGTCTTAACCCCTGGCACCTGTGAATGTGACCTTACTGGGAAACAGATGTCATCAAGTGAAGATGAGGTCATAGTCCATTACGGGGATTCTGATGCAATGACTGGTGTCCTAATAGAGAAAACAGAGACTCCGGGAGACTCCATGTTGGAGTGATGTGTCTAAGAGGATTGCCAGTAGCCAGCAGGAGCTAAGACAATAATGTGGAACAGATTCTCACCGGAGCCTTCAGAGAGAACACAGCCCTGCCCATACCTTCTAACCTCCAGGAATGTAAAATAATAAAATAAGCTCAGTTTGTGGGCCTTTGTAAGGGCAGCCCTGGGAAACTAAGGCAGGGACCTTGGGCAAATTACTTGTTACAGTTTCATCGTATGCAAAAATGGGGAAGGTAAGAGCACCCACCTGATACGGTTGTGGGGAATGAGCAAGATAAAGTATGCAAAGTAGTTACACAGTGTTGGTCCCATGGTAACCCCCAAGATGGCAGCCATGTGTGGCGATGACCAGGGGGAGCTCTGTTTTATCACTTCTCATGCTCTCTTGAACATCGTGAGGGCTGGCATGCTTCTGTCGCCCTTCTGCCTTGGCCCAAGTACAACACCAGGGCTTTTCACGCAGTGTCATGGCCATTCCTTGAAAATGCTTTGCAGTCCATTCATCCCAACACAAAGCTACTGTCTGCTCATGTCTGTGTCCCCACAGAGAACAGAGGCCATAAACCAGCCAGCAGCTGCCCATTGATGGCGGCACAGGCTAATTCCAGTCAAATTACCAGTGGTAAACCGAAATCCACATGATGCCACAATGTCATGAAAAGAGTTGGGAACAAGGACCAGAGAGAAGCAGGGGTGAGGGGAGCCGAGACCGAGGACATAGGGGCTTCCAAGCATGGGGGAGGGGAGATTTAGGCGAGAGCTGCTTAGAAATTCCAGGGAAGGGCCGTGTCCACTTGCTAGGGCAGCCATAGCCAAGTATCACCGCCTGGCTAGCTGAAACGACAGAAATGTATTTCATTACAGTCTGGAGGCCAGGAGTCCAAGCTCAAGGTGTCAGCTAGGTGGGTTTCATTCTGAGGTCTCTGTCCTTGGCGCATCGATGGCCCTCTTCTGCCTAAGTCTTCCCACTCTGCACATCTGTAGCCTAATCTCCTCTTCTCATAAGGACGCCAGGCACAGTAGGGGCCCACCCTTGGACCTCAGTAACCTTAATAACCTCTGTAAAGGCCCTGTCTCCAAATACAGTCAGATTCTGAGGCTCTGGTTGTTAGGACTTCAACGTACGAGTGGGGGGTGGGGACAATCCAGTCCATAACAGAGGCCTGAAGCTCAATAAGGACCTACTACGTGAAGACACTTTCACATATATTACCATACTGTGAATGTCCTCACGGTCCTCAAACTGCCATGCCCTCGGACCTCCAGGCCCTGGCCATGCTGTCTCCTCCCCCAGAGCACGATCACCACCTGCCCATGAACTCTACCTCTTTGCCTGGGAGAGCTCTCTCCACCCTCTGGATCTCTGCTCAGACATCATTTCCTTACCTACAGCTCTCAACTCTGGGTCACAAGCCCCTCTCCAAGTGCCCAGACCACCGAGGGCTCTCTGGACTATGGCTCTTATCCTGTCCGTATAATTCTGATGCCACCAGAAAAGCACCTGGCCCAGTGCCTGACACAAAGTAAGTGCTCACGTGACATTGGCTGTTATATGACTGTGGTTCCTCACTAGGGTATCAGTGCCAAGGGTACGAGGACCCGAGAACCGCATTTAGTCTTGCTCGCCACGCTATCCCCGGTACCAAGTATTGCGGAACGAACAAAAGAGCAAGAGGAGGAAGAAAGGAATGGAGGAAGGAACGTCGGAAGGACACCAGCCCTGTGGAACAGAAAACAACACTGGGATTTGCATCTAGGTCTGTCGCCCCCCAGAGCCCACCTGCCCTCGCCGCACTCTCCACAGAGGCTTACCCGGCCAGCGCTCTGGCGAGAGAAGGCGTCCACCAGGGCCTCGACCCCATAGTCCACGAGCATGGAGGTGTTGAACAGGAACTGCTCGTAGCTGTAGTCCTGGGAGCCCACCTTGAAGGAGTCGGGCATGAGCGGGTGCCAGTGGTAGAGCTGGTTGAACTCCATGGCGATACGGTTGCGATACTGGAACTGGGCGCTGAACAGCAGCTCGGGGTCAAACTTCAGCCGCAGGAAGTAGCCGCTCAACTGTTGCACGTATTCCTCAATCACAATCTTGATGGTCTCCCCTGGGAGGGAGGATGGGGACAAGTGTCAGGGAGGCCCCGGGACCTGGCCGCCGGGCTCGGGAAGCAGGCCGGTTCGTGAAAAGTGCTCGCTTGCTCTCGGCTTCCTCGGCGGTGCTGTTGCTCTTGAATTTGGGGGCCTGCTTGCACTTTGTCTTGTTGTAGTGGGGTGTGAGAATGGAGCCTTTGGTCTCCGGCTGGACCGGTGTCCCAAGGCAAGAGGCAGCAGCTACTCCCACGTTCCACAGGGAGGCTGTCGGCCCAGCAAAACAGGACGTGGAAAAGAAGACCCCGAGAATTGGTTCTGTGGTCTTAGGGTGACCACCCGCCCCCCAGCCCAGGAAAAGAGGTGACAGCAGTCACAAATGATGAGAAAGTGGAGACTGGCTTCATGGGGGCCCTCAGCCTGCTGACACCCTCCGGGGACAGCAGCCAAAGAGGGAGGCTGAGGAGATGACTTGAGTCCTACGTATAGTTCTCATATGTTCTTACATACCCGAATTCTCATGAATAGCTTTCCTCCGCCCTCTCGGTAACCAGCTACAGAGCAAAGGGCCAGGGAGGAAGCACGTCGAGTATTATGTAACAGAGTGAAAACTGGTTATCTCGATAGGAGAAGAAACTGATGATTTTGGCCAGTTAGACCTGAGACAAACTGGCTTCCAGCAAATGGATGCGGAGCCATGAGACTTGCCATCAGCAAGGTCCGGAGCCTGGCGTCACCATTTCTAGCCACCGCACCCCCCACCCCGAGCTTGGGCTGTGCCACTTCTCTCTGAACCCCAACTTCCTGCTCTGTAAAATGTACGTGACGATACTAGGGTAGGGTCGCTGGGAAGAGTGGACAGCGGCTGCTTGGCGCAGGGCCCGGCATAATTGAGAGTAAGACCACATGCAAGCGGGAAGGAGGAGTGCTAAGTGTAGGCATGCGGGGATTCTACCCCCTTCTGGAAGGAGCTTCCCTTGGGAAGTGGTGCAAGAGAAATGAGCTCCTGTGGCAGCCAGGGCTGGCTCAAATCTCCCTCTGCTGAGCGGCCTTGGAGATATCGCTTAACCTCTCTGAAGCTTAATTTTCACAACAAGGGCAATTGTACCTGGTTAGTAAGGTTGTTGAGAAGGATTCACCAAAGCACTGGGTATATCGCTTCATCCCCTTTGGTCACACCTTCGACACCAGGCAATATGCTGGGCAGCCTCCAGCCACAGCCTTGTCCTCTCTGGTCAAAGTCTCCAAAATGCTGGGGCTTCAGAACCAGCCCCCTCTCCTTCTTTAGGCTGTTCCTATCCCTGATGCCTGGCTCGTCCAGGCTCTAGTGAATCAGGCAATATAATTGGGACCAGCCATGCCCAGGGATGCCCAGAGGCAGGGGAAAGGGATCACTGGTGACTCAGAGTGAACACGGTCTGGACATGGCTGCCAGGGACCAAGCTCCCAGGCAGGAAACCATCTGACATTTTAGGCTGCAGACTCGCCCCCGTAGGGGACACAAAAATACCCTCTCTCTGAGTCACCCAGAAGCTACCAAACTCCAGGAAGGCAGATACATGCAGGGCAGACACATGAGCATTCCCGAAGGTGGGCAGGCTAGAGTGTGACCTGCACAAGCTGGGACTGTCACAGTGTGCCTCTGGGGCTCTAGACGGCAAAACAGATTGGGGTGGCCAATCCAGCTGATGATCGACTATGACGCCCACCCATTTTCCAAAGGCCTACTATGTGCTAGTGCTTGTCATCATCTCAACAAACCCTAATAACCATCATTATCCCCAATATCCAGATTTGGAAACTGAGGCTCACATAGCGGAAGGGGCCTGCCATGGGTCTTACAGCTAGTAAGCAGAGGACCTAGGGTCCTAATCCCAGCTCTCTCTCTCTCTCTCCCAGCCCCCCAACACCTGCTTTTTGGGACAGAGGACATGACCTTCCAGGATGGGGCTGGTCTGGGGTCCTCACCGATGAGGATGAGGCGGGCGGTCTGGAAGAGTTGCTCATCACCCCAGGTGGGGTGCTCAGCCTTCAGCAGGTCACACACACGGTTGTGCTCACGCAGCCAGAGTGTGGCATAAAGCATGAGCCCGGGAAGCAGCCCAAACACCTCCTGGCCCACGGCCATCTGGCTCCGGGGCAGAACTCCCCGTGGATAGTGCATCAACACGGGCGCCTTCTCCACCGACGGCGGGTACATCTCTCCGTCCAGCACCTGCGGGATGGGACCGCCTGGCAAGCTGGGGACACGGTGGGTGCCTGCACCTGCCACCGCCGACACCCTCCCTACTCACAGCTGCCCAGAGCGCCCAGAGCAACTGCCCATCCTCCCTAACCAAGGCTGCTGATTCTGCTTCCAGTTCCTCAATCTTTCTTAGAATGCATCACTTTCTCTCCATCCCCACTGTCACCACCTGCTTCTAACCCACCCTTGTGTTCCGTGCTGACCCCGCTCCTCAGTGGCTCCCCATGTCCACCTTTGCCCCCAGACAGTCCATTCTCAGCACTGCAGCCAGGGTAATCCTTAAAAAAAAAACCCAAATTTAGTATCATGCCCTGGCTTCAAATCCTTCCAAGTTCTCTCTCTGCTCGTGGCAGAAATTGGAAATCCTACATGCACCCCACAGGTGTCTCCACCCTTGCCTGCCATCAGCCGGGTGCCAGCCAGCCACGCTTCCCTTCCCTCACTCCCTCTGAGCCGCACAAGCTGCTTCTCCTCTCCAAGGGCGGGCACTGCCAGCCTGGAAAGCCCGTTCCCCCCCTGGGCCTCCTGAACTCCGCCTCATCCTCCCTGCAGCTCTTAGTTCAGCTGACTTTCCTGGGGAATCCTGCCCCGTCCTCTGAGCACTCTCCTGGCTTCTCCCTGGTGGGTGAGAAGACTCCAAATATGGAGGCTTTTTCATACAGTCAAGAAATATACACGGGGGGCCTACGACGTGCCAAGTTACTGTTCTTAGCCTTAAAGATGCAGCAGCGAACTTTTTGTTTTTTTCCAGCTATGAACTTTTGGCTTGGGTTTTGGTTTGTTTAGATTTGTGTGGTCCAGTATGGTAGCCACTAGTCACGTGTAGCTGTTGAGCACTGGAAATGGGGTTGGTGTGAATGGAGAGCTGAATTTGTAACTTTATTTAATGTAGATTTCAATTTTAAACCTGGTCCTTCAGCAACTGGGAAATCTTGAAGCAGGCTCAGAGCAACTTGGGCACGTGAGGCTACTTTTCAGCTGTAACTTTATGAAATCTAAATACAGATCGGATATCTCCAATGAAATTTGGCGTCCAAAGTGAAATGTGCTGTGAATATAAACTAGAGATCAGATTTCAAAGATCTAGCACGAAAAAAAAAAAGAACGTGAGAGATTTTTATTAATAATTTCTGTCTTGGTTCCACATTGAAATGATCGTCTTCGGCTATACATGGGGTTAAATAAAATATATTATCAAAATCAATTTCACCTGTTTCTTTTTAACTTTTTGTCGTGTGGCCACTGGAGAAATTTTAATGACCTATGTGGTTCCCATTATATTTCTAATGGTAGTACAGACAGAAACTAGCACCCTGGTGTTTGGGTGTGGCCCCTGGAGGGCTGTGAGTTCCCTAAGGTCAGGACCTATGAACTATCATGGTCACTGCTCAGTCACCTTCACCAAGCACATCATAGTGTCCAAATGATACGGTGGAAAAATTCAGTGTCTATATGCAGGCTGAAACTGTCCATCTCCCATCAAGCCCCAAAGTCTACCTCCCAGGAGAACATGAGAAGCCGTGTCTGCTCCTGGCCCGGCACTTTCTCCCAGTGTTCATCGTCTCTCCTCACACACACCACCAGCTCCTGCAGCTGGCCCGCCTAGGCCCCCACTCAGGGCCCCCAGCAGCGTCTGCGAGGGAAGCCCACGGGATGCCCCTCCCACTGCCCTGGCCGCAAGCCCGGCGCTACCTGGTACTTGAGCTTCCCGTCCTTAAAGAGCCGCAGCTGATACTGACGTTCCAGGTTGTCCCCATAAATGTGGCCGAGATCTACCTGAGGACAGAAAGAGGGTGCACGCAGATCACCAGGTGCCACCTCGGCCGCGATGGCCTGCACGTGCTAAGTTAGGTCCCGAGAAGTCCTGAGCCCCTCCTAGGTACTCACCCCGTGGCCCAAGGCCTTGGTGAAGCCAGGACCCATCTTGCCAGAAGTTTTGAAGAACTGATGGGTGAAGTGTTGTGCAAAGAAGGCGAACATGAGGTTGGTGCCTTGGGGGTCAGGTATGAACTTCCTCCTGAGCAGGAAGCGATGGCCCAGGAGCTGGGCATCTGGCAACTGCTTCTTCCCTGGTTGGGGAGGTGGGAAGGGGCAGTAGCTGCCTCCTGCCTCAGTCTCCCTGCCCCAGGGCCTCCTGGGCTCACCGGACCAAACCGGTCCACACAGGAAGCCCAGAACAGCCTTCCCTCCTACCAGATGGCCCCTTGCACCTTCTCTACCAAAAGACCCCAGAAGTATTTACGGGTGACATGGCATGATATTTGGAATGTGCTTTAAAATGCTCCATAAAAAATAAGAGGGATAGATGAAATAAGATCGGCAAGTTATGGGGACGTGTTGAAGAGATGGATACATCTCAATTTCTGTGTGTGTTTGCAACTTGGAAAGAGTTAACCAAAAAGAAAGAAGAAAGAGAAGTAAATAAACCAAGAAGAAAGAAAAAAACAAAGAACTTGGACTCCCTGGCCCAGGAGCGAGGTAGCCTGTGTTTGAAGCTGGGTACGCCACCTGCTGACTGTGTGAACATAGAAAATTCATTTCATCTCTCTGAGTCTCAATTTCTTCACCTGGGAAATAGGGCAAATGATACCTATTTTAGGTAGTATTTTGAAGAGTACATGAGATAATGCAAGCATGACTGTGAGCCGGTGAGATGGGGTCTTGCAAATCAAAGATCAGCAAACTTCAGACTTTTTCTGGAAGAAGTCAGATAGTCAGAATTGAGGCTTTGCCAACCTGTGAGCTCTGTAACCTACTCTGCTTTGCTGTTGTAGCAGGAAAACTGTCATAGATGAGACCTAAGCAAATGAGTGTGACTAAGTTCTAATAAAACTTTATTCACAAGACAGGGAGTGGACTGGATTTGCACTGAGGGCTGGAGTTTGCCAAGCTATTCTAAATGATGTCAGTCTTTCTGTCTGGGGTAAAGACAACAGGTCATCTTGAAGCAGGTGTCTGTCATCATGAGAATAACTATTAAGAGGCTTCCTTGGGGCACCTGGGTGGCTCAGTCAGTTAAGTGTCTGCTTTTGGCTCAGGTCATGATCTTGGGGTCCTGGGATTGAGCCCCATGTTGGGCTCCCTGCTCAGCAGGGAGTCTGCTTCTCCCTCTGCCTCTGCCCCTCCCCCACACTTGTGCTCACTCTCTGTCTCTCTCTTAAATAAGTAAATAAAATCTTTAAAAAAAAAAAAGAGCCTTCCTTAATTATGTCAGTGTCAGATGAGTCAGTATCCAGCGTTCACACGGAAAGAAATAATTGAATTTTTGTGTTTTGGTAAAGACATCCTTTCATAATACCTCAAGTGAGGCCCAGTGTTGAAGGTTCAAGACCAACAGAACCTCCCTGAATTGAGGTGACCGACTGGTTTCCTCTGGCAGGCAAGGAGATCAAGCACCCCAAAGGAAACTCACCAAAAGGGAAGTTGGAGGGAGTGATCTTCACCCTATAACTGGAATCAGCACTCAGATTGACAGTGAGCAAGGACTGGTTCCTGCAAAGTGCTGGCAGAGTCCAAGACTCTGCAAGACCCAGCTAACCAGTAGAATAGTCATGCTTCAGGCATAGTAGCTAAACATGTGAGTGCAAACCGTCAGACAACGGCCTTTGAGACCCAGGGAAGGACATCAATACAAATGCAAAGGTCTGAGCGGGCAAAACCCCGCACAACCACAGGGCTGCACGGGACAGGTGTTCAACAGCGACACCAAGTGGCAGGAATGAAAGAGAGGCAGTGGTGGACCAATGCCCCCCTCGTCCCGTCTGTACTCGAAGCGGATTTCATGGCTCTGAACTCAGTAAACCCCTGGGTTTTTGGTCAACGAGGGTGGAGTGGGAAGAAGGACTTAAGAGGAAAGACTCCTGCCAATGAGACCACGTGGGATCTTAGGCAACTAAAGAAAAAAAAAATCTCTGACTTTATGTGTAAGCTACACTGATGAAGCAGGGTAAACTATTTACATCAGTAAAGAACCAAACACAGAGTTAGCACCAACAAATAGCGCACTGTTCGTTCCTTCCTACATTTCAACTTTGAAGTCACCCCCATTCGGGCAGGATCCCAATTCAGGAGACAAGTTTCAAGCAAAGAGGCACCCTGGAAATACAGAAGCACGAGTCTGACTCCTCACTGCCTTTCTAGGTGACATCAGCAAGAGTCTCCATCACCCCTTCCTGTCCTCATTCCCCAGCCCTGTCCTTGTCTGTGGTTCTGGATAAGTCATATGTCCTGCTTTGGTCCACCCGTCTGGGGAATGGGTCAATAATTGCTCTTCCACCTGCTTTTTTCCCAAAGAGAACAGGGCATCTCCTGTGACCCCCAGGCCCAGCCCTCTAACCCCGTCTCCATTACCTTTGGTCCCCATGGGCGTGGGGCAGTCTTGGGGCACAGAGGGCAGAACACGGGTGTAATAGCTCACATTGGAGAAGGACTCCCAGCTGATGTAGTCATGCGCTATGTTGTAGGTGGGGGGGCTGGGGATAAGGTTGGAACGCGCTGCAGAGGGCGAAAACAGTGGTGACAAGGGAGTTCCCATCCCCAGTTGCACCCCCCTCCCTGCCTCCTCTTGGGTTGGACTTGTTGAATCTGGCATCGTGGTCTCCCCACCCACTGTCCTTATCAGATGCCAAGAATTCCAAGAGCGGACATGTTTTCTTGCTCCCCAGACTGGGGGGGGGGGCCTGCCCTCCACCCACCTGTGAGTACCAGACGCATGAGCATGTCACGGATGAAGGTGGCATTGATGAACTCCCAGAACCAGCGCCCGTGCGTCAGCAGGAAGTGGAGGAAAGAGGGGCTGGGTCGCAGTGAATTCCGGAGCCAGGTCCACAGCTCAGCTGCGGGGGCAGTGGGAGCCACTCAGTCGGGGCCTCCTGGCAGGACCAGAAGTAGCCGGAGTGGAAGATGGGAACTGGAAATAAGGCCGAGATGGAACCGGGTAGAACATACAGGGCAGGGTAAGGATGCAAGCTTGGGGGAGATGACACATGACACAGCCGGAAGCAGATGGGAGGGTAGGGGACAGGGCCAGGCCGCGGCCGGGTCAGGGGGAGGGTCGGAGGTCAAAGCCAGGTGAGGAAGGAGGACTGAATGATGGCCAGGGGCAAGGGCAGGAAGTGGGAAGGGGTCTCAGGATAAGCCCAGGGGAGCAAGGGGGTGCCAGGACAGGAGTGGGGGCAGGAGGCCCAGCTCACGGATGGTGCAGTTGGGGCCAGAATAGCCCGTGCGGGTACAGTCACACTGGTAGCGGTCAAGGCCGAAGCGGACACAGATCCCCTGGTGCTGGCATGGGTAGTAACAACAGGGGTTCACTGCAGAGGAGAAGCAGAGATCAGAGACCACTTAGAGCAACACCCCCCCCAGCCCCATGCTGCCGCTGATGGGGAAGCGTGGGGCCAGACTTGGGCCATGGACTCCAGTCACAGCTCTGTCCTAACTCACCCAGGGGTCCTCTCTGGACTTCAGTGTTCACCTTAGGGTCCTCTCTGTTCCCCCAGTTATGCACAGAAGCCCCCGCCGCTGAGGGCCTACTCTGGTCTCCAGCCCGGTCCACAGTGGGCCCCCAGGGGGAGTGCCCCCTCCTCCCATCAGAGCCGGGCAGGAGAAGAGTCCAGACCCCAACTGTGACACCAAAGGTTAGGAAACAGCTGATAAAACGCTGCAGCCACAGGCTTCTAGGGCGCTCACTTCCTGTCAGGTCAGAGCCCAGCACCAAGGGCAGGGTTTGTGGAGTTCAGAAAAGGGATAAGGAAGGCAGGGTCCTCTCAAACCAGCCCCTAAGCTCTAGGTACCTGGACACTGGGAAGAGGAGATCGCCCACCTTCCCTCTATTTTTGCAGATGTGGGGGAAGAGCGGGAGTCATAATGCCCGCTCGCAGATGGGGAAACTGAGGCCAGATAAGGAGAACCCCATGCAGGTCACCCAGCAAGTCACACCAGACCAGCTGCCCTTTGCTTCCACCTCACCGCCCCCAGACTTGACACTCAGGCCCAAAGAAAGAAGTTTCCCAGATCCCTGCAGACAAGTGTGGGTTTGAGGGGAGTCCTGGTGACCTCAGCCCCTGTTCCTGATAGGACCAGCCTGAGCCCATGCCAGAGTGGATTCTGGGCTCTAGGATCTTGAGAAAGGTCAGGGACCAAGGAAACAGGAGAACTGGGGCTGGAAAAATCTCCTGAGGAGGTGCATGGAGCTCTGACATCAGCCCTCCTGCCTCCTGGAGAAATTCCCATCCATAAGTCCCTCCTTGTGTCTAACCCAGGTCTTGCTGACCACAGTCCCTTTGCTCAAGTCAGCACTACTCTCGTGATTCTTCAGCAGCAGAGTTAGAGACTTCTCGGACCTCATTCGGTGTTCGTTCCAGCTCAGCGAGGGAAACCGAGGCTCGGGGGGAGGGGGAGGCTTGGCCTAGGACATAGAGCAGAGCAGGTCCTCCTGCAGACCCAGGTCTCCTGGATTCTGGCAGGGGCTGCTGCCCCGGCCTCACACAGAAAACACCAGACTCCCTTGAGCAAACACATTTCCTCATCTAAGCTCAGAGCCAACATTACGGGGAACTCCTATTCTTTGTACAACACATTATTGGGGGCCGAGAGGGTAGCAACAGACAGCAGAAGGGTGTTGTGATCAGAGGGCATGACCCCGGGCAAGGACTGACCCTCCGCTCTCAGCCTCTTCACTTTACACATGCAGCCTGGAGAGCGGAGTTCTCCTGAAGACAGCCCAGCAGCGGCACCCCACACCCAACACACACACACACACACACACACACACACACACACACACACACAGAGGCGTGCCAGCCAGCAAGAAGAGAATCACAGAAATCATGCAAATAGTTTTGCTTAAGTCCTGGCAACTCCCCATGGCCCCCACAATGGCACCTCTGTGGAACCCTGTAGGGATACAGAAGGGAAGGGCCGACGGGAAGAGGGCTGGACAAAATGGCCTTATCAAGCTGACACAGGCAGACCCAGCAGACAGGACTCAGCCTCCCCTCCCACAGCCACAGGCCCAGAAATGCCAAGGAGGCTGAGTAGATAATCACCCCAGCTGGCTCAGGTCTCTGGAACTCTCCTCATTGATTCCTCCCGCTCAGGACACTCTGCCCACCTGCCAGCTTCACCCGCCCAGGAGCCCCTGGAGCCCCCCGCTGTCTGGCTCCCAACCCCGGCACACAAGGCCTTCTAGCACAGATGGATCTGTCCTAACACTAAGCAGGCGCGAGGCTAGAAGCCCAGCCCTTCTCTGGGCTGTTTTCCCATCCCTACCACAGTAGGGCTCTCAAAAGGACCTCAAGAGGTGTGGCAGCCCCATCCCTTAGCCCCAAAGCCAAAATCTCTTCTTCCTTTGCCCAGACTGCTACTCTTTCCTAACAAACCCCTCCGGGGCCTCCCGACCCTCCCAGTGAGCTCACGGAAACCTCCCCTGAGCATCCTTCGCCCGCTCCACGTTCCCACTCAACCTGCTGTTCTCCACCATGAGCCCCCAACACAGGCCACACATACGCCAGGGCTCATCCCAAGTCCTGGAGAGATCCAGCCGCCCAAGGGATCCAGATGTGCTGGCCAGAGCTCGACACATGTTTGTGGAGTCAATAAAGTGAAGCCAAGAGAATGGCAACCCCAAGCTTGGCCAAAGACACCCCTCATCTCCCCATCCCTGGCAGCTGGCTCCGAGGGCTAGCCTGGAGGCTTCCTGCTTCCTATCCTAGAGTTCTGCCCCGGCCCCTGCCCACATCCCTCTCCTGCCAAGAGAGGCTGTGTCCAGCGGAGGCTCCTCCCTCCCAGGCCCGCTGTCCAACTTTCCTTCCCTCCTCCTCCATAATCTTTCCATAAACACCAGCTGCCCTGGGCAGGAAAAACTCTCCGCAGTGAGGAAACGGCTACCATTGGGGTCCCAGGGTGTCGGGGCGGCCAGAGAGGAGCCTAAGGGCCTCTTCCCAGCGATGAGCCCGACCATGCCAGACCATCAGGAAATCCGGGGCCCTAGCAACCACTCCACGGCCTTGCATCCCCCCACTCTTTATCTGCCCAGCATCCCCCAGGAGGACGGATGAGACTCCCTGTGGCAGAAAGGAGGAATGTGAGGCTCACACGCAGGACACTGGCCCCAAGCCCCACAGCTTTGAAGTCACAGAGCCAAGACTTGGACTCCCTCCTCCTTCCCTCCCTTCTTCCCCCTGGAGATTCTCAGGCCTGGATCTGGGAAAAGGATGGGGTTTGATCCACGAAGCGGGAATGACCTCAGAGGGTTCACCATCCCCTGCCGCATCTAGAGCTCCGGAACTACTCACAAAGAAAGGCCTTCCTTCAGTCTAACTTAAACCTGGCATGCTTTCATGCCAGCTCCGTGCTGGGCTCAGAGGAGGGCACATGTATAATAAACTATCCAGAAGGAGAACTGGGCAGAGGCAGGCTCCGAATCTACCGAGTTCCCAGCACAGGGCCAGGTACCAAGTAGGTGCTGGGGAAAATGTATCAACAGAGTGGCTGCTCTTTACTGGTTGTATGTCTTCAGGCAAGCCCCTCCCTCCCTCTGGGCCTCATTCTTCCTATGTACCTCAGAAAGGGGATGGGGCAGGGGGGCTCTAAGATGCCTCCTTTTCTGCCTCCCCTTCTTCTCTACTCTGGGTCAAGCATATCGATCTCCAAATATCTCCGTTATTTGCATCACTGTGAATCCCCCACCCCATCAGCAGAGAACCTTGCGGCTTGCTTTCACTGAAGCCTCAAGGCACCCCAGACGTGGAGTTAGCTATCAGCCCACTCACCCTGCACACATCCCTACAGATGAGGACTACCCAGTACTGCCTGGTTCCAGAACTTTCTGAGGATTCAGGCAAGGAAATGTCCCCTAGCCCAGGAGTCAGGGCTCCAGGCACAGTGGGGGGAACACCATGCCCTCCGGGATGCAGAGGCACCAGGTCTCGGGAAGAGGCTGAGATGAAATTCCCTAAGAATAACATTTAGAGAAGCCCCAGGGGCTTGGCAGCCAAAAAGAAGAAAAAAAGACCCTGACTAGCCAGACCTGGGCCCCAGCCCCTAAACCCAGCCAAGTCAGCAGCCGGACGCCAGCCACGACCACACCAGGCCCCGACAGCTGGGCCCACAGCTGGAAGAGTTGGTTGGAGAGGAAGCCCCTTCCTGGCCCACAGACCCAGCTGGTGCTGCAGATACGAGGGGGCGGGCAGCAGGAGGCCTGGGACAGCCTGGGGTCCCCCCGCCACGGGCCGGGGCTAACTGCCTCGGGACCCTCTTCCTGGCACAGAGGCCTTGATGGTCAGGTCATGCTGTATCCCTAGCCCGGGAGAGAACACAAAGCCGAGTCTGGGGGCGGGAGGGGATGGCCTTGCCCTCCAAGCCAGACTCAATCTCCTCCCCCGCACGAGAGGCCAAAGCGACATCCTCCCCTGCCCCGTCCCCCCAGGTGAGTCTGCAGTCCTCCTCTCCTGGGGGTGGGCCCTCTGGCTTCCCAGGCATCACGGGCCTCAGTTCCCTCACAGACGTGAAGGCCAAAGTACAAGCCGGACACCCAGTTCGTCGTGCTCTTCCCTTGACCTTGCAGCAGCCCTCCTTAAGGGCGTCCTGGCCTCCGGTCTCGGCCCCAAGTCACCTGTCCAACCCACTTACCCTCAGGCCCGAGTCCTGGCTCCTCACCCACATTCAAAGGCCCTTGCCAGCCAGCATCTGCCTCTTGTCCCACTGCTCACTAAGCCCCCTCCTGCCTCCCAAGGTCCAGAGCTTTAGGCTTTGGCCCTGCCACTCCTTCCACCAGAAAGCCCTTTCAGAGGGTCATAGTAAAGCCTCATAGTAAAGCCTCACTTCCTGCCGCTCATCACCTCCTGCAGGGTCCAGGGCAGACATCAGCACATCCAGGAAGCCCCCCTCGGTTCCTCACACCAGAGAGGGACCCGCTCCCTCCCCCGAGCCTCGTACCACTGTGTGTCCCTCAGGCATGGCCCTGACCCCCTCGGAGGACAGTCTGTGGGCATTTCTGACTCCCTGTGAGCTGGTGGGCCCCTCCCAGCTCCATGCCTCCAGCTCCAGCCAAAACCTTAAAGCAAGCCCTTGGGAATGTTTGTGGAGTGAAAAGAACAATCCCATTTAAACACTTATGATATAAAGATAAGTCGAAAACTCGAAAACAAAAGGGCACAGACCAGGGCTCACTGGGCGTTGGTGAGCACACAGGAAGACAGGCGGGCCGGCCCTTCGTACCCCGCGGGGGGCGTGGATGGGGCCTCAGAGGAAGTGCTGTGCTGATCCAGGCGCTGACAAGTGCAAGTGCGGGCAGCCCCGGGCTCTGCTGCTGGGCTCTCAGATACATAGGCTCTCCCCTCTGGGCCTCAGCTCTTCCTTCTGCAGAATGGGCCTGACACATCTCCCTGGCAGGGCTGCTGTGAGCACCAAGAAGAGGAGGCCCATAGCTGGGCTTTGTAAACTGTAAAGTGCTATCCACGTGAGCCCTCTTTCCCTTTTTCCCACTCACTGGGCCTTTGCTCATACCCAAACTCTGGAGCGCCCTCCACCCTCTTCCTGGCTTCCCCAAATGCCACCCACTCGAGCCCTTTCCTCTAGGAAACCTGGTCTGATTCACGGTCCATACAGACCACTTTCTCCTCTCCTCTGAGCACCAAATCCCTACCGCATCACAACAAAGCTCAGACCCCTCTCCCCACCCCCGTCCTCTCTTGCCCCCATTTTACAGTTGGGAAGTGGAGACCCAGAGAGGGATGGACCATACGGCTAGGTGGTGGAGGAAGCTATGTCCAGGCCTTACACCCCTGCACGCGTGTGCACACACACGTACCCACACGCCAGCAGTAAGCTCGGAGAGGGAGGCTGGCTGAGAGGGTTGAGCTGACTTCCTTCACCTGGAACCTGATACATGCATGGTGGGGGGCAGGAGGGGTGGAATTTTACAGGACTTGATTTTCCCCATTATCTTCTGGGTGATGAAACCGGGGTCCACGGAGGGGAGTGGCGGCGGTGAGGGTGGGGAGTGGAGGGGGGCTCTCTGCGGAAAGACCTTGCAAAGTGCGATAGATTCAAGTTCAAACCCTTAGCCCACCATGCGCTATGCGAGCTAGAGAGAATTAATGGCACGCACCTGAGCCTAAGTCACCTGCCCAGGGGGAACCTCATAGCTGAGGGTTTAAACCTCAGGGGAAGCAACACAGCTCTGTAAATAATATTTCCACCTCCATTCTTTCCCAGAACGCCTGGTGTCCCCAGGACCCTCACGGAGGGAGAGCTTCTCCCCTGGGGCTAAGAATCCCCATGGGGCCCCAGAAAGTTAGAGGCTGGAGAGAGAGAACTTGCCAGCGGGCTTTCCCTCTGGTGCCCGCTGCTTCCAAGGAAAGAGGCCCCTGCCCCCGCAGAAAACAGTGGGGCTGTTGGGCGGGAAGGCAGCCTGCCTGGACCGCTGGGGGCCCATAACAGGTGAGGGGGCTGGAGAGGGGCTGTCCCTTCTCGCAACGCCGGCTAGGCTAGAGATCCCAGTCTGCCCTCCCCCCGGAAAAACACCCTGTAGCGCCCTAGCCAAGGCCACACACCCCCGGGGGTCTTCAGAGAGCTCCCCTTCCACCAGCGGGCTCAGCGTCCTCCCCCATCCCGGGCACCGCGAGCAGAAAGGGGAAGCCGGGCGGGCGCCAGGGGACAGCAGGGGGAGGGGCCAGGCGCGGGCGCGGGACCCGCGGCTTCCCGAGGGCAAGGAGGGGGCCGCCTACCCGGCGCGGGGGTCCGGGGGTCCGCGGGCAGGACCTGGGGCGGCGGCAGCAGAAGCAGCAGGAGCAGCGGGAACCGGAGCAAAGGACTCCTCCCTGCAGAGTGAGAGAGGTTAGGTCTGAGCCTAGCGTTCGAGGCTCCACCAGGAGGCAAAGAGGATTCCCGGGGGCATCAGGGTAGGACTCACGGCTCATAGTTCGAGGCGGCTGATGCGTGCGGGATGCAAACGGCGGGCTCCTGGGGTGAGTCTCTGCCTGGAGCTCCGGGCTGCCCCCCCTCCCACCATTCCCTGGCTCCACCTCTCC
This sequence comes from Ursus maritimus, assembly GCF_017311325.1. Lineage (NCBI taxonomy): Eukaryota > Metazoa > Chordata > Mammalia > Carnivora > Ursidae > Ursus > Ursus maritimus. The sequence goes on along the minus strand of NW_024424119.1, from coordinate 47,889,196 downwards.
AGCCCGTGTCACCTCGGCGCCGCCCTCCGCTCCCGCCCCGGCCAAAACAGTTTATTAATTATTCTGATTGCAACTAAAGCGGTTTTGCACCCGAGATCCTTGAGGCACTTGAGCCTTTGAAGCCCCGAGGCACCAGAATTTTGTCCGTTTTGGTAAATAGGAAACTGAGGCCCAGAGATTATGTGCAATGCTGAGGTCACCCAAGGCTTCAAGGCAGAACCGAGAGTATCTCAGGCTAGACGCGCTGGCCTGAACCCCACACCTTGACCCCCAGAGAGGAAAGGGGGGGAGCTTGACAAGGAGCAGTCCAGGCTGGCCCGCACATCGTTTCTGGATAGGAAACCCACTACCCTCACACAGATCTAGGGGCTCTGCCCTCTGAGGCCACATGTCTGCTTGAGCCTCTGCTGCCAGAAATGAAGAACGCAGGCTCCAAGTCCAGGAGACCTGAGCTCAAGTCCAGACTCACAGCTTACTAGCTGGGTCGCCTTGGACCTGGCGTTTGCCCTTTCTGGTCTTCAGTATTCTCATCTGCAGAATGGGGACAAGCGTAAGAAGCATCCCGGAGGATTGATGTAAGATGCAGTGAGAGCGTGCACACACGTCTACTGATGCAATGATGGGTTCTTAGGACACGGCGTTTTCAGAGATTCCCAGCTCTGATTTCACAGCTGGCCGGGGCTGGCACTCTAGCCAGACTCACATCCCCCTGCCGAGTTTCCAGAACACCAACATCCCGGTCCTCGATTTACAGCTGTGGCAACAGACCCTAGCAGGGGCGCAGGGCGGGTGCTAGGTCACACAGAGTCTCCTGGTACCCACACCGACAAACGTTCTCCCTCAGTCTCCCCAGCACACTGAGCCATCCTGTGGGCTCCACTTCTGAGTCCTTGTGCCGGTTCCCAGGGTGGGAATCTGAGAGCCACAGGTGCAGGATGGGAACCATGCCAGATGGGAGGGGTGAGACGTGCTGGGAAACCCCTCCTATGTCCCCACCCGAGCTATTCCCATGCTCCACTGGGACAAAAGCCAGCTGCCCCAGGGAGACAGAGCAAGCCGGGGCAGACCAGGGGAGGGAGTGGGGCAGAGAAAGGGCCTAGGGCCCTGGGGTGCTGGGACAGGCTTCAGCTTCCCCCTCCCCATATAGCCCCATCCCCAACCACAGATCCAGGCCCCTGGCGAGGAGCTGTAAGTCATGGATAGTCAGCAAAAGGGACGGGGTCGGGGTAGAGATTTGGGAGTCCAGGTACCAAAGAAAAGGGGGCTTTCTGGTGCTGAAGAAAGGAGAGAAGAGCTTGAACGAGACCCATTTCTGCTACCAGGTCCTCCCTCCCTTAAGGCTCTGGGCCCAGCAAGTTCCCAGCCCGGCCCTTCTGCTGACTCCTTATTCCCAAGCCACCCACTAGACTCAAAGGGACGAACGCTTGGGTGGCCCTGGCCCTGGGAGAAAGAGCCTGAGGCTGGGAGTCAGGAGACCTGAATTCAAGGCTCAGTTCTTCCAGGGACTGACTTTAGACATGTCAATGCACCTCTCCGGGCGGCCGCTTCCCCATCCGAACAATATAAAGATTTAATCAGATGGTCTCTGAGAACAGGTGTGGCGTGGAGTGACTGGGCCCGCGCCATGGCCAGACTCTATGACCGGTGCTGGAGATGCCCAGATGGGCACAATGAAGGAGAGGACAAAGGTGAGACGGTAGGCAGTCCTCAGGAGACAGGGTCACACTGACACGTGGCGGAGGGGGGAGTGAGAGCTACGGTGGCAGAAGAGGCGTCGGGGTTGGTGACCAACTGGCACCTGAAGGAAAGAGAGGTGCTGAGTAGGGCGCCTGGGTTTCTGACTTGATGCTGGCAATCATACCCAGGGAAGGAATCAGGAAGGGGAGCAGGCTGGAGGAGATGGCATTCGAATTTGGACTCGTTCTGTTGGGTCCATCTGGGCAGCAAGGTCCAGCATGCAACTGGATACACAAAAGAGAGGTCCCAGTTGGCCTTTGCCACCAACAGTGTCACCTTTCCTTGCCCCTCTAGTCCAAAGCCTGTGGCCTCAACATCTGGGGAGTTTTCCTAATACTCGGGATGGTGAGCTTCCCCTGGTTAGGGAAGGAACAGCTCCAGTGTCCCCTGGCACGCCTGCTCCTCTTTCTGTCCTCCGAGGAAATTCCTGTGCCTTCTCGGCCCACGGCAGACTTCACAGCACGCTGAATCGTGTTGAGCGGCTGAAGACTCGGTCACTCTTGTATCCCCGGGACCAAGCACAAGCTCTGGCCTACAGAAGATGCCTGCAAATGTTGCTTGAATGAAATATGAGTGATTGAATGAATGAAAAAATATAGACCTTCTACAAGTGGGTGAGGGTCCAAGGCTGGCTTCTTCAGGTGACCGCCAGCCCATCCATCTTCGGTGACCACCACCAGAAGAGGAAGTGTCCGGCCTCAGGGTTCCCTGCCTTCCCCAGCTGGGCCCATTGGTCAGCACCCCCAACACTCACAGAGCCACCTCCACCTGGGCCCTAAGCCCCTCGCAGCTGCAACATCACCCTCTTCCCTCTTCCCTGGACCCCTGGGCAACATGGGTCGGGGTTTCTCCCTCTCTGCATACCCTTACCTCCGGCTTCTAGCAATCCTACCAGAGGCCCCAGCTAGGGCCAAATTTCAATGCCCCTGGAGAAGGCTCACCCCTGCTGGGTCCCACCCACTGTTTGGAAATCCGGAGCTGACTCTTACCTGAATCACACAAGGACCCACCCCACCCAGCCCCACCTCTGGAGGCAGCTTCACAGACAGGAAGGAAAGCTCTGGAATCAACCCAACAGCTCTCCAAATCCCACCTCCCCTGCCCCCTCCCGAACTCCTGGTCAGCTCTACGTTCTCAATCTCAGGCAGCCGACTGCCCCTCTTGGGCCTCAGTGTCCCCATCCGTAAAATGGGGTTAATAATTCTCCTCTTGCAAGAGTTACTGTGAGAACAAAACAAGATGGCCTGCGAGAGCATGCCGAACCTCCAGTAGGAGCTCAGTGGAAACGCTTTACCTGCTTCCGCTTATGTTCCCCACCCAAGCAGGAGGGTTTCATGCAAACTTCTCCTCCTCCTCTGTACGGAATTTACCTGTTGCCAGGCCAGGGCTGGGCACTGGCAGTAATAATAAAAATTGCTGGTGTTTCTCGAGTACCTGTTACGTGGCAGGCAGAGTGCTACGGACCTTGCGTGCACCGTCACGTGTCATTTCCTCGACAGCCTTGTGAGTCTTATCACCTCCGTTTTACGCAGATGAGAAACCGAGGCCCAGAGAGCCGAAATGACTTGCGCAAGATTGCGTAAGTAGTGAGGGCTAGGCGTCAAGGCCCAGTCCCCGTGTTCTGGACGAGCAGGGACCCTAAGCCCCAGCAGAGCCAGCCAGTGCGGGAGTTAGTGAAGAGGAAGCAGAAACGCACTAGGGGTCGAGGGGGCTGTTTACCTCCCTTTCTCACTGAAACCCTCGCAACAGCTCCAAGAGGGAGGTATCATTACCGCCATTGCAAAAGAGGAAACTGAGGCTCAAGGATGTCCCAACTCCCACGGTGAGGAGAGGGGGAGGGGTTCTAACCGCGGTAGCACACATTACGCTGAGGGGTTCGGGAGCACCATCTCCTCTCTAACTCAGAACAGCTCCGTGAGATAAGTTTTCTTCTTGTCCCCACTTTTGTAAGCAGGAAAAATAACTTGCTAAAGGCCACGGGCTAGGAGGCGGTGGCGCTGGGCGCTGAGCTCCGGGCTGCTCGAGGTTGACATCCGAGAGCTTCATTCCCCGCAAAACTCCATCCCCTGCTCTCTTGGCTCCTCAACCCTGAGTCTTTAAAACAAACACCCAAATCCTGGCGGCGGCAGGCCAAGGGGACAGATAAACAAGCAGGAGATGGGTGAGCGGAGAGTCTCCGAGCTCCTCTGGGGAGTTTCCACTGCAGGGTCCCCTGCCCTGCCGCCCTCAGCAGCAAGCAGCTGGCGCCATCTGATTGCTGATCCACCCAGGATGGCAGAGCCGGCACGCCACCGGCATCCTCCCCAGCCGGCCCCCGCCACTGATGTCATCTGCAGAGCAGCAGACACAAGCTCCCGAGACCCGAGACCAGAGGAGGAGCAGCGGGAGGAAGCAAGCTGCGGAAGGAGCCAGCGTCTTGCTAACAGAAGTGCGGCTGTAAAGTGTCAGTCTCCGCATCCCTCTCCCCTCCTCCTCCCCCAGGAGCTGTTCGCACAGCCCTCCTTTGGTGTGTAAAATACGGTCCTAACTCTGCCCAGAAAATTCAGCAGCTCCCACAGCCCCCAGGCCTTAGCCCAGCCTTCAAATCTCATGGTTCCCTGAGCAGCAGGGGCCCTGACAGGGAGACCCACAAGATCCAGTTTCCAGTAACACAGCCTCCTGAGCTCACTGTGTGACCTTGGGCAAGTCACTCACCCACTTGGACCTCAGTTTCCCTACTCGTTAGATGAGTCCGTTGACCTAGATGTGCTGAGGGTGGGGAGGGGAGCTCTTGGAGCCAGCCAGGCCTGCGTTTGGAGCCCAGCTTCATTATTCTTGCTGTGTGACCGGGAGCCTGTCATAGTTCATCTCTGAGACGGTTTCCTCCTCTGAAAATCAGAACAAGAATAAGATCTCTTGGGGCGCCTGGGTGGCACAGCTGTTAAGCGCCTGCCTTCAGCTCAGGGCGTGATCCCAGCGTTATGGGATCGAGGCCCACATCAGGCTCCTCCGCTGGGAGCCTGCTTCTTCGTCTCCCACTCCCCCTGCTTGTGTTCCCTCTCTCGCTGGCTGTCTCTATCTCTGTCAAATAAATAAATAAAATCTTTAAAAAAAAAAAAAA